>NC_092286.1:13558235-13833235 GCF_036320965.1 Panulirus ornatus
AAAATTTTCGCCCCCTCCCCCACCCTATGATCCACTTCCGCTTCCATGGTTCCATCCGCTGACAGATCCACTCCCAGATATCTAAAACACTTCACTTCCTCCAGTTTTTCTCCATTCAAACTCACCTCCCAATTGACTTGACCCTCAACCCTACTGTACCTAATAACCTTGCTCTTATTCACATTTACTCTTAACTTTCTTCTTCCACACACTTTACCAAACTCCGTCACCAGCTTCTGCAGTTTCTCACATGAATCAGCCACCAGCGCTGTATCATCAGCGAACAACAACTGACTCACTTCCCAAGCTCTCTCATCCCCAACAGACTTCATACTTGCCCCTCTTTCCAAAACTCTTGCATTTACCTCCCTAACAACCCCATCCATAAACAAATTAAACAACCATGGAGACATCACACACCCCTGCCGCAAACCTACATTCACTGAGAACCAATCACTTTCCTCTCTTCCTACACGTACACATGCCTTACATCCTCGATAAAAACTTTTCACTGCTTCTAACAACTTGCCTCCCACACCATATATTCTTAATACCTTCCACAGAGCATCTCTATCAACTCTATCATATGCCTTCTCCAGATCCATAAATGCTACATACAAATCCATTTGCTTTTCTAAGTATTTCTCACATACATTCTTCAAAGCAAACACCTGATCCACACATCCTCTACCACTTCTGAAACCACACTGCTCTTCCCCAATCTGATGCTCTATACATGCCTTCACCCTCTCAATCAGTACCCTCCCATATAATTTACCAGGAATACTCAACAAACTTATACCTCTGTAATTTGAGCACTCACTCTTATCGCCTTTGCCTTTGTACAATGGCACTATGCACGCATTCCGCCAATCCTCAGGCACCTCACCATGAGTCATACATACATTAAATAACCTTACCAACCAGTCAACAATACAGTCACCCTCTTTTTTAATAAATTCCACTGCAATACCATCCAAACCTGCTGCCTTGCCGGCTTTCATCTTCCGCAAAGCTTTTACTACCTCTTCTCTGTTTACCAAATCATTTTCCCTAACCCTCTCACTTTGCACACCACCTCGACCCAAACACCCTATATCTGCCACTCTGTCAATCAGACACATTCAACAAACCTTCAAAATACTCATTCCATCTCCTTCTCACATCACCACTACTTGTTATCACCTCCCCATTTACGCCCTTCACTGAAGTTCCCATTTGCTCCCTTGTCTTACGCACCCTATTTACCTCCTTCCAGAACATCTTTTTATTCTCCCTAAAATTTACTGATAGTCTCTCACCCCAACTCTCATTTGCCCTTTTTTTCACCTCTTGCACCTTTCTCTTGACCTCCTGTCTCTTTCTTTTATACTTCTCCCACTCAATTGCATTTTTTCCCTGCAAAAATCGTCCAAATGCCTCTCTCTTCTCTTTCACTAATACTCTTACTTCTTCATCCCACCACTCACTACCCTTTCTAAACAGCCCATATATATATATATATTTTTCTTTCAAACTATTCGCCATTTCCCGCGTTAGCGAGGTAGCGTTAAGAACAGAGAACTGGGCCTTTGAGGGAATATCCTCACCTGGCCCCCTTCTCTGTTCCTTCTTTTGGAAAATTAAAATTAAAAAAAAATAATGAGAGGGGAGGATTTCCAGCCCCCCGCTCCCTCCCCTTTTAGTCGCCTTCTACGACACGCAGGGAATACGTGGGAAGTATTCTTTCTCCCCTATCCCCAGGGATAATATATATATAATAATATATATATATATATAATATATATATATAATAATATATATATATATAATTTTTTTTTTATTATTATACTTTGTCGCTGTCTCCCGCGTTTGCGAGGTAGCGCAAGGAAACAGACGAAAGAAATGGCCCACCCCCCCCCCCCATACACATGTATATACATACGTCCACACACGCAAATATACATACCTACACAGCTTTCCATGGTTTACCCCAGACGCTTCACATGCCTTGATTCAATCCACTGACAGCACATCAAACCCGGTATACCACATCGCTCCAATTCACTCTATTCCTTGCCCTTCTTTCACCCTCCTGCATGTTCAGGCCCCGATCACACAAAATCTTTTTCACTCCATCTTTCCACCTCCAATTTGGTCTCCCTCTTCTCCTCGTTCCCTCCACCTCCGACACATATATCCTCTTGGTCAATCTTTCCTCACTCATTCTCTCCATGTGCCCAAACCATTCAAACACCCTCTTCTGCTTCTCAACCTACGCTTTTTTATTTCCACACATCTCTTTACCCTTACGTTACTCACTCGATCAAACACCACTCACACCACACATTGTCCTCAAACATCTCATTTCCAGCACATCCATCTCCTGCGCACAACTCTATCCATAGCCCACGCCTCGCAACCATACAACATTGTTGGAACCACTATTCCTTCAAACTTACCATTTTTGACTTCAGATAATGTTCTCGACTTCCAACATTCTTCAAGGCTCCCAGGATTTTCGCCCCCTCCCCCACCCTATGATCCACTTCCGCTTCCATGGTTCATCCGCTGACAGATCCACTCCAGATATCTAAAACACTTCCACTTTCCTCAGTTTTTCTCCATTCTCTCACTCATATTGACTTCTCACCCTCAACCCTACTGTAACCCTAATAATATTGCTTTTTTTAAAACATTCGCCATCGCTTACATCGTTTGCAAAACTCCTTTAAATACTCAGTCACTGCCTTCTGCAAAATTTTCTAATGAATAGCCACCCCGCTCCTCTTTTATCGTCAGCGACACCAGAAACTGGTCACTTCCAACTTCTTCTCATCCCCAACCAGATTATAATGCCCCTATTTAATAATACTTATATATACTCATATATATCTTTTCTTCTTTCATCTATTCATTCCCAATTAGCAGGTAGCGTTGAGAACAGAAACTGGCCTTGGGAATCTCACTGGGCCCCTTCTCTGTTCCCTCTTTGAAACATTAAAAAAAGTGAGAGGGGGATTTCCACCTCCCCGTACCCTCCTTTTAGTCGCCTTCTACGACACGCTAGGGAATACATGTTGGGAAGTATTCTTTCCTCCCCATCCCATGATAATATATATATAATAATATATTATATATATATATATATTATATATATATATATTATATATATATTTTTTTTTTTTTATTATACTTTGTCGCTGTCTCCCGCGTTTGCGAGGTAGCGCAAGGAAACAGACGAAAGAAATGGCCCAACCCCCCCCCATACACATGTACATACACACGTCCACACACGCAAATATACATACCTACACAGCTTTCCATGGTTTACCCCGGACGCTTCACATGCCTTGATTCAATCCACTGACAGCACGTCAACCCCTGTATACCACATCGCTCCAATTCACTCTATTCCTTGCCCTCCTTTCACCCTCCTGCATGTTCAGGCCCCGATCACTCAAAATCCTTTTCACTCCATCTTTCCACCTCCAATTTGGTCTCCCTCTTCTCCTCGTTCCCTCCACCTCCGACACATATATCCTCTTGGTCAATCTTTCCTCACTCATTCTCTCCATGTGCCCAAACCATTTCAAAACACCCTCTTCTGCTCTCTCAACCACGCTCTTTTTATTTCCACACATCTCTCTTACCCTTACGTTACTTACTCGATCAAACCACCTCACACCACACATTGTCCTCAAACATCTCATTTCCAGCACATCCATCCTCCTGCGCACAACTCTATCCATAGCCCACGCCTCGCAACCATACAACATTGTTGGAACTACTATTCCTTCAAACATACCCATTTTTGCTTTCCGGGATAATGTTCTCGACTTCCACACATTTTTCAAGGCTCCCAAAATTTTCGCCCCCTCCCCCACCCTATGATCCACTTCCGCTTCCATGGTTCCATCCGCTGACAGATCCACTCCCAGATATCTAAAACACTTCACTTCCTCCAGTTTTTCTCCATTCAAACTCACCTCCCAATTGACTTGACCCTCAACCCTACTGTACCTAATAACCTTGCTCTTATTCACATTTACTCTTAACTTTCTTCTTCCACACACTTTACCAAACTCCGTCACCAGCTTCTGCAGTTTCTCACATGAATCCGCCACCAGCGCTGTATCATCAGCGAACAACAACTGACTCACTTCCCAAGCTCTCTCATCCCCAACAGACTTCATACTTGCCCCTCTTTCCAAGACTCTTGCATTTACCTCCCTAACAACCCCATCCATAAACAAATTAAACAACCATGGAGACATCACACACCCCTGCCGCAAACCTACATTCACTGAGAACCAATCACTTTCCTCTCTTCCTACACGTACACATGCCTTACATCCTCGATAAAAACTTTTCACTGCTTCTAACAACTTGCCTCCCACACCATATATTCTTAATACCTTCCACAGAGCATCTCTATCAACTCTATCATATGCCTTCTCCAGATCCATAAATGCTACATACAAATCCATTTGCTTTTCTAAGTATTTCTCGCATACATTCTTCAAAGCAAACACCTGATCCACACATCCTCTACCACTTCTGAAACCACACTGCTCTTCCCCAATCTGATGCTCTGTACATGCCTTCACCCTCTCAATCAATACTCTCCCATATAATTTACCAGGAATACTCAACAAACTTATACCTCTGTAATTTGAGCACTCACTCTTATCCCCTTTGCCTTTGTACAATGGCACTATGCACGCATTCCGCCAATCCTCAGGCACCTCACCATGAGTCATACATACATTAAATAACCTTACCAACCAGTCAACAATACAGTCACCCCCTTTTTTAATAAATTCCACTGCAATACCATCCAAACCTGCTGCCTTGCCGGCTTTCATCTTCCGCAAAGCTTTTACTACCTCCTCTCTGTTTACCAAATCATTTTCCCTAACCCTCTCACTTTGCACACCACCTCGACCCAAACACCCTATATCTGCCACTCTGTCATCAGACACATTCAACAAACCTTCAAAATACTCATTCCATCTCCTTCTCACATCACCACTACTTGTTATCACCTCCCCATATATATATATATATATATATATATATATATATATTGGGAGGTGAGTTTGAATGGAGAAAAACTGGAGGAAGTGAAGTGTTTTAGATATCTGGGAGTGGATCTGTCAGCGGATGGAACCATGGAAGCGGAAGTGGATCATAGGGTGGGGGAGGGGGCGAAAATTTTGGGAGCCTTGAAAAATGTGTGGAAGTCGAGAACATTATCTCGGAAAGCAAAAATGGGTATGTTTGAGGGAATAGTGGTTCCAACAATGTTGTATGGTTGCGAGGCGTGGGCTATGGATAGAGATGTGCGCAGGAGGATGGATGTGCTGGAAATGAGATGTTTGAGGACAATGTGTGGTGTGAGGTGGTTTGATCGAGTAAGTAACGTAAGGGTGAGAGAGATGTGTGGAAATAAAAAGAGCGTGGTTGAGAGAGCAGAAGAGGGTGTTTTGAAATGGTTTGGGCACATGGAGAGAATGAGTGAGGAGAGATTGACCAAGAGGATATATGTGTCGGAGGTGGAGGGAACGAGGAGAAGAGGGAGACCAAATTGGAGGTGGAAAGATGGAGTGAAAAAGATTTTGTGTGATCGGGGCCTGAACATGCAGGAGGGTGAAAGGAGGGCAAGAAATAGAGTGAATTGGAGTCATGTGGTATACAGGGGTTGACGTGCTGTCAGTGGATTGAAGCAAGGCATGTGAAGCGTCTGGGGTAAACCATGGAAAGCTGTGTAGGTATGTATATTTGCGTGTGTGGACGTGTGTATGTACATGTGTATGGGGGGGGGGGTTGGGCCATTTCTTTCGTCTGTTTCCTTGCGCTACCTCGCAAACGCGGGAGACAGCGACAAAGTATAAAAAAAAAAAAAAAAAAAAAAAAAAAATATATATATATATATATATTTATGTGCTGAAAAAGGACTGGTGATTGGGAATACCTGGTTTAAAAAGCGAGATATACATAAGTATACGTATGTAAGTAGGAGAGATGGCCAGAGAGCGCTATTGGATTACGTGTTAATTCACAGGCGCGCGAAAGAGAGACTTTTGGATGTTAATGTGCTGAGAGGTGCAACTGGAGGGATGTCTGATCATTATCTTGTGTAGGTTAAGGTGAAGATTTGTATGGGTTTTCAGAAAAGAAGAGTGAATGTTGGGGTGAAGAGGGTGGTGAGAGTAAGTGAGCTTGGGAAGGAGACTTGTGTGAGGAAGTACCAGGAGAGACTGAGTACAGAATGGAAAAAGGTGAGAACAATGGAAGTAAGGGGAGTGGGGGAGGAATGGGATGTATTTAGGGAATCAGTGATGGATTGCGCAAAAGATGCTTGTGACATGAGAAGAGTGGGAGGTGGGTTGATTAGAAAGGGTAGTGAGTGGTGGGATGAAGAAGTAAGATTATTAGTGACAGAGAAGAGAGAGGCATTTGGACGATTTTTGAAGGGAAAAAATGCAATTGAGTGGGAGATGTATAAAAGAAAGAGACAGGAGGTCAAGATAAAGGTGCAAGAGGTGAAAAAGAGGGCAAATGAGAGTTGGGGTGAGAGAGTATCATTAAATTTTAGGGAGAATAAAAAGATGTCCTGGAAGGAGGTAAATAAAGTGCGTAAGACAAGGGAGCAAATGGGAACTTCAGTGAAGGGCGCAAATGGGGAGGTGATAACAAGTAGTGGTGATGTGAGAAGGAGATGGAGTGAGTATTTTGAAGGTTTGTTGAATGTGTTTGATGATAGAGTGCAGATATAGGGTGTTTTGGTCGAGATGGTGTGCAAAGTGAGAGGGTTAGGGAAAATGATTTGGTAAACAGAGAAGAGGTAGTAAAAGCTTTGCAGAAGATGAAAGCCAGCAAGGCAGCAGGTTTGGATGGTATTGCAGTGGAATTTATTAAAAAAGGGGGTGACTGTATTGTTGACTGGTTGGTAAGGTTATTTAATGTATGTATGACTCATGGTGAGGTGCCTGAGGATTGGAGGAATGCGTGCATAGTGCCATTGTACAAAGGCAAAGGGGATAAGAGTGAGTGCTCAAATTACAGAGGTATAAGTTTGTTGAGTACTCCTGGTAAATTATATGGGAGGGTATTGATTGAGAGGGTGAAGGCATGTACAGAGCATCAGATTGGGGAAGAGCAGTGTGGTCTCAGAAGTGGTAGAGAATGTGTGGATCAGGTGTTTGCTTTGAAGAATGTATGTGAGAAATACTTAGAAAAGCAAATGGATTTGTATGTAGCATTTATGGATCTGGAGAGGGCATATGATAGAGTTGATGGAGATGCTCTGTGGAAGGTATTAAGAATATATGGTGTGGGAGGCAAGTTGTTAGAAGCAGTGAAAAGTTTTTATCGAGGATGTAAGGCATGTGTACGTGTAGGAAGAGAGGAAAGTGACTGGTTCTCAGTGAATGTAGGTTTGCGGCAGGGGTGTGTGATGACTCCATGGTTGTTTAATTTGTTTATGGATGGGGTTGTTAGGGAGGTGAATGCAAGAGTTTTGGAAAGAGGGGCAAGTATGAAGTCTGTTGGGGATGAGAGAGCGCGGGAAGTGTCAGTTGTTGTTCGCTGATGATACAGCGCTGGTGGCTGATTCATGTGAGAAACTGCAGAAGCTGGTGACTGAGTTTGGTAAAGTGTGTGAAAGAAGAAAGTTAAGAATAAATGTGAATAAGAGCAAGGCTATTAGGTACAGTAGGTTTGAGGGTCAAGTCAATTGGGAGGTAAGTTTGAATGGAGAAAAACTAGAGGAATAAAGTGTTTTAGATATCTGGGAGTGGATCTGGCAGCGGATGGAACCATGAAAGCGGAAATGAATCATAGGGTGGGGGAAGGGGGCGAAAATCCTGGGAGCCTTGAAGAATGTGTGGAAGTCGAGAACATTATCTCGGAAAGCAAAAATGGGTATGTTTGAAGGAATAGTGGTTCCAACAATGTTGTATGGTTGCGAGGCGTGGGCTATGGATAGAGTTGTGTGCAGGAGGGTGGATGTGCTGGAAATGAGATGTTTGAGGACAATGTGTGGTGTGAGGTGGTTTGATTGAGTAAGTAATGTAAGGG
This sequence comes from Panulirus ornatus, assembly GCF_036320965.1. Lineage (NCBI taxonomy): Eukaryota > Metazoa > Arthropoda > Malacostraca > Decapoda > Palinuridae > Panulirus > Panulirus ornatus. The sequence goes on from NC_092286.1 coordinate 13,566,300, forward strand.
TAAGAGAGATGTGTGGAAATAAAAAGAGCGTGGTTGAGAGAGCAGAAGAGGGTGTTTTGAAATGGTTTGGGCACATGGAGAGAATGAGTGAGGAAAGATTGACCAAGAGGATATATGTGTCAAAGGTGGAGGGAACAAGGAGAAGTAGGAGACCAAATTGGAGGTGGAAAGATGGAGTGAAAAAGATTTTGAGTGATCGGGGCCTGAACATGCAGGAGGGTGAAAGGCGGGCAAGGAATAGAGTGAAATGGATCAATGTGGTATACCGGGGTTGATGTGCTGTCAGTGGATTGAATCAGGGCATGTGAAGTGTCTGGGGTAAACCATGGAAAGTTGTGTGGGGCCTGGATGTGGAAAGGGAGCTGTGATTTCGGCCATTATTGCATGACAGCTAGAGACTGAGCGTGAACGAATGGGGCCTTTGTTGTCTTTTCCTAGCGCTACCTCGCACACATGAGGGGGGAGGGGGATGGTATTTAATGTGTGGCGAGGTGGCGATGGGAATGAATAAAGGCAGACAGTGTGAATTGTGTGCATGGGTATATATGTATGTGTCTGCATGTGTATATATATGTGTACATTGAAATGTATAGGTATGTGTATTTGTGTGTGTGGACGTGTATGTATATACATGTGTATGGGGGTGGGTTGGGCCATTTCTTTCGTCTGTTTCCTTGCGCTACCTCGCAAACGCGGGAGACAGCGGCAAATAAAAAAAAAAAAATATTTATCATTCATTCATTATTTTGCTTTGTCGCTGTCTCCCGCGTTAGCGAGGTAGCACAAGGAAACATACATACATGCCCATACACATACTTATCAACATATATCCATATGAATACATATGTATACACAGTCATATACATACATACACATGTACATATTCATACTCACTTGCCTTCATCCATTCTCAGCGCCACGCCATCCCACAGGAAACAGCATCGCAACCCCTTTCATCGGCAAGGTAGCGCCAGGAAAACAGACAAAGAAAAGGCCACACTTGGTCACGCTTAGTCTCTAGCTGTCATGTGTGATGCACCAAAACCACAACTCCCTATCCACATCCAGGCCCCACAGTCCTTTGCATGGTTTACCCCAGACGTTTCACATGCCCTGGTTTGGTCCACTAACAGCACATCAACCCAGGTATACCCTACTGTTCCAGTTCACTAAATTCCTTGCATGCCTCTCACCCTCCTAAATGTTTTGGCCCCGATTGTGATCCTTACCCAGAACTGGTTATGCAATAGGTCAGTGAACATGCACACATTCAGTAAAACTAGCACCCTACTATAACACATAATATTCTACCTTTAATTTGCAATCAGATTTCTTTATTTTTGTCTTCCATCACAGGAGTCAAGAAATATTACCCAAATAAACCCAAATGAGGATGTATTTACCTAAGAGAAACCACATTGATCTCACAAGAAATGAACTAGAATCAAATAAAGACTGTTATACACAAAAAAAATGACAGACCTAAGCATGGTGATACAATAAGAAATATTACCAAATAAATGGCTGAAGTATGTTTAATCCTTAGGAGGTGGTTGACTTCATTTGAGGATCACTTAAGAGGCAGTTGACTTCATTTGAGGATCACTTAGGAGGGAGCGGTTTGCCTCAAATGAGGACCAATACTTTTTATGGCTGTCTCTATCTCTAATTGTAATGAGGACCAATACTTTTTATGGCTGTCTCTTTCTCTAATTGTGAGATATTCAGCTATTAATACTAATAAAGGAATCCTACACACTGTTTTGACGTGCTACAGCCTAAACTTTTTCCATACACTGGTTTATAATGGCAAATGTCAAGGTTGTCTGTACGAGATGTGGACCCCAATATTACATTATGAATTTTGTCACTGTGTCACACAAGAGAATAGATATTTCTAAAGTAAAACCATTAGTAATCTTACTGTCTCAATGATGGGCTAAATGTTGTAGTTGACTTGTTGTTATCTGAATTAAGGGAAGGTAGAAAATAACTGCTATTTCTTAAGAAAATTCCTATTCAACATACAAATATGGGCATTGAGGAATGTGTAAAAGAGAGGTAACTGTCTTTTACGACAAAATTGGGTATGCTTGAAGGGTTGTATAATAGTAGCTCTGGTGGAGTTGTAAGCTCTTAAGTCTTGTGCCCTAAATACAAAAGAACAGAAGAGGGTGGACATGTTGGAAATAAAAATGCCCAAGGAAAATATGTGATGTGAGGCAAGGTGATGATGTAAAAAATGGTGGTGTGAGAGTAAGGTGTGGTATTAAGGAAAATCTGATTAAAAAAGTAGAAGATAATGGTGTGCTTAAGTGGTTTAGATCCATGGAGCAGATGAGCAAACAATGTTGACTATGAAAGCCTTCTTGTCACAAAAGGAGGGAGCAAATGGGACGGGGAGATCAAGGAGATGGAAGAAAGAAGTAAAAGAGGCTTTTAAGGAATTGTGATCTGAACATTCAGGAGAGAGAGGTGCAGACGAGATAGATATTCTCTTTATCACTAACACATTCTGTAATCCTTCAAAATACCCATTCCATCTTTTCACACTTACTTAGTCTGAGTAGAGTTGCAACTACAAGGGCTGTGGCAATATCTTCTCTTATTTCCTTTCTGAGATAATCACTAATTCATATATTCCACATCATTACCTACAGATATGTGGGTAACTATCACATATTCTAATCATAAAATGTGCATATGTCACAAATATCTTTTTTTTTTTTTTTTTTATACTTTGTCGCTGTCTCCCGCGTTTGCGAGGTAGCGCAAGGAAACAGACGAAAGAAATGGCCCAACCCCCCCCCCCCATACACATGTACATACGTCCACACACGCAAGTATACATACCTACACAGCTTTCCATGGTTTACCCCAGACGCTTCACATGCCTTGATTCAATCCACTGACAGCACGTCAACCCCTGTATACCACATCGCTCCAATTCACTCTATTCCTTGCCCTCCTTTCACCCTCCTGCATGTTCAGGCCCCGATCACACAAAATCTTTTTCACTCCATCTTTCCACCTCCAATTTGATCTCCCTCTTCTCCTCGTTCCCTCCACCTCCGACACATATATCCTCTTGGTCAATCTTTCCTCACTCATTCTCTCCATGTGCCCAAACCATTTCAAAACACCCTCTTCTGCTCTCTCAACCACGCTCTTTTTATTTCCACACATCTCTCTTACCCTTACGTTACTTACTCGATCAAACCACCTCACACCACACATTGTCCTCAAACATCTCATTTCCAGCACATCCATCCTCCTGCGCACATCTCTATCCATAGCCCACGCCTCGCAACCATACAACATTGTTGGAACCACTATTCCTTCAAACATACCCATTTTTGCTTTCAGAGATAATGTTCTCGACTTCCACACATTTTTCAAGGCTCCCAAAATTTTCGCCCCCTCCCCCACCCTATGATCCACTTCCGCTTCCATGGTTCCATCCGCTGACAGATCCACTCCCAGATATCTAAAACACTTCACTTCCTCCAGTTTTTCTCCATTCAAACTCACCTCCCAATTGACTTGACCCTCACCCCTACTGTACCTAATAACCTTGCTCTTATTCACATTTACTCTTAACTTTCTTCTTCCACACACTTTACCAAACTCAGTCACCAGCTTCTGCAGTTTCTCACATGAATCAGCCACCAGCGCTGTATCATCAGCGAACAACAACTGACTCACTTCCCAAGCTCTCTCATCCCCAACAGACTTCATACTTGCCCCTCTTTCCAGGACTCTTGCATTTACCTCCCTAACAACCCCATCCATAAACAAATTAAACAACCATGGAGACATCACACACCCCTGCCGCAAACCTACATTCACTGAGAACCAATCACTTTCCTCTCTTCCTACACGTACACATGCCTTACATCCTCGATAAAAACTTTTCACTGCTTCTAACAACTTGCCTCCCACACCATATATTCTTAATACCTTCCACAGAGCATCTCTATCAACTCTATCATATGCCTTCTCCAGATCCATAAATGCTACATACAAATCCATTTGTATGTAGCCTCTCTTTCTGTAAGCTTCTTCCTTTCATCATTCCACATTTCTAGGGTTTTACTGGGCCTAACTAACCACTTCGCAAAATGAGTTTCAGAATACCCAAGGAAATATTTACAACTGAAAATGTAGATAGCTTTTTACTGGACCTAACTAACCACTTTGCATAATGAATTTCAGATTACCCAGTGAAAACTTTACAACTGAAAATGTAGCTAACATGTGATTTCAGATACAAATAGTTCCTCGGACTATCACAAATCTCACTTCCTTAAGATAATGCACTCTCAATTATATACGTATGGCAGGTAGTAGCTGGCTGGCAGCCAACAAGCAGGGAGGTATTTTACCAGTATTACCTGCCTGGGTATCAGGAGAGTTGGTGACAGCTACATAGTGAGGCAGCACTTTACTGGTGGTCATGTTGCATTCCCAGGTAGCTGTCTTTTCTTTATGTCCCACCAACAAATGGACTACCAGCATTCTGTCCACAAACATGCAATCTCTCCTTGTCACACATAGCACTTGACAACACTTAACTCACACAGCTCATTCTTCGTAACTCTAGATTTTCCTGTGGTGAGCCCTAAGTGCTAGCCCTGTCTTTTGGCAAAGTGGTAGTTGCAATAGATGGAAGCAGTAAGCAGGAACATTCAGGGAGATGCATTAGGTAGAAACATTAAGTAGAAGTAGTAAGTAGAAACATTAGGCAGAAGCATTAGGTAAGAGCCTCTGCAAACACTGCACTAGACTTTCCCCCTGCCAGTGGCCTATTACGGGTGAGGCACTAAAGGCTAAGAAGCGGCACAGGAGTTCACTAGTTATGGGGACTTGCTAGGGGCCACCCCCTTGAGGGAGTTCCAGAAGGGAACTGGCATCAGTGATATATATAGTTAGATAGACAGATCAACTCACTTTTCTAGGTGTGCAATTGTTGTGAGTAATCCTTGCCTACTACGGACAAGATAAGCAACATAGGGTGATCTGCTGCGATAATCCTCAATCAAGCTTCTAACCAGTTGTTCTCGGCCCTGAAATTGACAATGGAAAAGGTAAACCAAGCTTATATATTCATTGGTAAACTATCATTCTATCTATTAACCAATATACAATATGCAGTTTCATGTATTCAGAGCATTTATAATTGTGACTCATCCCAAGATGCTTTTCCACTCTTCATACGTACATTATGTCCTTCATTTAATCTACAGAACTCAACTACCCATAATCCAGTTACCTAATCTACCTCTTTTTCCTACATTGTGTGTCCATATGAATCACAATTCTTTCATCATCACTACCAATCCATATCCTACAAATATTTTCTTGGAACGCTTTATGACTGATCAAGCATTTCTTTCACACATACTGGAATGTATATCTCTGCAAAGTTCACCTCACGGACATCCCTTCTATGTGCACTCCCTCACTGAGTGCTTTTCATCTTGCCTTTTGTTATGCTACCAAGTCTAATGTCAACCTTCTAACTTGTGGCACTGAGGTACTCTCTCAACACCATCTTTCCACTTATTCACATTGTGAGTATTCATTTTACACACCCAGTCTTTCCACTTCTTCACATTGTGAGTACTCATTTTACCTCATAGACTAACCCCATTTGATGTCATACTTTCATATCCTCATTCCTCACTCTCCACTCATAACACTGCTAACACTCTTTGATGAACAGTTTTGTATATGGGAGACATTTCTACACTCTGATAGACATAAATAATGGAGTAATGTGGGGCAAGATGGTTCTCAGTAATGCTGTACTCTTTTCCTTCTGCTCACAGGCACAGATCTTTGTCAAAGGTGATTTCTCACTTGTGGTGTTGCAACTTACGGGTAAAGTCTGCTAACACCACTACTAGCTTACATATATATTTGTACAATCAATATATAACCTCAAAACACTTTCCCTAGGGGCTTCTGGAGCTCCAAGGATACGATACAACAAGCAGCAAGGAGGGAGAGACTCCTTTAGAAACTAGAAGTTCTTCCAACAGATTTTACTCCAACAATATAACCCAACTGAAGGTGACTTCCTACTTATAGCATAACCACATCCAGGGGAGTCTCATAACACCTACACACACACACACACACACAAATTGACATACCTAGAAAAGATATCAACCTAATACTAAAAGGTCTTGACCAACACCAGGTTCATGGTCCACAAGAAATTTCACCAAATGTGCTGAAGATGTGTGGTGTGCAGATACACTAGACAAACCACTGAAATATTGTTCAAGATGTCACTGGAGATAGGTAAAGTACGAAGGAAGTGGAAAAGGCACGAATGTTATACCTATCTACAAGAAAGATCAGAAACAGATGCTTAACTATAAACTGTTCTCTTTACTTGTGTGGTGTCTAAGGTTCTGGAAAAGATCATAAGCAAGTCTATGACTCTCAACAGAAGAGAAAGTATGTAAGCAAGAGATAAAAAGATTTAGGAAAAGGAGGACATGTGCAACAAACCCCTTAGATTTCTACATGAGTGGGCTTAATTTTTGACAAAAGAGAAGGCTAGGTGGTTTGTTTGTATCTGGACTGCCCAAAAGAATTTGATACCATCACATATGGAAGGCTGATTCAAAAGTTGGATCACCAGACAGGAATAAGGGGAAAACTCCTTTCGTGGGTATGATGATCTCAGTGGGAGGAAAGAGATAATGCTTGTTAGAGGAGACTTCTCCAAATGGGACTATTACGCTTCATGACCTATGTAAATGACTTGCCTGAAGGTAGACTCCTACATATATATGTTTACAGATAATGCAATTGCCAAGAAAAAAATTCAAAGCAAGGAGGACTGCATGAACTTACAAAGAGATCTAAACAAACTCCAAAATTTGTCCAATCATTGGTTACTGAAATTCAACCCAAGCAAATTTATAGTAATGATGATGGCACACAATGAAAAAAGGATACAATATGATTATTATCTATAAGGAAATAAGCTTCAAAATTTGTATGGCAGAAGAACTTGGGATTCAACTAGGTCCCTAACCTGTTGTCAAGTCCCACATTAGGAGAGTAGTTTTGGAGAAAAAATAACAGCTGGCAAATATCAGAACAGCTTTCAAGTATAAGAATAAGGAAATACCTAGCAAGTTGTTCATAACATACATAAAGCCAAAACTAGAATATGCTTCTCAACTTTGGTCACACCTAAAGAAACACAAAGAGTTTACAGCAAAGGGTTGAGGAGGGCAACAAAGATGATACCAGAATTAAGAGAGTTGAGTTACAGGGAAAGGCTTGAGGTTTTAAATTTGCCCACCTTGGAACTGAGAAACATGGGAAACAACAAGATAAAAAGAAATGCAATTTTTTTATTTAATTTTTTTTATACTAGGCAATGAAAGCTGGTTTGTACACTGTGGAAAGGTAAGATGGATTTTTTAAGCATGGGCATCGCCACATTTAAAGAAAAAAGATATAGTGATTTGATAATCTGACAGGTAAAAAATTTGGAGAGATGTAAATAAATGTGAATAAGAGCAAGGTTATTAGGTACAGTAGGGTTGAGGGTCAAGTCAATTGGAAGGTAAGTTTGAATGGAGAAAAACTGGAGGAAGTAAAGTGTTTTAGATATCTGGGAGTGGATCTGGCAGCGGATGGAACCATGGAAGCGGAAGTGAATCATAGGGTGGGGGAGGGGGTGAAAATCCTGGGAACATTGAAGAATGTGTGGAAGTCGAAAACATTATCTCGGAAAGGAAAAATGGCTATGTTTGAAGGAACAGTGGTTCCTACAATGTTGCATGGTTGTGAGGTGTGGGCTATGGATAGAGTTGTGCGCAGGAGGGTGGATGTGCTGGAAATGAGATGTTTGAGGACAATATGTGGTGTGAGGTGGTTTGATCGAGTAAGTAATGTAAAGGTAAGAGAGATGTGTGGAAATAAAAAGAGTATGGTTGAGAGAGCAGAAGAGGGTGTTTTGAAATGGTTTGGGCACATGGAGAGAATGACTGAGGAAAGATTGACCAAGAGGATATATGTGTCGGAGGTGGAGGGAACGAGGAGAAGTGGGAGACCAAATTGGAGGTGGAAAGATGGAGTGATAAAGATTTTGAGTGATCGGAGCCTGAACATGCAGGAGGGTGAAAGGCGGGCAAGGAATAGAGTGAATTGGATCGATCTGGTATACCGGGGTCGATGTGCTGTCAATGGATTGAATCAGGGCATGTGAAGCATCTGGGGTAAACCATGGAAAGTTGTGTGGGGCCTGGATGTGGAAAGGGAGCTGTGGTTTGGGCATTATTGCATGACAGCTAGAGACTGAGTGTGAACAAATGGGGCCTTTGTTGTCCTTTCCAAGCGCTACCTCGCACACATGAGGGGGGAGGGGGATGTTATTCCATGTGTGGCGAGGTGGCAATGGGAATGAATAAAGGCAGCCAGTGTGAATTGTGTGCATGTGTATATATGTATGTGTCTGTGTGTATATATATGTGTACATTGAGATGTATGGGTATGTATATTTGCGTGTGTGGACGTGTACGTATATACATGTGTACTGGGGTGGGTTGGGCAATTTCTCTCGTCTGTTTCCTTTCGCTACCTCGCAAACGCGGGAGACAGCGACAAAGCAAAATAATAATATGTTTCTGTTATGATCATGTTATAAGTGAAACTTAGGTAAAAGCTACAGAAAACAATGCGTAAGAGTTGCCCCTTAAAATTGGCCTGATATGGCTGAAGAATTAAAGACTAAGAAGTAGTACTGGAGTTCACCAGCTATGGAGATTCTTTTGCCATAGCCACTCCCCTGAGGGAGTTCCCAAAAGTAATGGGCATCAGAGATATATATAGAAAGAATAGGAATAACTACTTGGGCAGAATAAATAGGGGAAGCCTGGCAGTGTTTTTCAATAAAAGGAAAGATAGTAGGTGTGACAGGGAAAAAAAGTTGTAGAGATGAAAGCCTAAGAAAATGTGTGAGCATATGGAAACAAAATATAGGTGAATATGTGAAGATGTATGATCACTGAGGTTAAAGGCATTTCCACAAAGACTGACATGTCAAAAAACAAGAAATCTTATTTAAAACAATGAAGTAAATAGAAAAAACTACATACATTTCTGTTTCAACACTAAATTACCTGAGCATCAAAAAGCTGCACACAGCGTAGAGTTTCATGCAACTGAGCCACAAGAGCACGATCATGGAGATTGGTTGCTTCTGCCAACTGACACCGTAACCATGTCAAGACATCACCATCCAAGCTGGAGCTGCTGAAACAAATGCTTGTATTAATCAACTAAAGAATTTTATTGAGAATTTTCAACAAATAAGACAGTGGACCAAGTGATGTGCACATTCAGTTTGTTTGTCTAATCAAAAACTATGGACAGTCTTCACATTTTTTCAAAAGCACAATGACAACATCATTCTCAATTAAAAAATGGAGGCAGGAGGGTATGGACAGCAAGAGGAGAATTCCAAGACTTGCTGGGTCCCTTAGGCATTCCACATATAAAACCTTCACCCCCTCACCCATCCTATGACTCATTTTTGTTTCCATGGTTCCACTCATTGCCATGTCCACTCCCATGTATCTAAACACTTCACTTCCTCCAACTTTCCTCAATCTAAATTCATACCCCAACTAACCTGTCCCTCAATTCCACTAAACCTAATAACCTTGCTTTCATTTACATTTACTTTCAAACTCCTCCTTTCATACACTCTTCTAAACTCAGTCACCAACTTCTGCAATTTCTCACTCGAATTTGCAACCAGCACTGTATCATCAGCAAGCAACAACTGACTCAAAAGTCCCAGGCCCTCCTGATCCCTTACACACTGAATACTTGCCCCTTTCTCCATTTACCTTCCTTACCACTCAACCCACCCCCCAAAAATTAAACAGCTATGGCAACATCACACAACCCTGCCACAGACCAAGGCACTTAGAGCTCTCACTCTCCTCTCTACTTACCATACACATGGCTTACACCCTTAATAAAAACTTTTCTCCCACAACATATATCCTTAAGACCTTTCCCAAGGAATCTCTGTCAACCTTATCACATGCTATCTCCAAATCCATAAATACCACACACAAAGCCATCAGTTTCTTTGAGTATTTTTCACACACTTTCTTTAAAGCAAACATCTGATCCACATATCCATAACAATTCTGGAACCACAATGTTCCTCCCTAACCTGATGCTTTGTACATGCCTTCAAATCTGCCCATACAACTTACCAGGTACACTCAGCAAACATACACCTCTAACTTGAACACTCTCCTTTGTTCCCCTTGCCAGTTCTCAGACATCTCATCATGGTTCATACATACATTGAAAATCCTAACCAACCAATCAACAACAGTCACCCCTTTCTTAAATTCAACCGCAATACCGTAATCCATTCCATCAACCTTGCCACAATTCATCTTACGTAAGGCTTTCACTATTTCTCTCTTCAAACCACTCTCCATGACACTCACTTCACATACCACCCTGACCCAAACAACCTGCATCTTCTGTCCTATTCTCAAACTCATTCAACAGTCCTTCAAAATATTTACTCCATCTCCTGCTCACTTCATCACTACCTGTTACCACTTTCCCACTTGCTCCCTTCACTAATGTTCCCATTAGTTCTCTTGTTTTTTGCACATTATTAATATCCTTCCAAAACATCTTATTCTCCCTAAAGTTTACTGATACACACTCACTTCAACTCTCATTTGCCCTCTTTTTCAACCCTTGCATCTTCCTCTTCAACTCAGCCATTTTCTGTTAAATATCTTGCAATCATCTGCATTCCTTCCCTGTATGTACTAGCCATATACCTCTCTTTTTTTCTATCGATAACAACTTTACTTCTTCATCCCACCACTCACTATCCTATCTAATCTGCCCAACTCCCACCTTTCGCATGACACATGCATCTCTTGCATGCGCCATCACTGCTTCCCTAAATACCTCCAATTCCTCATTCACTCCCTTAGCTTCATTTACTCTCATCTTTTGCCATTCAACATTCAATCTCTTCTGGTATTTCTGCTACTCCCAGATAATCTATAACACTTCACTTCCACCAGTTTTTCTCCATTCAAACTTACCTCCCAATTGACTTGACCCTCAACCCTAGTGAACCTAATTACCTTGCTCTTATTCACATTTAGTCTCAGCTTTCTTCTTTCACATACTTTACCAAACTCAGTCATCAGCTTCTAAAGTTTATCACAAGAATCAGCCACCAGTGCTGTATCATCAGCGAACAACAACTGACTCATTTCCCAAGCCCTCTTAATCCACAACAGACTTCATACTTGCCCCTCTAACCAAAACTCTTACATTCACCTTCACAACCCCGTCCATAAACAAATTAAACAACCATGGAGACATCATGCATCCCTGCCGCAAATCTACATTCACTGGGAACCAATCACTTTCCTCTCTTCCTACTTGTCCACATGCCTTACATCCTTGATAAAAACTTTTCACTACCTCTAGCAACTTGCCTCCCACACCATATACTCTTAATACCTTCCACAAAGCATCTCTATCAACTCTATCATATGCCTTCTCCTGATCCATAAATGCTACATACAAATCCATTTGTTTTTCTAAGTATTTCTCACACACATTCTTCAAAGCAAACAACTGATCCACACATCCTCTATCACTTCTGAAACCACACTGCTCTTCCCAATCTGATGCTCTATACATGCCTTCACCCTCTCAATCAATACCCTCCCATATAATTTCCCAGGAATACTAAACAAACTTATACCTCTGTAATATGAACACTCACCTTTATCCCCTTTGACTCTGTACAATGGCACTATGCATGCATTACGCCAATCCTCAGGTACTTCACCATGAGCCATACACACATTGAATATCCTCACCAACCAGTCGATAACAAAGTCACCCCCTTTTTTAATAAATTCCACTGCAATACTGTCCAAACCTGCCTTCTTGCCGGCTTTCATCTTCCACAAAGCTTTCACTACCTCTTCTCTGTTTACCAAACCATTTACCTATTTATCATACGTGATCACCGTTTCCCGAGTCAGCAAGGTAGTACCAGAAAACATAAAGTATGAAAGAAATATTCTGAAGAAAAAAGAAACGTTAATCTTTTTTTGCAAAATGGAAATGAATCACAAAGGATATAAAGTTTTTTATACCTATGTTGAGGATAGGGAAGTTGCATAAAATTTACTGGAGTAAAATGATAAAATTATATCAATGTAAAATATATGTTACAATGCTTTTTTTCAGCTTTAACATAGGAAATGTAATCAACAACCATGGATTCTAATCATCCATCACATAAGGCTGTTCATAACATGTAAATCATTTCTATTTCACACATATATGCCCATCTTCAACATGTTGTCCATGCCTGATACTCTCATTAACAGGGTAAACTAATTACCTATTTTATCTAAATATGCAGCATATACATAAAAGCAATTGTGTACTTACCCTAAAAGAAGAAATAAAGGGAAAGAAGATGATTTACATACTCGGATCCTGTTGCTGCTCCAAATTCTGGCAGGTAAGGTGAGGTGGAGAAATCCGCAATGCTTAAAACTAATCGCAACTTTCTTTTTGCATCAGTAAAGGCATAACTTAATTCAATGTTGCTTGGGTCTATGTACAGTCTTTCATCTTCCTCTGTCTTTGGTACCTCACTCACTTGCCTGTGGATTTAATAAACAATAAGTGGAGATATGGGAGTAAACACAGAGGTGTGTATCTTAGGTACATGACAAGTTTAAAGAATTATATCTTATCATCCTAAGACTTTCTACAACTTGGCAGAGTACTAACTACAGGTTAGGCCACTACCATCTTCCTGAGCATAACCTCCATCTGAACTTATCATAAGCTTGCTTTTGAAATTAACAATTTGCCAAATTGCACAGTACAGTGAAGGAGTTTTACACTCTTGGGGTACCATCTCTTTAACATTCTCTAACATCATATAACTTTTTGAGTTTATGTACACTGACAGCATTACCAATGTCCTTGCTAATTTTTTCCATTCATTCACTTCTCTTATAAGAGAACTTTTTTGGAGCTTTTTTTAAATAAAGCTTCTTGCTTAATTTTACGTTATGTTCTCTTATTGTTCTACCCCTACCTCTCTTAACGAACTGTTCCCTGTCTCCATCAAAGATCTGCTTTGAAAACTTACACAGACATACAAATATATATATATATATATATATATATTCATACTTGCTTGCCTTCTTCCATTCCTGGTGCCACCCAGCCCCACAGGAAAAGCATCACTAACCCGTGTCAGCGAGGTAGCACCAGGAAGACAGACATAAAAAGGCCACATTCCCTCACAATCAGTCCCTAGCCTGTCATATGTAATGCACTGAAACCATCCATTTTCTCACCTTTATCCATTTCCCAGCCCCACCCTACCCAACAGGACGCAGGTCCAGATCACAAAAATATTTTTCGCTCCATTCTTCCACCTCAAACTTGGTCTCCTCCTCCTCCCTGTTCCCTTCAACTTTGACACATGGTATATTTTCTTTGTCAACCTTTCCTCAATCATACTCGATCACCATTCCACACATTAGCAAATAAGTGCCACGAAACAAAGAAAGAGAGACTCATCCACTCATACAGACATGCAGATACGTAAGTTGAAAATATTATAAATCAAAATTGCATCAAATAAATTCAATACCGTACATCTAACCAACCAAATATCACAGCTTAGCCTAGCCTACCATAAATGTTCTCATAACACTTACATTAGCCTACAGCTGGACAAAATCATCTAACACAAAGCCTATCTTATAAAAAAATGTTGATTATCTCACCATCATTAAGTCAAAAAATCATAAGTCAAACCATTGTAAGTTGGGGTCATCTTTACAGAGTATATTTCTTTGATATTATTACACTTTGTCACTGTCTCCCGCGTCAGCGAGGTAGTGCACGGAAACAGACGAAAGAATGGCTCAACCCATCCACATACACATGTATATACATACACGTCCACACACGAACATATACATACCAATACATTTCAACATCTTTCTTTCTTTCATACTATTCGCCATTTCCCACATTAGCGAGGTAGCGTTAAGAACAGAGGACTGGGCCTTTTAGGGAATATCCTCACCTGTTCCTTCTTTTGAGAGAAAAAAAAACAAACATATATATATATATATTCTTTCTTTTTTCAAACTATTTGCCATTTCCCGCATTAGCGAGGTAGCGTTAAGAACAGAGGACTGGGCCTTGAGGGAATACCCTCACCTGGCCCAATTCTCTGTTCCTTCTTTTGGAAAATTAAAAAAAAAACGAGAGGGGAGGATACATATACATATACATACAAAGACATATACACGTACACATATACATAAGTCATACTTGCTCCCTTTATTCATTCCCGTCGCCACCTCGTCACGCATGAAATGACAACCTCCTTCCATCGCATGCGTGTGACGTAGCGCTAAGAAAAAACAACAAAGGCCACATTCATTCACACTCAGTCTATAGCTTTCATGTATAATGCACCGAAACAAAAGCTCCCTTTCCACATCCAGGCCCCACAAAACTTTCCATGGTTTACCCCAGACGCTTCACATGCCCTGGGTCACTCCAGTGACAGCACGTCGACCCCGGTATACCACATCGTTCCAATTCACTCTATTCCTTGCAAGCCTTTCACCCTCCTGCATGTTGAGGCCCCGATCACTCAAAACCTTTTTCACTCCATCTTTCCATCTCCAATTTGGTCTCCCATTTATCCTCATACCCTCCACCTTTGACACATATATGCTCTTTGTCAATATTTCCTCACTCATTCTCTCCATGTGACCAAACCATTTCAAAACACCCTCTTCTGCTCTCTCAACCACACTCTTTTTATTTCTACACATCTCTCTTACCCTTTCATTACTTACTCGATCAAACCACCTCACACCACATATTGTCCTCAAGCATCTCATTTCCAGCACATCCACCCTCCTCCACACAACTCTATCTATAGCCCATGCCTCGCAACCATAAAACATTGTTGGAACCACTATTCCTTCAAACATACCCGTTTTTGCTTTCCGAGATAATGTTCTCACCTTCCACACATTTTTCAACGCTCCCAGAACTTTCACCCCCTCCCCCACCCTATGACTCACTTCTGCTTCCATGGTTCCATCCACTGCCAAATCCACTCCCAGATATATAAAACACTTTACTTCCTCCAGATTTTCTCCATTCAAACTTACCTCCCAACTGACTTGTCCCTCAACCCTACTGTACCTAATAACCTTGCTCTTATTTACATTTATTCTCAGCTTTTTTCTTTCACACACTTTACCAAACTCAGTCAACAGCTTCTGCAGTTTTTCACCCGAACCAGCCATCAGCACTGTATCATCAGCGAACAACAACTGACTCACTTACCAAGCTCTCTCATCCACAACAGACAGCATACTTGCCCCTCTCTCCAAAACCCTGGCATTCACCTCCCTAACATCCCCATCCTAAACAAATTAAGAGCAGTGTGGTTTCAGAAGTGGTAGAGGATGTACGGATCAGGTGTTTGCTTTGAAGAATGTATGTGAGAAATACTTAGAAAAGCAAATGGATTTGTATGTAGCATTTATGGATCTGGAGAGGGCATATGATGGAGTTGATAGAGATGCTCTGTGGAAGGTATTAAGAATATAGGTGTGGGAGTTAAGTTGTTAAAAGCACTGAAAAGTTTTTATCAAGGATGTAAGGCATGTGTACGTGTAGGAAGAGAGGAAAGTGATTGGTTCTCAGTGAATGTTGGCTTGCGGCAGGGGTGCGTGATGTCTCCATGGTTGTTTAATTTGTTTATGGATGGGGTTGTTAGGGAGGTGAATGCAAGAGGTTTGGAAAGAGGGGCAAGTATGCAGTCTGTTGTGGATGAGAGAGCTTGGGAAGTGAGTCAGTTGTTGTTCACTGATGATACAGCGCTGGTGGCTGATTCATGTGAGAAACTGCAGAAGCTGGTAACTGAGCTTGGCAAAGTGTGTGAAAGAAGAAAGTTAAGAGTAAATGTGAATAAGAGCAAGGTTAATAGGTACTGTAGGGTTGAGGGACTAGTCAACTGGGAGGCAAGTTTGAATGCAGAAAAACTGGGGGAAGTGAAGTGTTTTAGATATCTGGGGGTGGATTTGGCAGCGGATGGAACCATAGAAGCGGAAGTGAATCATAGAGGGGGGGTGAAAGTTCTGGGAGCGTTGAAAAATGTGTGAAAGTCAAGAACGTTATCTCGGAAAGCAAAAATGGGTATGTTTGAAGGAATAGTGGTTCCAACAATGTTATACGGTTGTGAGGCGTGGGCTATAGATAGAGTTGTGCGGAGGAGGGTGGATGTGCTGGAAATGAGATGTCTGAGGACAATATGTGGTGTGAGGTGGCGTGATCGAGTAAGTAATGAAAGGGTAAGAGAGATGTGTGGTAATAAAGAGTGTGGTTGAGAGAGCAGAAGAGGGTGCTTTGAAATGGTTTGGTCACATGGAGAGATTGAGTGAGGAAAGATTGACAAAAATGATATATGTGTCAGAGGTGGAGGGAACGAGGAGAAGTGGGAGACCAATGTGGAGGTGGAAAGATGGAGTGAAAAAGATTTTGAGTGATCAGGGCCTGAACATGCAGGAGGGTGAAAGGCATGCAAGGAATAGAAAGAATTGGAACAATGTGGTATACCGGGGTCGACGTGCTGTCAATGGATTGAACCAGGGCATGTGAAGCATCTGGGGTAAACCATGGAAAGTTTTGTGGGGCCTGGATGTGAAAAGGGAGCTGTGGTTTCAGTGCATTATTACATAACAGCTAGAGACTGAGTGTGAACGAATGTGGCCTTTGTTGTCTTTTCCTAGCGCTACCTCGCCCACATGAGGGGGGAAGGAGATGTTATTTCATGTGTGGTGGGGTGGCGACGGGAATGAATAAAGGCAGACGGTATGAACTGTGTACATGTGTATATATGTATATGTCTGTGTATGTATATATATGTATATGTTGAGATGTACAGGTATGTATATTTATGTGTGTGGACGTGTATGTACATACATGTGTATGTGGGTGGGTTGGGCCATTCTTTTGTCTGCTTCCTTGCGCTACCTCCCTAATGCGGGAGACAGCGACAAAGCTAAATAAATAAATATAAAAATGAATATCTTTTATATTAGATATATTATTCATCCCTGGGGATAGGGGAGAAAGAATACTTCCCACACATGTCCTAGAAGGTGACTTAAGGGGATGGGAATGGGGGGGGGACCCTCTCCTTCTTGTGTTTTAACTTTCTAAAAGGGGAAACAGAACAAGTCATGCGGGGAGTGCTCATCCTCCTTGAAGGCCCAGATTGGGGTGTCTAAATGTATGTGGATGTAACCAAAATGAGAAAAAAGGAGAGATAGGTAGTATGTTTGAGGAAAGGAACCTGGATGTTTTGCCTCTGAGTGAAACGAAACTCAAGGGTAAAGGGGAAGACTGGTTTGGGAATGTCTTGGGAGTAAAGTCAGGGGTTGGTGAGAGAACAAGAGCAAAGGAAGGAGTAGCACTACTCCTGAAGCAGGAGTTGTGGGAGTATGTGATACAGTGTAAGAAAGTAAACTCTAGATTGATATGGGTAAAACTGAAAGTGGATGGAGAGAAATGGGGGATTATTGGTGCCTACGCACCTGGTCATGAGAAGATCATGAGAGACAAGTGTTTTGGGAGCAGATGAGCGAGTGTGTTAGCAGCTTTGATGCACGAGACCGGGTTATAGTGATGGGTGATTTGAATGCAAAGGTGAGTAATGTGGCAGTTGAGGGAATAATTGGTGTACATGGGGTGTTCAGAGTTGTAAATGGAAATGGTGAGGAGCTTGTAGATTTGTGTGCTGAAAAAGGACTGGTGATTTGGGAATACCCAGTTTAGAAAGAGAGATATACATAAGTATACATATGTAAGTAAGAGAGATGGCCAGAGAGCCTTATTGGAATACATGTTAATTGATATATGCATGAAAGAGAGACTTTTGGATGTTAATGTGCTGATAGGGGCAACTGAAGGGATGTCTGATCATTATCTTGTGGAGGCGAGGGTGAAGATTTGAAGAGCTTTTCAGAAAAGAGGAGAGAATGTTGGGGTGAAGAAAGTGGTGAGAGTAAGTGAGCTTGGAAAGGAGACTTGTGTGAGGAAGTACCAGGAGAGAATGAGTGCAGAATGGAAAATGGTGAGAGGAAATGACGTAAGGGGAGTAGGGTAGGAATGGGATGTATTCAGGGAAGCAGTGATGGATTGCACAAAAGATGCCTGTGGCATGAGAAAAGTAGGAGGTAGGCAGATTAGAAAGGGTAGTGAGTGATGGGATGAAGAAGTAATGTTGTTAGTGAAAGAGAAGAGAGAGGCATTTCGGCGATTTTTGCAGAGAAATAGTGCAAATGATTGGAAGACGTATAAAAGAAAGAGGCAGGAGGTCAAGAGAAAGGTGCAAAAGGTGAAAAAGAGGGCAAATGAGAGTTGGGGTGAGAGAGTATCATTAAATTTTAGATATAATAAAAAGGTGTTTTGGAAGGAGGTAAATAAAGTGCGTAAGACAAGAGAACAAATGGGAACATTGGTGAAGGGGGCTAATGGGGAGGAAATAACAAGTAGTGGTGAAGTGAGAGGGAGATTGAGTGAGTATTTTGAAGATTTGTTGAATGTGTTTGACAACAGAGTGGCAGATATAGGGTGTTTTCGTCACGGTGGTGTGCAAAGTGAGAGAATCTGGGAGAATGGTTTGGTAAACAGAGAAGAGGTAGCAAAAGCTTTGTGGAAGATGAAAGCCGGAAAGGCGGCGGGTTTGGATGGTATTGCAGTGGAATTTATTAAAAAAGGGGGTGACAGTGTTGTTGACTGGTTGGTAAGGATATTCAATGTACTTATGGTTCATGGTGAAGTGCCTGAGGATTGGTGGAATGCATGCATAGTGCCATTGCACAAAGGGAAAGGGGATAAAGGTGAATGTTCAAATTATAAAGGTACAAGTTTGTTGAGTATTCCTGGTAAATTACATGGGAGAGTATTGATTGAGAGGGTGAAGGCATGTACAGAGCATCAGATTGGAGAAGAACAGTGTGGTCTCAGAAGTGGTAAAGGATGAGTGGATCAGGTGTTTGCTTTGAAGAATGTAAGTGAGAAATACTTGAAAAAAAAAAATGGATCTCTATGTAGCATTTATGGATCTGGAGAGGCATATGATAGAGTTGACAAAGATGCTTTGTGGAAGGTATTAAGAATATATGGTGTGGGAGGTAAGTCGCTAGAAGCAGTGAAAGGATTTTATCGAGGGTGTAAGGCATGTGTACAAATAGGAAGAGAGGAAAGTGATTGGTTCCCAGTGAATGTCAGTTTGCAGCAGAGTACTTGATGTCTCCATGGTTATCTAATTTGTTTATAGATGGGGTTGTTAGGGAGGTGAATGCAAGAGTTTTGGAGAGAGGGGCAAGTATGCAGTCTGTTGTGGATTAAGAGGGCTTGGGAAGCGAGTTGGTTGTTGTTTGCTGATGATACAGCACTGGTGGCTGATTCATGTGAGAAACTGCAGAAGTAGGTGACTGAGTTAGGTAAAGTGTGTGAAAGAAAAAAGTTGAGAGTAAATGTGAATAAGAGCAAGGTCATTAGATTCAGTAGGGTTGAGGGACAAGTCAATTGGGAGGAAAGTTTAAATGGAGAAAAACTGGAGGAAGTGAAGTGTTTTACATATCTGGGAATGGATTTGGCAGCAGATGGAACTATGGAAGCAGAAGCGAGTCATAGGTTGCAGGAGGGGCGAAGGTTCTAAAAGCATTGAAGAATATGCACAAGGCAAGAATGTTATTTTGGAGAGCAAAAATGGGTATGTTTGAAGGAACAGTGGTTCCATCAATGTTATGTGGTTGCGAGGCGTGGGCTATAGATAAGGTTGCACAGATGAGGGTGGATGTGTTGGGAATGAGATGTCTGAGGACAATATGTGGTGAGGTGTCTTGATCGAGTAAGGAATGAAAGGGTAAGAGAGATGTTTAGTAATAAAAAGAGTGTGGTTGAGAAAGCAAAAGAGGGTGTATTGAAATTGTTTGGTCACATGAAGAGAATGAGTGAGGAAAGATTGACAAAGAGGATATAAGTGTCAAAGATGGAGGGAACGAGGAAAAGTGGGAGATAGGGGAGAAAGAATACTTCCCATGTATTCCCTGTGTGTCGTAGAAGGTGACTAAAAGGGAAGGGAGCGGGGGCTGGAAATCCTCCCCTCTTGTTTTCAATTTTTCAAAAGTAGGAAGAGAGAAAGGGGCAAGTGAGGATATTTCCTCAAATGCTCAGTTGTCTGTTCTTAACGCTACCTCGCTATGGCGGGAAATGGCGAATAGTATGAAAAAAAATATATACATACACAGACATATATACAAATGCATGAAGCAAAAAAAAAAAAAAAAATAATATATACATTCTCTTCTTCTCTACTCCTAATTACCACCACCTGCATCAGCGAGGTAGTGCCAGGAAACACACAAAGAAAGGACACATCCACTCACATTCATTCTCTAGTAGTCATGTGTATTGCACTGAAACCACAGCTCCCTTTTCATATCTAGGCCCCACAGACTTTTCCATGTGGTATACCCCAGTATACCACATCATTCCAATTCACTCTGTTCTATGCACGCCTTTCACCCTGCTGTATTTTCTAGGTTGGTGTGATGTGATGTATGTATGTATGCATATATATGAATGCATGTATATCAATCCGAGGCTCGGTCATCTGTTCTTGACACTACTCCGCTAATGTGGGAAATGGCAAAAATGTAAGAAAAAAGAGTGGTTTGGGAACGTCTTGGGAGTAAAGTCAGGGGTTAGTGAGAGGACATGAGCAAGGGAAGGAGTAGCACTACTCCTGAAACAGGAGTGGTGGGAGTATGTGATAGAGTGTAAGAAAGTAAACTCTAGATTGACATGGGTAAAACTGAAAGTTGATGGAGAGAGATGAGTGATTATTGGTGCATATGCACCTGGGCATGAGAAGAAAGATCATGAGAGGCAAGTGTTTTGGGAGCAGCTGAATGAGTGTGTTAGTGGTTTTGATGCACGAGACCGGATTATAGTGATGGGTGATTTGAATGCAAATGTGAGTAATGTGGCAGTTGAGGGAATAATTGGTATACATGGAGTGTTCAGTGTTGTAAATGGAAATGGTGGAGAACTTGTGGATTTATGTGCTGAAAAAGGACTGGTGATTGGGAATACCTGGTTTAAAAAGAGAGATATACATAAGTATGCGTATGTAAGTAGGAGAGATGGCCAGAGAGTGCTATTGGATTACGTTATAATTGATAGGCGCATGAAAGAGAGACTTTTGGATGTTAATGTGCTGAGAAGTGCAACTGGAGGGATGTCTGATCATTATCTTGTGGAGGCGAAGGTGAAGATTTGTAGAGGTTTTCAGAAAAGAAGAGAGAATGTTGGGGTAAAGAGAGTGGTGAGAGTAAGTGGGCTTGGGAAGGAGACTTGTGTGAGGAAGTACCAGGAGAGACTGAGTACAGAATGGAAAAAGGTGAGAACAAAGGACGTAAGGGGAGTGGGGGGGGAAAGGGATGTATTTCGGGAAGCAGTGATGGTTTGTGCAAAAGATGCTTGTGGCATGAAAAGAGTGGGAGGTGGGTTGATTAGAAAGGGTAGTGAGTGGTGGGATGAAGAAGTAAGATTATTAGTGAAAGAGAAGAGAGAGGCATTTGGACGATTTTTGCAGGGAAATAATGCAAACTAGAGGGAGATGTATAAAAGAAAGAGGCAGGAGGTCAAGAGAAAGGTGCAAGAGGTGAAAAAGAGGGCAAATGAGAGTTGGGGTGAGAGAGTATCATTAAATTTTAGGGAGAATAATAAGATGTTTTGGAAGGAGGTAAATAAAGTGCATAAGACAAGGGAACAAATGGGAACATCAGTGAAGGGGGCTAATGGGGAGGTGATAACAAGTAGTGGTGATGTGAAAAGGAGATGGAGTGAGTATTTTGAAGGTTTGTTGAATGTGTTTGATGATAAGAGTGGCATATATAGGGTGTTTTGCTCGAGGTGGTGTGCAATGTGAGAGGGTTAGGGAAAATGATTGGGTAAACAGAGAAGAGGTAGTAAAAGCTTTGCGGAAGATGAAAGCCGGCAAGGAAGCGGGTTTGGATGGCATTGCAGTGGAATTTATTAAAAAAAGGGGGTGACTGTATTGTTGACTGTGGTAAGGTTATTTAATATATGTATGATTCATGGTGAGGTGCCTGAGGATTGGCGGAATGCTTGCATAGTGCAACTGTACAAAGGCAAAGGGGATAAGAGTGAGTGCTCAAATTACAGAGGTATAAGTTTGTTGAGTATTCCTGGTAAATTATATGGAAGGGTATTGATTGAGAGGGTGAAGGCATGTACAGAGCATCAGATTGGGGAAGAGCAGTGTGGTTTCAGAAGTGGTAGAAGATGTGTGGATCAGGTGTTTGCTTTGAAGAATGTATGTGAGAAATACTTAGAAAAGCAAATGGATTTGTATGTAGCATTTATGGATCTGGAGAAGGCATATGATAGAGTTGATAGAGATGCTCTGTGGAAGGTATTAAGCATAGATGGTGTGGGAGGCAAGATGTTAGAAGCAGTGAAAAGTTTTTTCGAGGATGTAAGGCATGTGTTCGGGTAGGAAGAGAGGAAAGTGATTGGTTCTCAGTGAATGTAGGTTTGCGGCAGGGGTGTGTGATGTCTCCATGGTGGTTTAATTTGTTTATGGATGGGGTTGTTAGGGAGGTGAATGCAAGAGTTTTGGAAAGAGGGGCAAGTATGCAGTCTGTTGTGGATGAGAGAGCTTGGGAAGTGAGTCAGCTGTCGTTCACTGATGATACAGTGCTGGTGGCTGATTCATGTGAGAAACTGCAGAAGCTGGTGACTGACTTTGGTAAATGTGTGAAAGAAGAGAGTTGAGAGTAAATGTGAATAAGAGCAAGGTTATTAGGTACAGTAGGGTTGAGGGTCAAGTCAACTGGGAGGTAAGTTTGAATGGAGAAAAACTGGAGGATGTGAAGTGTTTTAGATATCTGGGAGTGGATTTGGCAGCGGATGGAACCATGGAAGCGGAAGTGAATCATAGGGTGGGGAGGGGGCGAAAATTCTTTGGAGCCTTGAAGAATGTGTGGACGTCGAGAACATTATCTCGGAAAGCAAAAATGGGTATGTTTGAAGGAATAGAGGTTCCAACAATGTTGTATGCTTGCGAGGCGTGGGCTATGGATAGAGTTGTGTGCAGGAGGGTGGATGTGCTGGAAATGAGATGTTTGAGGACAATATGTGGTTTGATCGAGTAAATAATGATAGGGTAAGAGAGATGTGTGGTAATAAAAAGAGTGTGGTTGAGAGAGCAGAAGAGGGTGTTTTGAAATGGTTTGGTCACATGGAGAGAATGAGTGAGGAAAGATTGACCAAGAGGATATAGGAACGAGGAGACGTGGGAGATCAAATTGGACGTGGAAAGATGGAGTGAAAAAGATTTTGAGTGATCGGGGCCTGAACATGCAGGAGGGTGAAAGGCGTGCAAGGAATAGAGTGAATTGGAACGATGTGGTATACCGGGGTCAACGTGCTGTCAATGGATTGAACCAGGGCATGTGAAGCATCTGGGGTAAACCATGGAAAGTTCTGTGGGGCCTGGATGTGGAAAGGGAGCTGTGGTTTCGGTGCATTATTGCATGACAGCTAGAGACTGAGTGTTAACGAATGGGGCCTTTGTTGTCTTTTCCTAGCACTACCTTGCACACATGAGGGGGGAGGGGGTTGTTATTCCATGTGTGGCGAGGTGGCGATGGGAATGAATAAAGGCAGACAGTGTGAATTATGTACATGTGTATATATGTATATGTCTGTGTGTATATATATGTATACATTGAGATGTACAGGTATGTATATTTGCGTGTGTGGACGTGTATGTATATACATGTGTATGTGGGTGGGTTGGGCCATTCTTTCGTCTGTTTCCTTGCACTACCTCGCTAACGCGGGAGACAGCGACAAAGCAAAATTAAAAAGAAAAAAAAAAAAATATATATATATATATATATATATATATATATATATATATATATATATATATATGATAGAGTTGATAGAGATGCTCTGTGGAAGGTATTAAGAATATATGGTGTGGGTGGAAAGTTGTTAGAAGCAGTGAAAAGTTTTTAACGAGGATGTAAGGCATGTGTACGTGTAGGAAGAGAGGAAAGTGATTGGTTCTCAGTGAATGTAGGTTTGCGGCAGGGGTGTGTGATGTCTCCATGGTTGTTTAATTTGTTTATGGATGGGGTTGTTAGGGAGGTAAATGCAAGAGTTTTGGAAAGAGGGGCAAGTATGAAGTCTGTTGGGGATGAGAGAGCTTGGGAAGTGAGTCAGTTGTTGTTCGCTGATGATACAGCGCTGGTGGCTGATTCATGTGAGAAACTGCAGAAGCTGGTGACTGAGTTTGGTAAAGTGTGTGGAAGAAGAAAGTTAAGAGTAAATGTGAATAAGAGCAAGGTTATTAGGTACAGTAGGGTTGAGGGTCAAGTCAATTGGGAGGTGAGTTTGAATGGAGAAAAACTGGAGGAAGTGAAGTGTTTTAGATATCTGGGAGTGGATCTGGCAGAGGATGGAACCATGGAAGCGAAAGTGGATCATAGGGTGGGGGAGGGGGCGAAAATTCTGGGGGCCTTGAAGAATGTGTGGAAGTCGAGAACATTATCTCGGAAAGCAAAAATGGGTATGTTTGAAGGAATAGTGGTTCCAACAATGTTGTATGGTTGCGAGGCGTGGGCTATGGATAGAGTTGTGCGCAGGAGGATGGATGTGCTGGAAATGAGATGTTTGAGGACAATGTGTGGTGTGAGGTGGTTTGATCGAGTGAGTAACGTAAGGGTAAGAGAGATGTGTGGAAATAAAAAGAGCGTGGTTGAGAGAGCAGAAGAGGGTGTTTTGAAGTGGTTTGGGCACATGGAGAGAATGAGTGAGGAAAGATTGACCAAGAGGATATATGTGTCGGAGGTGGAGGGAACGAGGAGAAGAGGGAGACCAAATTGGAGGTGGAAAGATGGAGTGAAAAAGATTTTGTGTGATCGGGGCCTGAACATGCAGGAGGGTGAAAGGAGGGCAAGGAATAGAGTGAATTGGATCGATGTGGTATACCGGGGTTGACGTGCTGTCAGTGGAATTGAATCAAGGCATGTGAAGCGTCTGGGGTAAACCATGGAAAGCTGTGTAGGTATGTATATTTGCGTGTGTGGACGTATGTATATACATGTGTATGGGGCGGGGTTGGGCCATTTCTTTCGTCTGTTTCCTTGCGCTACCTCGCAAACGTGGGAGACAGCGACAAAGTGTAATAAAATTTTTTTTTTTTTTTTTTTTTTGCTTCGTCGCTGTCTCCCGCGTTTGCGAGGTAGCGCAAGGAAACAGACGAAAGAAATGGCCCAACCCACCCCCATACACATGTATATACATACACGTCCACACACGCAAATATACATACCTACACAGCTTTCCATGGTTTACCCCAGACGCTTCACATGCCCTGATTCAATCCACTGACAGCACGTCAACCCCGGTATACCACATCGATCCAATTCACTCTATTCCTTGCCCTCCTTTCACCCTCCTGCATGTTCAGGCCCCGATCACACAAAATCTTTTTCACTCCATCTTTCCACCTCCAATTTGGTCTCCCACTTTTCGTTCCCTCCACCTCTGACACATATATCCTCTTGGCCAATCTTTCCGCACTCATTCTCTCCATGTGCCCAAACCATTTCAATACACCCTTTTCTGCTCTCTCAACCACGCTCTTTTTATTTCCACACATCTCTCTTACCCTTACGTTACTTACTCGATCAAACCACCTCACACCACACATTGTCCTCAAACATCTCATTTCCAGCACATCCACCCTCCTGCGCACAACTTTATCCATAGCCCACGCCTCGCAACCATACAAAATTGTTGGAACCACTATTCCTTCAAACATACCCATTTTTGCTTTCAGAGATAATGTTCTCGACTTCCACTCATTCTTCAAAGCTCCCAGGATTTTCGCCCCCACCCCCACCCTATGATCCACTTCCGCTTCCATGGTTCCATCCGCTGACAGATCCACTCCCAGATATCTAAAACACTTTACTTCCTCCAGTTTTTCTCCATTCAAACTTACCTCCCAATTACTTGACCCTCAACCCTACTGTACCTAATAACCTTGCTCTTATTCACATTTACTCTTGACTTTCTTCTTTCACACTTTTTACCAAACTCAGTCACCAGCTTCTGCAGTTTCTCACATGAATCAGCCACCAGCGCTGTATCATCAGCAAACAATAACTGACTCACTCCCCAAGCTCTCTCATCCACAACAGACTTCATACTTGCCCCTCTTTCCAAAACTCTTGCATTCACCTCCCTAACAACCCCATCCATAAACAAATTAAACAACCATGGAGACACACATCCCTGCCGCAAACCTACATTCACTGAGAACCAATCACTTTCCTCTCTTCCTACACGTACACATGCCTTACATCCTCGATAAAAACTTTTCACTGCTTCTAACAACTTGCCTCCCACACCATATATTCTTAATACCTTCCACAGAGCATCTCTATCAACTCTATCATATGCCTTCTCCAGATCCATAAATGCTACATACAAATCCATTTGCTTTTCTAAGTATTTCTCACATACATTCTTCATGAGTCATACATACACTAAATAACCTTATCAACCAGTCAACAATACAGTCACCCCCGTTTTTAATAATTTCCACTGCAATACCATCCAAACCCGCTGCCTTGCTGGCTTTCATCTTCTGTAAAGCTTTTACTACCTCTTCTCTGTTTACCAAATCATAAAATATTATTTTTTTTTTTATTATACTTTGTCGCTGTCTCCCGCGTTTGCGAGGTAGCGCAAGGAAACAGACGAAAGAAATGGCCCAACCCCCCCCATACACATGTATATACATACGTCCACACACGCAAATATACATACCTACACAGCTTTCCATGGTTCACCCCAGACGCTTCACATGCCTTGATTCAATCCACTGACAGCACGTCAACCCTGGTATACCACATCGATCCAATTAACTCTATTCCTTGCCCTCCTTTCACCCTCCTGCATGTTCAGGCCCCAATCACACAAAATCTTTTTCACTCCATCTTTCCACCTCCAATTTGGTCTCCCACTTCTCCTTGCTCCCTCCACCTCCGACACATATATCCTCTTGGTCAATCTTTCCTCACTCATTCTCTCCATGTGCCCAAACCATTTCAAAACACCCTCTTCTGCTCTCTCAACCACGCTCTTTTTATTTCCACACATCTCTCTTACCCTTACATTACTTACTCGATCAAACCACCTCACACCACACATTGTCCTCAAACATCTCATTTCCAGCACATCCATCCTCCTGCGCACAACTCTATCCATAGCCCACCCCTCGCAACCATACAACATTGTTGGAACCACTATTCCTTCAAACATACCCATTTTTGCTTTCAGAGATAATTTTCTCGACTTCCACACATTCTTCAAGGCTCCCAGGATTTTGCCCCCTCCCCCACCCTATGATCTACTTCCGCTTCCATGGTTCCATCTGCTGCCATATCCACTCCCAGATATCTAAAACACTTTACTTCCTCCAGTTTTTCTCCATTCAAACTTACCTCCCAATTGACTTGACCCTCAACCCTACTGTACCTAATTACCTTGCTCTTATTCACATTTACTCTTAACTTTCTTCTTTCACACACTTTACCAAAGTCAGTCACCAGCTTCTGCAGTTTCTCACATGAATCAGCCACCAGCGCTGTACCATCAGCAAACAACAAATGACTCACTTCCCAAGCTCTCTCATCCCCAACAGACTTCATACTTGCTCCATATATATATATATATGCAATGGTTTATTTTTGAAACCTTGAATTCTGCAACTGTAACAGTTTACATAAAATTTTGGAGTTTAACATTCCCACTAAACAACCAATGTGATAAAAAATATGTCCTACCCCCTAAGGAAATCCCTTCACTGATTAAAAACAGTTATTCTCGTGCCTTATCCACAGTCAATGTCTCCAAGGTGTTTACTAGTTTGTTACCTCTCAGCACTTTTCATTATAATCAAAAGCCATGTACACTTCTCTCTCCCAACTTCCAATCATCATCACTCCTGTTAAAACTCTATTGAGAATCTTACCACAGACACCCTATATGATCTTAAATGACAAGGAATATCACAGTAACCCTTTGAAAAAAAAAAATGTCACAGATGACAAGATATTATCTATGGTGCGCTAAGTGATGGAAATACAACCATTCTAAAGTCCTAGGCTATATTCTTATCCATACACTTTCACTTAACTCAGTGAAGAAGCAGTTCTAAATATACTGGCTTCTAGAAGACGATTATACATAAAATTTCATTAAACCAAATCCTTCATTCACGACTAAAATGTTACACTTGTTCATCTAAAATGATATTTACATGGACATACTATAATATCAAAATGAACACTGCTGGACTACTATACTTACATACTGTGAGCTGAGACAATGCCACTATCTGGCTCTGACGTATCCATATCTGGCTTCTTATTTCGGTATTTTGCCAGTATGTCATCACTTGTTTCTTCAATAGTAGGAGGTCGGTTCTCTTCAGAAAGAGCTCGTCTAATGATCACTTCTTGGCTGTTCAGTCCTGCACGTATATAGGTTGTATCATCGCCAGACCTACTTCCAGGTTTACGACGACCCTTAAACCCTGGGAGCTTAAAGTTTTTGAAAAAGCCTCGTTTGTGTTTTGCATCACCATCAATTGTATCACGATCTCCTCGTTCTGCTGTTTTATCAAAGCTAATGCTTTTAGGAATTGCACCTGTGGCTGCCATACTGATCGTTGGTGCAGTGGGTTCTGGGGTATCAACTGAATCTGTTGTTGGGCCAGAACTAGCATTTGAAGCAGAGCGCAATTTACCAGAGCCTCCGACTATGTCTGATCCTGAACTGCTGGAGGATGCTAAACTTGTAGTACTTAAATGAAGGCTGCTGTCCTCTCCTGAACCACGGTCACTAGACACTAGCTTATGGTGAGGATGAACAACAATATGTCCACCTTCACTACTGCCACCTAAATCCATGAGTGGAGCACTGGATCCTCCTCCACTACTATCACCAATAAAAGTATTGAGTAAGAGGTGCTGATCACCAGACACAATCCCATTATTAGGTAATGTAGAAAGATTAAGGCTTAGACGCCCCAAAGACTGTGTAGCAGATGCAATTTCCTGTTCAACCTGAGACTCTTCTTCTCTTACTCTGTCAGACTGCAATCTATCCATGAGGCACTGGTTCTCTTCAGCTGGATGGATAGGTTGAAATTCCACTCGAGGGGGAGTTGCTGGTCCACTTATTCGACTATGAATCACTGGAATGGGTTTCAAAATACCACTTGGTATACTGTTACTTGTATCTGAACTTAAAGAGGGAGGTAACACTGGCATTGGTTTTAATATGCCACCACTACTACCTCCAATGGCACCACTGAGTGTTCCATCAACTGGAGATCGAGATCCCTGAGCACGCGGAGTAACATTATCTTCTTGATGTAAAGGTTCTGGTCTCAGCAGGTCACTTCCACCCAATTCAACTTCAACTTCTGATCGTCCTGTATCATCTGAACGTGCAACACTTTGAGCATCATCTGTGTCAAACTCTGTCATTCTCTCTGAATCAGAAGCTAAAACATCTGTGCTCCAAGCTTCAGAAGCAGTTTCAAAAGTCTCTCCGGTAGCATCTCCACTCACATAGTCTCCTTGCATCCTATCTAGTTCTGCTAAATGTCGATTTAGGAGCTGATCGTGAAACTGATCTCCACGATCTGTTCTATCTGCTGCTTCAATAGTTTCAGAATCACTGGCTAATACGTCAGTGCTCCAAGTATCAGACACTAAAGATACAGTTTCATCTCCACCTATCAGAGGTTTGATTTCAAAACGTCCAAACTTTTCCTCAATATCAGCCCTTGCTGGCTTTGGAACAGTAACTGGAACATTAGGTGGTGGAGGCTGGTTTTCTTCTCCACTTCTCAAAGCAGCCTCTTCACCCTCTGTTACTTGTGATGAAGGAGTATCTCGACCTGACACATTGGGAGTTCCACGGCCAGATACATTTGCCGAGACCATGTCTGATAAGTTGTCAGGTTGATCCTCCTAAAAAAAAAAAAAAAAAATCAAAATTCAACAGAGCACAATAAAGCATTAATACAAAAAGAAAAACAGAAGACCTGAATTAAAGTTATGATGGCAAGGCTGCTGGCAAGGTGCTTAAAATAAGAGGTCTATCTGTTTACCAAAAATGAGAAAGTCTAAGCTAAATTAATACATTAACTAAAAAATGCCTACCTCATTTTGCAGACTGAAGGCTTTTGTGCTGAATGAAGCCTATATCAAAAAGTCTACCTATCTAACTATTACTTGAATGCCTTCCTCATTTTAATGGGGTATATCAACTGCAAAGATGCACCTTTTCAATAACTAATTCAATAAACCTTGGGTCCCCAGCCCTGACTCATTAAGCTGGGAAGACAGCAAGGAAGCTATGCTCCTGGAAAAGAATTCTACCTTTTTACCCCTAATGTATAAAAAAGTCTTAATCTTTCTTTCATACTTGATCGCCATTTCGCGTGCTACCAAGGTAGCAACAGGAACAGACAAAGAAAGGCCGCATCTGTTCCCATCCATTCTCAAGCTGTCATGTATAATGTATTGAAAGCACAACTCATTATCCAAATCCAAGACCCACAGACCTTTCCATGGTTTATCCTGGATGTTTCACATGCCCTGGTTCAGTCGACTGACAACATGTCAACTCCAGTATACCACATCGTTCCAATTCACTCTATCTATTGCATGCCACACCCTCCTGCATGTTCAGCCCCCAATCGCTCAAAATCTTTTTCTCTCCATCCTTTTATCTCTAGCTGTCATGTGTAATGCATTGAAACCACAGTGCCCTATCCGTATCCAGGCCCCACAGAACTTTCCATGGGCTACCCCAGGCGTTTAATATGCCCTAGTTCAGTCCACTGACAGCACAACGACCCCAGTATACCACATTATTCCAATTCACTCTATTCCTTGCACGCCTCCCACCCTCATGTATGTTCAAGTCCTGATTGCTCAAAATCTTTTTCACTCCATCCTTTCACCTTCAATTTGGTTTCCCACTTCTTGTTCCCTGCACCTCTGACACGTATATCCTCTTTGTCAATCTTTCCTCACTCATTCTCTCCATATGTCCAAATCATTTCACTACATTCTCTTCTGCTCTCTCAACCACACTCCTTTTATCAACACACATATCTCTTACCTTTTCATTACTCAATCAAACCATCTCACACCACATATTGTCCTCAAACATTTCAATTCCAACACAACCACCCTCTTCCATACAACCCTACCTATAGCCCATGCCTCGCAAGCATATAATATTGTTGGAACTACTATTCCTTCGAACATTTTTGCTTTCCGAGATAATGTTCTCTCTTTCCACACGAATTCATCGCTCCCAGAACCTTTGCCTCTTCCCCCACCCCATGACTCACTTTTGCTTCCACGGTTCCATTTGCTAATAAGTCCATTCCCAGACATCTAAAACACTTCACTTCCACCAATTTTTCTCCATTCAAACTTACAATTACTCAAGGACCAATTTCTATGAAAGAGTTTTTGCATTACTCTGGACCTTTCTAAAGGCCCAAGACCACGCTACTTCCAATTTCAGGGAAATGCAGATTTCTCTGTAGTGTGAAGTTCTTCGAAGAGACTTTACTTCCAATGATAGAGCCTTGCCAAAGTTTGAGTGCATTACACACGTCAGCAACAGAGTAAAAGTGAGCAAATGAGGCCATTTCTTCACCTGTTCCTGGCACTAACTCACTACAGTGAGAAAAGATGAACAAGTATCAGTAAACTAAGAAGTACAATGACTTCATATAAAATGAAAGCCTATAGTTACTTCATCAGCCTTATTTTATAATTATTTATTCATTTATATATTATATTTTGTTGCTGTCTCCCATGTTAGCGAGGTAGCACAAGGAAACAGACAAAAGAACGGCCCAACCCACCCACATACACATGTATATACATACACATCCACACATGCACATATACATACCTGTACATCTCAACGTATACATATATATACACACACAGACATATACACATATACATAATTCATAGTCTGCCCTTATTCATTCCCGTCGCCACCCCACCACACATGAAATAACAAACCCTTCCCCCCTCATGTGCTCGAGGTAGCGCTAGGAAAAGACAACAAAGGCCACATTCATTCACACTCAGTCTCTAGCTGTCATGTATAATGCACCAAAATCACAGCTCCCTTTCCACATCCAGGCCCCACAAAACTTTCCATGGTTTACCCCAGACGCTTCACATGCCCTGGTTCAATCCATTGACAGCACGTCGACCCCAGTATATCACATCGTTCCAATTCACTCTATTCCTTGCACGCCTTTCACCCTCCTGCATGTTCAGGCCCTGATCCCTCAAAATCTTTTTAACTCCATCTTTCTACCTCCAATTTGGTCTCCCACTTCTCTTCGTTCCCTCCACCTCCGACACATTTATCCTCTTTGTCAATCTTTCCTCACGCATTCTCTCCATGCGACCAAACAACTTCAAAACACCCTCTTCTGCTCTCTCAACCACACTCTTTTCATTACCACACATCTCTCTTACCCTTTCATTACTTTATAAAATATTAAAATAATCTAATATTCAATACTAGAGATACCCTGGTATCTAAATCCTTTTAATATCTCTTATCTTCTGTCTATCCCTACATACCCTATACTGCAACTCCCTCTCTCAAATAAAACTGTCTTGCTATCATTTACAATCAGTTCTCATTTAAATATGCATTCCCTACATTCATCCACTACTGCAACTCTGTTGATTCCAGCATTACAGAAATATCTATACAGAAGCACGTACTTACCAATTTCTAATTCACAATTTCTGCAGTATGAAGAGGAAGTTCTACACTTATGGGAACCTATTGCACTACCACACAATTCTTTAAATTTCTTAATACTGTCTGTATTCAGTCTCATGACAATTAACATATCCATCGCAATATTTTTATAGAACTTCTTCATATCTCTTTTATATTGTTTTCTGCTTAACTTCTTGCTATGACCTCTCAATAATTTTTTTTTTCCACAGAACTGTTCCCTTTCAAGGTCTCAGTTTCACTCAAGAACTTGGAAGTTGTAATCATATCTCCAGTCTTCCTCCTCTTCCAGTGGTCAAAAATCATAACCAATAACTCTCCCTGTATACAATCAGCTTTCCCAATTCAAGTACCAATGGACTGCCTCAATCAGATCAACATGCTTGTTCAAGTGCAGAGACTAAGCTTGAGATTCATATTCTATTTAAGGTATGCACTTCCCTATCCACTTCTTCATCCATGTACTTAAATGCATAATTTAATTTAGGTATATATTCTCCTATGCACTTCTTCATCCATGTACTTAAATGCAATCTTAATTTCAATAAATAAATGGCATTCCTACTTTACAATTCTTCCAATGTGATGCTCTGGTGCCAAGCTTACTACTATGGGGAGGCAGATGGGTAAGGTTGCAATGGCCATACCATAAAATAAGCAAATTCTTCACTAATTATGACTACAGTTTATGCAAATTGTCTTGAATAATTTTACACTCCTATTCATATATTCATCAATTGCAAGAGATCTTCTCTCAACACTTTCACTCCACCTTCAGCCATTAACAAGCTAAAGAGACAATTTTACCTGTTCAACATCATCCAAACTCGATGCAACACTATGATTGCTTGCAGCTTCACTAATAGCTTCTAAGTTATCTGATGTGTTTCCAATTGATCCCTCATCATGTGAAAGTGAAAATCGAGTCCGTTTTTCTATTGTGGCCTCCCCTCCTCCACCATCACCTTCATCCTCTACATTCATTCTCACACGAGAAGCTGATTTGGTTGCCTGGAAATTATAAAAGAATAATAAATCCCATCTAAGCTTCTAAAGTCTTAACCATAGTACTAACTATATCTTATACATTTTTCTTGCATTAAAAGCAGGTTGTTACATTCAAACATTGTGGTTACTGACCAAATCTAAAACTCTTGCTATATAATTCTTTGTGATGATTTAACTATGACATGCAACATGTGAAATGTGTTGCCCACTACTTACACTAAGGGAATTATGAATGTGTTGGAAGTGGGTTACCTCATCAAGTGTATTAATGAGTGTTATGCATCATGAATAAGCAGAAAAAGAAAGTTCTTATCCAATAATTCCCCAGTATACTTAAAACATAAAAGTAAAAACTGGGAAGCATGAAAGAGGGAAAGCAAAACAGTGGAAGGAAGATCATGTGAGGATGTAGTAACAGCTACATCTGCTAAAACAATCTTTCAACAACATTGTGGCGTTACATGAATGTATAATTCACCTAAACTTGGACTACAATGTGACTTTGGCCAAGAACACTTAATGGGAAAACAGGCAATTCTTTAATTCTTGAACAGTAGTGCTCGCATGAGAAGTTACAACCATGCAATCCATAACCTAAGATTTTTACCTACTTCTCTGATGACTGTTCCCTTCGGGAACTCCAATCAAAGGGGATGGCCACGTCAAAAGTGTCTCCACTTATTTCTGTCCTTACATGCCTCCTTCATTTACACCAAACTCTACATCTAAAAGCTAAGATTTAATGAACATCAAATTTTAAGTATTTACTTTCAGCTCATTTCTTATACATTTAAAAAACCACCTCACCATGAAAACATACATGCAACACAACCCTCCTGTTCTCACTTTCTTGCAATCTTAGGCTCTTGACTCAATCTAATATCTGTTTGTTGAACCTTTTAAATAAGGATTATTCATTCTTTCATGCACAACTGCTTTTCCTGTCTCGGTGAGGTAGCCATACAATCAGTTGAACAATGACCCCATTTACACATCTAATCACTAGATGTCATCTATAATGCACTAAACCCAGACCCCACTAACCACAGCTAAGTCCCGCATTCTATTCCATGGCTTACCTTAGCCACTTAATAAGCCCTGGTTCAGCTCCCAGACAGCACATCACCCTCCATGCACCACACTGATTCAATTAATTCTATCCTATGAACACCTTTCACCCTGCATAATGTTCAGGTACCTGTAACTCAAAGCCTCTTTCACTCCATCCTTGTCTCCTTCTTGGTCTCCCCCATCACTGGTAGGCAGTAGGCAGCCACCAATAAAAAAAAGGCATTACCTGCCTAAGTATTGGGAGGATTGGTGAATGCTGCACAGCAAGCCAGCACCTCATTAGCAGTCAGGTTTCACTCTTTTGGCTCTAGTTGCATTTTTTTCTTTCTCCATCACCCACACAAGGGCTGCTGACATTCAGCCCATAAACATCAAATCCCTCCATCTCACACATAACATTTGACAAAGCAACACTTACATGTTTCAACCTTTGCCACTCTAGATTTTCCTGAAGTACTATGCACTAGCCATACAATTTAGCAAAAATCTTGTATCTACATCCCTTTCCTCCTTTTATTTCTAGCACAAAGATCCTCCTAAGTCAGTTTTTGTTTATTCATCATCACTGTGCTATCAAACTCTTATCAATACACCTGTCCTGCACTGTCATTCCAAACACGATCAACCTGCCTAGCACTACATACTGTCGTCATGTATCTCATTTCTAACATGTCCATCCTCTTTCTTTCTCTTGCATTTACGGCCCATAATGAACATCCCACAACAGTTGGGCCTACTACATCTTCAAATACACCCATCTTTGCTCAAACAGACCTGACCTCCTTCCACACAATTCTCAATGTATCCTCTCCACTCCTCTGATTCATTTCAGCCCCTAAAACTCCATGACTATCAGGTATCTACACAATTCCACTTCTTCCAGCCCTCCCAATTCAAATTTACCCTTAAACCACCATGTCTCATTCCCTACTGCACTTCATTATCTCACTTTTGTTTCGCACTCACTCTCAACCTTTTCTAAAACACTCCCAAACTTTACTGATAGCTTCTACAGATTCTAACAGGAGTCTGCTACCAAAGATACATCTGCAAATAGCAACTGATTTAACTCCCACTCCCCCATCCTCTATCCCCAGCATACCAAAGACCTGCTCCTCACTCTAAAGTCCTTCCATTCACCTCTCTTACAAACCTGTCCATACAAAGACTAAACAACTATATTAACATCCCATATCCTTGACACAGATCTAACTCCACCAAGAACCATTTTACCCCTCTAACCTCCTACTCAAATAGATGCATTACCCTCCAAGTAAAAACTCCTTACTGCATTTAGCAGTTCATAATTTACCCCCTAACCTACAACCATAGCACTTTTCACAAGACTTCTCCATTGACCTCTTCACATGCTTTCTTCATATCCATAAATGGCACATACAACTCATTCTTTTCCTAAAGTATTTCTGATCCATATTTTTCAAAGCTTACACCTGGTAAGCACACCTTTGATATCTTTTGAAGCCACACTTCTCCTTAGTGTGATGTTAGGTGCATGCCACAGACCTCTCAACTATCACTTTCCTATTCATTGTAACAGATACATTCATCAGATTTTTAAATTAGTAATTTGAGCTTTCACTTTTGTTCCCCTTGCCTTTACAAAAGGGCACTGAATATACTTTCTGCCTGTCCTCAAGCATCTCATTTTGGGCTATGCAAACAATGAACAGCTTCACTTACCAATCAGCATTACTATCCCCTTTATTATGAAACTCAACTGTTATTCCATCCACTCCTACTGCTTTACCACACTTCATCTTATGCAGGGCTTTCAGTAACGCCTCACTGTTCACCAATCCATCCACCAAGACTCTGTTACTCAGCTTGCCACCTTCCCCAAAACACACCATACTTCCCATCCCATCATCTAACATATTCAACAGCCCTTCAAAATACTCACCTCATCTCCTTTTCACCTTTTCTTTGCCTATTACCACCTCCTAATTTGTTTTACCTAGTCACTCCCACACATTCTCTTGTTCTCCTTACTCTATTCACCTGTGAAGTTTGCTGGTAGTCCCTCATCCTATTTCTCATTTGCCCTTTTTCAGCTCCCATATCTTTCTCTTTACCTCATGCTAATTTCCCTTGTAAACCGACAAAATCACTTCAACTCCTTCCCCATGATCCTAAATCTCATTTTTCTCTTTTACTACCAAATGTACTTCACCCCACCACTTATTCTCACATGCCCACCTCCCATCTTCTGCATGCTATATGCATCACCCGCACATGTAAGAACTGCTTCCTTAATCATACCTTCCACTCCTCTCCTATTCCCCCCTCGTTTCAATTACTCTCACCCTATGCCACTCTTCACTCATTCTCTCCTGGCAATTCTTTTCAAGCTCACTTTCACTTAAACATATTTCTTTTCCTAAAACCATTTCAACCTTTCACACTTTTACTAAGATGTGATCAGATATCTCACCTGCTGACCCTCTCAGCACATTTACATCCAAGAAGCTTTCTTTTGTACACCTCTTAATTAGCAAATAATCCAATACTACCAGTTGTGTCCATATCCCTCTCACCCATGTACATTTATGGAAGCACCCTTTTTCCACAAAGAATTCTGAAACACCGTTTCTCATTCAGTACGCAATTCAACAGTGCACCTAATTTTCATTTACACAAGGTACCCCACACTCCTCACATACACCCTTAACTGCCATAATAACTCTCTTGCATTCAGATCCCCCATCACCAAGATATGATCCCTTGCACCAAAACTGCAAAGATACTAACTCAGTCCCTCACAAAAAGCCCATTTTTCTTCCCTACTCTCACTATCAGGTACATATGCACTACCAATCACCAACCTCACTCACTTTCATTTCATTCTACGAATGATCAATCCTGAAATTATATCATTACACTCTTTGAACTTTGAACCTTTTACTTTCAACTGAAAATCAAGAAAAATACCCTGAAACAACGAGCATATTTCTGACATCTGTTCATACTCATCAGAACAAAAATCACCCTAAATCTTCACATAGAGAAATCTTTAAATTTCATTTCAACCATAGATTCTTTGTATAGTTCAGTGATATGTTTATTGTGCATAATATCTCCCACGTTAGCGAGGTAGCACAAGGAAACAGATGAAAGAATGGCCCAACCCACCCACATACACATGTATATACATACATGCCCACACATGCACATATACATGCCGATACATTTCAATTTATACATACATATACATACACAGACAAATACATACATACACATGTACATATTCATACTTGCTGCCCTCACCCATTCCCGTCGCCATCCCGCCTCACATGAAATAGCACCCCCCTCCCCCCGCACATGCACGAGATAGCACTAGGAAAAAAAAACAAAGGCCAAATTCGTTCACACTCAGTCTCTAGGCTGTCATGTGTAATGCACCAAAACCACAGCTCCCTTTCCACATCTAGGCCCATGGTTTACCCCAGACACTTCACATGCCCTGGTTCAATCCACTGACAGCACGTCGACCCCGGTATACCACATCATTCCAATTCACTCTATTCCTTGCACGCCTTTCACCCTCCTGCATGTTCAGACCCAGATCACTCAAAAGCTTTTTCACTCCATACTTTCACCTCCAATTTGGTCTCCCACTTCTCTTCATTCCCTCCACCTCTGACACATATATCCTCTTTGTCAATCTTTCCTCACTCATTCTCTCCATGTGACCAAACCATTTCACTACACCTTCCTCTGCTCTCTCAACCATACTATCTTTATTACCACACATCTCTCTTACCCTTTCATTACTTACTCGATCAAACCACCTCACACCGCATATGGTCCTCAAACATATCATTTCCAGCACATCCACCTTCCAAGGCACAACCCTATCTTTTGCCCAAGCCTCACAACCATATAACATTGTTGGAACCACTATTCCTTCAAAAATACCCATTTTTGCTTTCCGAGATAATGTTCTCACCTTCCACATAATCTTCAACGCTCCCAGAACTTTCGCCCCCTCCCCCACCGTGTGACTCACTTCTGCTTCCATGGTTCCATCCACTGCCAAATCCACTCCCAGATATCTAAAACACTTCACTTCCTCCAGTTTTTCTCCATTCAATCTTACCTCCCAATTGACTAGTCCCTCAACCCTACTAAACCTAATAACCTTGCTATTATTCACATTTACTCTCAGCTTTCTTCTTTCATGCACTTTACCAAACTCAGTCACCAGCTTCTGCAGTTTCTCACCCAAATCAGCCACCAGTGCTGTATCATCAGCGAACAACAAATGACTCACTTCCCAAGCCCTCTCACCCACAACAGACTGCATACTTGCCCCTCTCTCCAAAACTCTTGCATTCATCTCCCTAACAACCCCATAAATACACAAATTAAACAACCATGGAGACATCACACATCCCTGCCGCAAACCTACATTCACTGAGAACCAATCAATTTCCTCTCTTCCTACACGTACACATGCCTTACGTCCTCGATAAAAACTTTTCACTGCTTCTAGCGACTTGCCTCCCACACCATATACTCTTAATACCTTCCACAGAGCATCTCTATCAACTCTATCATATGCCTTCTCCAGATCCATAAATGCTACATACAAATCCATTTGTTTTTCTAAGTATTTCTCACATACTTCATTCAAAGCAAACACCTGATACACAATCCTCTACTACTTCTGAAACCACACTGCTCTTCCCCAGTCAATACCCTCCCATATAATTTCCCAGGAATACTTCACAAACTTATACTTGTGTAATTTGAACACTCACCTTTATCCCCTTTGCCTCTGTACAATGGTACTATGCATGCATTCAGCCAATCCTCAGGTACTTCACTAAATATCCTCACCAACCAGTCAAAAACACAGTTACTCCCTTTCTTAATAAACTCCACTGCAATACCATCCAAACCCGTCACCTTGCCGGGTTTCATCTTCCGCAAAGCTTTCACTACCTCTTCTCTGTTTACAAAACCATTCTCCCTGACCCTCTCACTTCGCACACCACCTCGACCAAAACATAATATAATATAATATAATACAATATAATATAATTCATCAATAATCACTAAACACTTGCCATGCTTTTTACTGGAACTGGAATCTTAAATGAAAAAAGCTTGAGGTGGGAGTACCATGGAATATCAAAAAAATGGAAGAATAGTTTATCCTTAAATAGTAAACCTACAAAAAAAAAAAAAATGATAAACAATAAACATGTGAAAGCTTATCTGATATCAAAATAAGAAGACAATAATTCTAACATGATAATACAAATTCCACTTGAATGTACAAAAAAAATACAAGCTCTAATTTCAAATGACTGAAACATACACAAAGGAAATACCTGTACTGTAGAGAGCACCTTTTCCTCGGACATAAGTCCTGGACATTCAGGAGGACTGGAAGTGTTGAGCGAGATTACCAAAACTGTGTCATAATCTAATGGGGGAGGCATCATATCTCCCTCATCTATACTATTTTGTCCTGGCAGCTGACCAGAACTGCCAAGTGCAGACTCTTGCATTGAACCAAGAGAATCAGAGTCACCACTACCTTCACTATGACTCTTAGTGGTTCTAATCCTGCAGAAAGATATTGTTATTTGAGCATCAATATTTTTCAATTTCAGCACAAAATGTACTGTATGTTACCTTATGCACAGTACTTTACAATGAACAATATAAAATCTGGCCATCTATCATCCAGCAAGTCTAGTTAACCAGTTTTAAATAATGAAGATTTTAACAGGTTTAAGAGATGATCTAATTGACAATCACAAATTCAATTTTCTTTTTTTTTTTTTTAATACTTTGTCGCTGTCTCCCGCGTTTGCGAGGTAGCGCAAGGAAACAGACGAAAGAAATGGCCCAACCCCCCCCCCCCCATACACATGTATATACATACGTCCACACACGCAAATATACACACCTACACAGCTTTCCATGGTTTACCCCAGACGCTTCACATGCCTTGATTCAATCCACTGACAGCACGTCAACCCCGGTATACCACATTGCTCCAATTCACTCTATTCCTTGCCCTCCTTTCACCCTCCTGCATGTACAGGCCCCGATCACACAAAATCTTTTTCACTCCATCTTTCCACCTCCAATTTGGTCTCCCTCTTCTCCTCGTTCCCTCCACCTCCGACACATATATCCTCTTGGTCAATCTTTCCTCACTCATTCTCTCCATGTGCCCAAACCACTTCAAAACACCCTCTTCTGCTCTCTCAACCACGCTCTTTTTATTTCCACACATCTCTCTTACCCTTACGTTACTCACTCGATCAAACCACCTCACACCACACACTGTCCTCAAACATCTCATTTCCAGCACATCCATCCTCCTGCGCACAACTCTATCCATAGCCCACGCCTCGCAACCATACAACATTGTTGGAACCACTATTCCTTCAAACATACCCATTTTTGCTTTCAGAGATAATGTTCTCGACTTCCACACATTTTTCAAGGCCCCCAGAATTTTCGCCCCCTCCCCCACCCTATGATCCACTTCCGCTTCCATGGTTCCATCCGCTGCCAGATCCACTCCCAGATATCTAAAACACTTCACTTCCTCCAGTTTTTCTCCATTCAAACTCACCTCCCAATTTACTTGACCCTCAACCCTACTGTACCTAATAACCTTGCTCTTATTCACATTTACTCTTAACTTTCTTCTTCCACACACTTTACCAAACTCAGTCACCAGCTTCTGCAGTTTCTCACATGAATCAGCCACCAGCGCTGTATCATCAGCGAACAACAACTGACTCACTTCCCAAGCTCTCTCATCCCCAACAGACTTCATACTTGCCCCTCTTTCCAAAACTCTTGCATTTACCTCCCTAACAACCCCATCCATAAACAAATTAAACAACCATGGAGACATCACACACCCCTGCCGCAAACCTACATTCACTGAGAACCAATCACTTTCCTCTCTTCCTACACGTACACATGCCTTACATCCTCGATAAAAACTTTTCACTGCTTCTAACAACTTGCCTCCCACACCATATATTCTTAATATATTGGATAAAAATGTATATCAATAGTAAGCATCAAATAACACAGTATACATAATGAAGATCCACTTACATAACTAAAAAGTAGCACTATATAATGTACAGTACCTGTTGCTTTTCACTCGTCCCAACAAATTCTTCTTGGTAGTGTTTGGGGTAGAAATAGCTGAACTGGATGATGGTGCTGGGGATAAATGAGAAGGTTTGAGGCAACCAATTGATGCCTCTAGATCCTTTCTCATTTCGTCGTCATCTGGTATATCAGTGAGTACCTAATAAAATTATATGTTAGTAATGCATATCAATGGAGTAAATAACATTCTTTTTCCATTCTAGCTATATTAAAGAATGGAACATTATATTCCTCACATTAACATCAAGGTGATCATTATTACATGGTTACTGTTCACTTGCTTACATCCAAGAGGAAATCTCAGGTCAAAATCACATTAGATACACCATATATCTGCTTTCACTGTACATCAAGGTGAGTCATGCAGAATCTCTTCCACACAACTAATTTCAACACATTCAGTATGATTTTTAAACACTGCATCTTTACCTAATATGTACTCCCACTCTCTATCTTTCTACAAAACTCTCAGATGGGCTCTCTAACTAATTATTCCCACCTTATTTAAGATACTGCATTATCAATTTTTTTTTTTTTTTTTTCTTTTTTGCCGCTGTCTCCCACGTTTGCGAGGTAGCGCAAGGAAACAGACGAAAGAAATGGCCCAACCCACCCCCCCCATACACATGTATATACATACGTCCACACATGCAAATATACATACCTACACAGCTTTCCATGGTTTACCCCAGACGCTTCACATGCCTTGATTCCATCCACCGACAGCACGTCAACCCCGGTATACCACATCGCTCCAATTCACTCTATTCCTTGCCCTCCTCCTTTCACCCTCCTGCATGTTCAGGCCCCGATCACACAAAATCTTTTTCACTCCATCTTTCCACCTCCAATTTGGTCTCCCTCTTCTCCTCGTTCCCTCCACCTCCGACACATATATCCTCTTGGTCAATCTTTCCTCACTCATTCTCTCCATGT
Source organism: Panulirus ornatus (assembly GCF_036320965.1). NCBI lineage: Eukaryota > Metazoa > Arthropoda > Malacostraca > Decapoda > Palinuridae > Panulirus > Panulirus ornatus. The sequence goes on from NC_092286.1 coordinate 13,609,596, forward strand.
GACCAAACCATTTCAAAACACCCTCTTCTGCTCTCTCAATCACGCTCTTTTTATTTCCATACATCTCTCTTACCCTTACGTTACTTACTCGATCAAACCACCTCACACCAAACATTGTCCTCAAACATCTCATTTCCAGCACATCCATCCTCCTGCGCACAACTCTATCCATAGCCCACGCCTCGCAACCATACAACATTGTTGGAACCACTATTCCTTCAAACATACCCATTTTTACTTTCCGAGATAATGTTCTCGACTTCCACACATTCTTCAAGGCTCCCAGAATTTTCGCCCCCTCCCCCACCCTATGATCCACTTACGCTTCCATGGTTCCATCCGCTGCCAGATCCACTCCCAGATATCTAAAACACTTCACTTCCTCCAGTTTTTCTCCATTCAAACTCACCTCCCAATTGACTTGACCCTCAACCCTACTGTACCTAATAACCTTGCTCTTATTCACATTTACTCTTAACTTTCTTCTTTCACACACTTTACCAAACTCAGTCACCAGCTTCTGCAGTTTCTCACATGAATCAGCCACTAGCGCTGTATCATCAGCGAACAACAACTGACTCACTTTCCAAGCTCTCTCATCCCCAACAGACTTCATCCTTGCCCCTCTTTCCAAAACTCTTGCATTCACCTCCCTAACAACCCCATCCATAAACAAATTAAACAACCATGGAGACATCACACACCCCTGCCGCAAACCCACATTCACTGAGAACCAATCAACGAAGATGACTTTGTTAATACTGCAGAAAAAGTGCCTATACACAACATGGTGAAAATGTATGATGGCCTTCTTGAAGAACTAGAGCAGCATGCATTAAGAGAACAAGAAATCATGTCAGTTAATAAAATCAAAGAGAGGCTTCTAAGACAAAAATCATTGTTAATGAGGCAGATGACTCTGGAAGAAAAATGTAAAAAAAGGCATCCAGGAGAATACCTTCTCATACCGAGAAGAACCACTCCCTGATCCCTCAACTTCTGATGTTCCTTCTCACGATGATGTCAACAGTGATGCACCCTACCCCTCAAGTTTCTCAGGTCACATGCAGTTCTAGTATGTGTTGCTGCATTTATCTTCTTTTGCAAGCAGAGATCAAGCTCTATTTTTTTTTTTCATGTGAAATCTGAATTTCATCTCCACCTAACATGCCATGTTTGAGTGTGGCATGACCAGCAACATTGCTGGGTTAAAATTTTTCTCAGTTTTCATTACATTTACAGCTACCTGTAATTATCATACACTAAATGCTTATTTGTCGTTATATCTCAAATAAAACCTAAAGAATAAAATACAACGTACCATAACCTTTTGATCAAAACACAGCATCATAGGTGAAAAATGAAACCTGCAGTTGTTTGTCGTTATTGTTTCACAGCTGATACAGGTATTTTGTTGATGCTACAGAGCTCATTAGCTATTCTAAACACATTATTTTTTCATTGTTTTAATGGTATTTCATATTTATTTCTGTTAAGTTCTTGTGTGTGAATAAGTGTATGAAAATGATTGCTTATAAGAAGCATATAAATTCAGAGTCAGGAATGAAGGTAATGCCAAACAACCACAGACTGTCCACATGGGTGGCTGAGGTTGTGACACCTTAGCCTTCAGACGGTTGAGTTACAAAAACTTCGTTTCATGCAAAAAAATTATCAAAAATATTGTATAACTACCCTCAGCCTATATGTATAAGGTGTATATGAAACATAAATGAATTTGTGTTTAAGACTTGGGTCCCATCCCCAAGATATCTCAATACGTATATGCAAATTTTCCAAAATCTGAAAAAAATCAATACCCAAAACACTTTTGGTCCAAGGTATTTCTGGTAAAGGATACTCAATCTGTATTTCCTGAATTTAAATGGGTACTTTACTGACATGCCACTGAAATAATGTTGTAGGATTTTTAAAGGAAAATGACCATTAGTGGTTCTGTTCTATATTATTACACTTTGATAAGTATCTTAATAATTTTCTGATATCTCAGAAATTTTTGGCTGTCTTACTTTTACAAAAAGTGGTTCATGAATAATGACCATCATGTACAATCCCTTTATCATGTATATATTTTTTATTACATTTTGTCGCTGTCTCCCGCGTTAGCAAGGTAGTGCAAGGAAACAGACGAAAGAAAGGCCCAACCCACCCACATACGCATATATATACATACACGTCCACACATGCACATACACATACTTATACATTTCAACGTATACATATACACACATACACAGACATATACATATATATACATGTACATTATTCATACTGGGGTGGACGTGCTGTCAATGGATTGAACCAGGGCATGTGAAGCGTCTGGGGTAAACCATGGAAAGTTCTGTGGGGCCTGGATGTAGAAAGGGAGCTGTGGTTTCGGTGCATTGTACATGACAGCTGGAGACTTGAGTGTGAACGAATGTGGCCTTTGTTGTCTTTTCCTAGCGCTACCTTGTGCACATGTGGGGGGAGGGGGTTGTTATTTCATGTGTGGCGGGGTGGCGATGGGAATGAATAAAGGCAGACAGTATGAATTATGTACATGTGTATATATGTATATGTCAATGTGTGTATATATTTGTATACGTTGTGATGTATAGGTATGTATATTTGCATGTGTGGACGTGTATGTACATACATGTGTATGTGGGTGGGTTGGGCCATTCTTTCGTCTGTTTCCTTGCGCTACCTCACTAAAGCGGGAGACAGCGACAAAGTAAAATAAATAAATAATAAATAACATTATTCATACTTGCTGCCATTATTCATTCCTGCTGCCACCCCGCCACACATGAAATGACACTCCCTTCCCCCACACGCACGCGAGGTAGCACTAGGAAAAGACAACAAAGGCCACATTCGTTCACACTCAGTCTCTAGCTGTCATGTATAATGCACCAAAAACACAGCTCCCTTTCCACATCCAGGCCCCACAAAACTTTCCATGGTTTACCCCAGACGCTTCACATGCCTTGGTTCAATCCATTGACAGCACGTCCACCCCGGTATACCACATCATTCCAATTCACTCTATTCCTTGCATGCCTTTCACCCTCCTGCATGTTCAGGCCCTGATCACTCAAATTTTTTTTTTCACTCCATCCTTCCACCTCCAATTTGGTCTCCCATGTCTCCTCGCTCCCTCCACCTCTGACACATATATCGTCTTTGCCAATCTTTCCTCACTTATTCTCTCCATGAGACCAAACCATTTCAAAACACCCTCTTCTGCTCTCTCAACCACACTCTTTTCATTAACACACATCTCTCTTACCCTTTCATCACTTACTCGATCAAACCACCTCACACCACATATCGTCCTCAAACATCTCATTTCCAACACATCCACCTTCCTCCAAACACCCCTATCTATAACCCACGCCTCGTAACAATATTATATTGCTGGAACCACTATTCCTTCAAACATACCCATTCTTGCTTTCCAAGATAATGTTTTTGCCTTCCACACATTTTTCAACATTCCCAGAACCTTCACCCCCTCCCCCACCCTGTGACTCACTTCCACTTCCATGGTTACATCTGCTGCCAAATCCACTCACAAATATCTAAAACACTTCTTTTCCTCCAGTTTTTCTCCATTCAAATTTACCTCCCAATTAACTTGTCCCTCAACCCTGCTGTACCTAATAACCTAACTCTTATTCACATTTACTCTCAGCCTTTTTCTTTCACACACCTTACCAAACTCAGCCACCAGCTTCTGCAGTTTCTCATCCGAATCAGCCACCAGCACTGTATCATCAGCGAACAACGACTGACTCACTTCCCAAACCCTCTCATCCATAACAGACTGCATACTTGCCCCTCTCTCCAAAACTCTTGTATTCACCTCTCTAACAACCTCATCCATAAACAAATTAAACAACCATGGAGACACCATGCATCCCTGCCGCAAACCGACATTCACTGGGAACCAATCACTTTTGTCTCTTCCTATTCATACACGTGCCTTACATCCTCGATAAAAACTTTTCACTGCTTCTAGCAACTTGTCTCCCACACCATATACGCTTAATACCTTCTACAGAGCATCTCTATCAACTCTCACGCTTAATACCTTCTACAGAGCATCTCTATCAACTCTATCATATACCTTCTCCAGATCCATAAATGCTACATACAGATCCATTTGTTTTTCTAAGTATTTCTCACATACATTCTTCAAAGCAAACACCTGATCCATACATCCTCTACCACTTCTGAAACCACACTGTTCTTCCCCAATCTGATGCTCTGTACATGCCTTCACCCTCTCAATCAATACCCTCCCATACAAATTCCCAGGAATACTCAACAAACTTATACCTCTGTAATTTGAGCACTCGCCTTTATCCCCTTTGCTTTTGTACAATGGCACTATGCATGCATTCCGCCAATCCTCAAGTACTTCACCATGAGCCATACATACACTGAATATCCTCACCAACCAGTTAACAACACAGTCACCCCCTTTTTAATAAATTCCACTGCAATACCATCCAAACCCGCCACCTTGCTGGCTTTCATCTTCCACAGAGCTTTCACTACCTCTTCTCTGTTTACCAAATCATTCTCCCTGACCCTCTCACTTCGCACACCACCTCGACCAAACACCCTATATCTGCCATTCTATCATCTAACACATTCAACAAACCTTCAAAATTCTCACTCCATCTCCTTCTCACATCACCACTACTTGTTATTACCTCCCCATTAGCCCTCTTCACCAATGTTCCCATTTGTTCTCTTGTCTTATGCACTTTATTTACCTCCTTCCAAAACATCTTTTTATTCTCCCTAAAATTCACCCCGACTCTCATTTGCCCTCTTTTTCACCTCTTGCACCTTTCTCTTGACCTCTTATCTCTTTCTTTTATACATCTCTCAGTCCTTTGCACTATTTCCCTGCAAAAATCATCCAAATGCCTCTCTCTTCTCTTCCACTAATAATCTTACTTCTTCATCCCACCACTCACTACCCTTTCTAATCTGCCCACCTCCCACGCTTCTCATGCCACAAGTATCTTTTGCGCAAGCCATCACTGCTTCCCTAAATACATCCCATTCCTTCCCCACTCCCCTTACGTCCTTTGCTCCCACCTTTTTCCATTCTGCACTCAGTCTCTCCTGGTACTTCCTCACACAAGTCTCTTCCCAAGCTTGCTTACTCTCACCACTCTCTTCACCTCAGCATTTTCTCGTCTTTTCAGAAAACCTCTACATATCTTCACCTTTGCCTCTACAAGATAATGATCAGACATCCCTCCAGTGGCACCTCTCAGCACATTAACATCCAAAAGTCTCTCTTTCATGCACTTACATGTAATCCAATAATGCTCTCTGGCCATCTCTCCTACTTACATACGTATACTTATGTATATCTCTTTTTAAACCAGGTATTCCCAAATCACCAGTCCTTTTTCATGGAACAAATCTACAAGCTCTTGGCCATTTCCACTTACAACACTGAACACCCCATGTACACCAATTATTCCCTCAACTGCCACATTACTCACCTTTGCATTCAAATCACCCATCACTATAACTCGATCTCGAGCATCAAAACTGCTAACACACCCACTCAACTGCTCCCAAAACACTTGCCTCTCATGACTAGGTGCATAGGCACCAATAATCACCCATCTATCTCCATCCACTTTCAGTTTTACCCATATCAATCTAGAGATTTACTTTCTTACACTCTATCCCATACTCCCACAACTCCTGTTTCAGGAGTAGTGCTATTCCTTCCTTTGCTCTTGACCTCTCACCAACTCCTGACTTTACTCCCATGACATTCCCAAACCACTCTTCACCTTTACCCTTGAGCTTCATTTCACTCAGAGCCAAAACATCCAGGTTCCTTTCCTCAAACATACTACCTATCTCTCCTTTTTTCTCATCTTGGTTACATCCACACACATTTAGACACCCCAATCAGAGCCTTCAAGGAGGATGAGCACTTCCCATGTGACTCCTTCTTCTGTTTCCCCTTTTAGAAAGTTAAATTGCAAGGAGGGGTGGGTTTCTAGCCCCCTGCTCCCATCCCCTTTAGTCGCCTTCTATGACATGCAGGGAATGCGTGGGAAGTATTCTTTCTCCCCTATCCCCAGGGATACATGCCAAAATATCCCACAAGTAACAGGCAAAAAAAACTTATTTTTCACAGCTTTACTTAATAGCTTGATAACCTCCAAATTTCTACAGTTAACTACTTTCATTTATAAAACCAGAATATAGTAGGTCAATGAAAATAGCATAATGAAAGCCCTATGGGACTTCTTAGCATAGCATGTCAGCACTTTAGTGCCACCATAGTGCTTGCAGCACAAGCTTAGCTTGATTCACTCACTTTTTGTTTACCCTGTTATTTGAAGGATACCAATAAGAAATTTCAGAGAATGGGTCAGCCATGTGCAACAATAACATATAGGAGCTCTAGGTGCCCAAATTTTCTCTGCTAACTTCATCAAAGGTCACACTTGTCACTTAACAATCAAATGCTCTCAAAACAGGCACATACAAACATTCCTCAGCATTTCATGATTCTTGAAAGTCAAGTTTTCCAAAGAACCTTTCATTCACATAATGCTGAATTTGATGCAAATAATTTTTTTTCCACACACCACCACCAACTAGCATCCACATTCTTCTAGACAGATTGCTCAATACAACTACTATATTGCCCATGTAAGATACAAACAAGAATGAATTAACCCTAAAATTGCAGTGATTAGAGTTCTTATATAATGTTTCTTTCAGAGGAAATGTTATATCAGCACATAATACTACATCTCATAAATATATGTTAAAAGAAAAATTTATAAGAAGAGGCACTAAAGTGTTCTACAGGCCATACCATACTTACAGTACTAAGAAACCCAATGAGTGCATGTAACCGAGGTTCAGGAATGAGACAAGAGCAGCGAACCAGGGTACTCAAGGGGCTATTGAGGCAAGAACCACCAGGAGGGGGAAGCTCTGACCCTCCACCTTCCAGAATACCATCCACAACACCACATATTACCTGTCAGGAATAATCCTTTTAAAAAAAGTAGAGTCATAGTTACATTTCTAAGCACATAACTGCTAGCACATGAGTTCCCAACAAGAGTGAACTCTGCATCTTAAATCTCCGATGAATCTTGATAAAGAACTCGGTATATAATTCTATTGTGTGTCATAGTCAACTCCATTCCCAGTTCCTTAGGATAAATCAATTGCAGTTTACAAAGACAAGTCCCCATACCACATCTAGCATGTTGAAGTGAAAAGCTTTTTACTCTCACTTTCACTTTGTCAGTTCAAGTGAGACCAGCACTTCCATCTGCACCATCTTCAAACACTTAACTCGTCTAATGAAACCAATCCTAAATCAGTCCTCTGTCATTTTCATCTGAAATATCTTTAACCAAAATAATTTTTTTCACTGCATCTATCACTTTTGAAATATTCTTTTTTTTTTTGTACATTCCTTATTACTGGACTATATCCTCTATCTTCTTGACCAAAGTATCAGCCACATGTGTTCTTTATACTATACTACCCTAAAAGACTTTCATCCAAGCACCCTCTAATGTTTTCTTTAAACCACTTATCCAAATCACATCTTCATTCTTAACTCTATCGCCAAATTCCAAGTACACTATATGTTATAAATCTCAAATTCTCTTTCTTTCCATTTTTTCTTTTTTACCCATTCTAACCTTTGTAAACTTGGGTTTCAAATCTATATATCATAGTTGTGACAGGAACTCCACAAAAGGCTCCTGCAAACTACACTTAAATCTTTGTTCACCACAGGTTTCAATACAAAAACTATAACTTTGATTTCAGGTATCCTACTGCCACCCTTATGAATTTCACCCTCAAATACCTAAACTCAAACACAACTCCCAGTTTTTCACCTGTATCACAGTGACATCTCATCTCTTACAATTACTTGCACTCAATTTCAGCACCCTTCTACTACACATCAAAGATGCTCACCGATCTATGCAAATCCCCCTGTGAGTCAGGTAGGTGAACATCATCATCTACATACAATATGGCAACATTCATTTTTAGCTTGATTTAACAGTTCAACACTATCACCTACCCACGCTATCATCTCACAAACTTCCCAAACAAAACAATTAAAAAACCATACTAATATTACATGTCAATGAAATACTTCCAAAACATATTTCAAGGCAGTAACTCAGTTCATCAATCATTTAAATACAAGCATGGCTTCCATTATAAAAGTTTCAATACGTCCATTCCCATATACATGAGGTGGAACAAATGCATATTGATATGCAACTGTTGTGGAAATTAATTCTAAAAGAACAGAGTCCCCATCCTTAATCCTGGAGGTTAGCACAGGGTAAGGGAACCCAGTTCCCTTTGGACAGACTTGCCATCTTGCCTTTATGCAAGTTCCTAGCTATTAATCAAAAATCCTAAACTCAATTCCCATTTATATGAGAAGAATTAAACACACAGAGCCTTTGAAATCACTCAAACATATCACTGCCTACAAATGATAAGCTAACAGTCAAAACAAGGACTTCTATACTCACAGAAGCGTGTCCTACTTTTTCACATTGCACAATGACTTGTCGAGTGAGGCAAAACACTTTTATTCACACAACCAGAACACACAAAATAAGCTTTCAGTGTATGACCTGAAGATATTCTCCTTAAACATCCCTAGCCCTAATGAGTATTCTCAGTAAATCTAACCAACTCTTCGACAGTCTATCTCTTTCTGCAGTTTTGAATATACACTATAAAGCTTCTAGACTAACTCATCACAGACCACATGTTCTTCATTGCCATACCATCCTACAAGACTTTTATACATGAAAATGTAAAATTTCCACCTCTTTAAAAGCTGTTAAACAACTGTAGCCTCTTCTATTTCTATATATTTCTTCTGCCAGTTCAAATTCTCCTTCAAGGCCTGGCTTCAATGAGAACTCGTATCCATGAATGGTGCTTATAAGAGAAAAAATCAAATGGTGTTGATCTACTGAAAATAGCTTTTTCAGCTCACTTACATATATCATAAGCTTTCATTTATCACATAGCAACTAAAACTAACTTACTTCCTTGTCAAAGTGGGAGTACAAATCAGACAGTCTAGGATCAGGTGTCTCCCAGCGGCTCATTGCCAGGACTTGAAGAATCTGAGCGACCTGTGAAAAGACCACTTTTATCTATAATATCAAAGCAGGCCTCCAGCCAACCCAGTTGTTCAACCTCTATTAGGCCATATACGGTATGGGTACTTGGCTTCAGCTAGGAAATGAAGTGTCTAAAGACAATATGTGGTGTAAGGTGGCTTGATCGAGTAAGTAATAAAAGGGTAGGAAAGAGGTGTGGTAAAAAAAAGTGTGGTTGAGAAAACAGAAGAGGGTGTGATGAAATGGTCTGGACATATGGAGAGGAGTGAGGAAAGGTTGACAAAAAGGATATATGTGTCAGAAGTGGAGGGAACAAGGAGAAGGAGAGCAAACTGGAGGTGGAAGGATGGAGTGAAAAAGATTTTGAGAGACTGGGGCCTGAACATGCAGGAAGGTGAGAGGCAGGCAAGGAATAGAGTGAATTGGAATGATGTGGTATACCAAGGTCACATGCTGTCAATAGACTGAACCAGGTCATGTGAAATGTCTGGGGTAAACAATAGAAAGGTCTGTGGGGCCTGGATATGGATAGGGAGGTGTGGCTGTGGTGCATTTCACATGACAGCTAGAGAATGAGTGTGAATGAATATGGCCTTTTTTTCTGTTTTCCTGTACAAGTAGGAAGAGACGACAGCGATTGGTTCCCAGAGAAGGTCGGTTTGCGGCAGGGGTGTGTGATGTCCCAATGGTTTTAATTTGTTTATGGATGGGGTGGTTAGGGAGGTAAATGCAAGACTTTCAGAGAGTGGGGCAAGAACACAGTCTGTTGGGGATGAATGGGCCTGGGAAGTGAGTCAGTTGTTCTTCGTCGATGATACAGCACTGGTGGCTGATTTGAGTGAGAAACTAAAGACGTAGGTGACTAACTTTGGAAAAGTGTGTGAAAGAAGAAAGTTGAGAGTAAATGTGAATAAGAGCATGGTTATTAGGTTCAGCATGGCTGAGGGACAAGTTAGTTGGGATGTAAGTATGCATGGAGAAAAACTGGAAGTGTTTTAGATATCCCGGAGTGGACTTAGCAGCAAATGGAACAGGGTGGGGGTGGGGGAAAAGGCTCTGGGAGGGATGAAGAATGTGTGGAAAGAGAGAACATCACCTTGAGGAGCAAAAATGGGTTTATTCAAAGGAATAGTAGTTTCAACAATATCATATGGTTTCAAGGCATGGGATATAAATAGGGTTGTACAGAGGATGGTGGATGTGTTGGAAATGAAATTTTTCAGGACAATATGTGGTATGAGGTGGTTTGATTGAGGAAGTAATGAAAGGGTATGAGAGATGTGTGGTAATAAAAAGAGTGTGGTGGAGAGAGCAGAAGAAGGTGTGTTGAAATGGTTTGGACATATGAAGAGAATAAGTGAGGAAAGGTTGACAAAGACGATATATGTGTCAGAGGTGGAGGGAACAAGTTGGTGACTGAGTGTGGTAAAGTGTGTGAAAGAAGAAAGCTGAGAGTAAATGTGAATAAGAGCAAGGTTATTAGGTTTAGTAGGGTTGAGGGACAAGTCAACTGGAGGGTAAGTTTGAATGGAGAAAAACTGGAGGAAGTGAAGTGTTTTAGATATCTGGGAGTGGATTTGGCAGTGGATGGAACCATGGAAGCAGAAGTGAGTCACAGGGTGTGGGAGGGGGTGAAGGTTCTGGGAGTGTTGAAGAATGTGTGGAAGGCAAGAACGCTATCTTGGAAAGCAAAAATGGGTATGTTTGAAGGAATAGTGGTTCCAAAAATGTTATATAGCTGTGAGGCATTGGCTAAAGATAGGACTGTGCAGAGGAGGGTGGATGTGTTGGAAATGAGATGTTTGAGGACAACATGTGGTGTGAGGTGGTTTGGTCGAGTAAGTAATGAAAAGGCAAGAGAGATGTATGGTAATAAAAAGAGTGTGGTTGAGAAATCAGAAGAGGGTGTATTGAAATGGTTTGGTCACAGGAGAGAATGATAACGGAAAGATTGACAAAGAGGATATATGTGTCTGAGGTGGAGGGAACAAGGAGAAGTTGGAGACCAAATTGGAGGTGGAAGGATGGAGAGGAGTTTGAGCAATCGGGGACTGAACATACAGGAGGGTAAAAGGCGTGCAAGGAATAGAGTGAATTGGAACAATGTGGTATAATGTGCTGAAAGGTGCAACTGGAGGGATGTCTGATCATTATCTTATGGAGGCAAAGGTGAAGATTTGTGGAGGTTTTCAGAAAAGAAGAGAGAATGTTGGGGTGAAGAGAGTGGTGAGAGTAAGTGAGCTTGGGAAGGAGACTTATGTGAGGAAGTACCAGGAGAGACTAAATATAGAATGGAAAAAGGTGAGAACAAAGGACGTAAGGGAATGGGATGTATTTAGGGAAGCAGTGATAGCTTGTGCAAAAGATACTTATGGCATGAGAAGCATGGAAGGTGGGCAGATTAGAAAGGGTAGTGATGGTGGGATGAAGAAGTAAGATTTTTAGTGAAAGAAAAGAGGCATTTGGACGATTTTTGCATGGAAATAATGCAAATGACTGGGAGATGTATAAAAAAGAAACAAGCAGGAGGTCAAGAGAAAGATGCAAGAGGTGAAAAAGAGGGCAAATGAGAGTTGGGGTGAGAGAGTATCATTAAATTTTAGGGAGAATAAAAAGATGTTTTGGAAGGAGGTAAATAAAGTGCGTAAGACAGGGGAACAAATGGGAACATCACTGAAAGGGGCTAATGGGAAGGTGATAACAAGTAGAGAATATGTGAGGAGATGAAGTGAGTATTTTGAAGGTTTGTTGAATGTATTTGATGATAGAGTGGCATATATAGGGTGTTTTGGTCGAGGTGGTGTGCAAAGTGAGAGGGCTAGGGAGAATGATTTGGTAAACAGAGAAGAGGTAGTAAAAGCTTTGCGGAAGATGAAAGCCGGCAAGGCAGCAGGTTTGGATGGTATTGCAGTGGAATTTATCAAAAAAGGGGTTGACTGTGTTGTTGACTAGTTGGTAAGGTTACTTAATGTATGTATGACTCTTGGTGAGGTGCCTGAGGATTGGTGGAATTCTTGCATACTGCCATTGTACAAAGGCAAAGGGGATAAAGGTAAGGGGATAAAGGTGAGTGCTAAAATTACAGAGGTATAAGTTTGATGAGTATTCCTGGGAAATAATATGGGAGGGTGAAGGCATGTACAGAGCATCAGAATGGGGAAGAGCAGTGTGGTTTCAGAAGTGGTACAGGATGTGTGGATCAGGTGTTTGCTTTGAAGAATGTATGTGAGAAATACTTAGAAAAGCAAATGGATTTGTATGTAGCATTTATGGATCTGGAGAAGGCATATGATAGAGTTGATAGAGATGCTCTGTGAAAGGTATTAAGAATATATGGTGTGGGAGGCAAGTTGTCAGAAGCAGTGAGAAGTTTTTATCGAGGATGTAAGACACTTGTACATGTAGGAAGAAAGTGATTGGTTCTCAGTGAATGTCAGTTTGCGGCAGGGGTGCATGATGTCTCCATGGTTATTTAATGTGTTTATGGATGGGGTTGTTAGGGAGGTGAATTCCTTGCACGCCTTTCACCCTCCTGCATGTTCAGGCCCCAATCACTTAAAATCTTTTTCACTCCATCTTTCCACCTCCAATTTGGTCTCCCACTTCTCCTCCTTCCCTCCACCTCAGACACATTTATCCTCTATGTCAATCTTTCCTCACTCATTCTCTCCATGTGACCAAACCATTTCAAAACACCCTCTTCTACTCTTTCAACCACACTCTTTTTATTACCACACATCTCTCTTACCCTTTCATTACTTACTCGATCAAACCACCTCACACCACATATTGTCCTCAAACATCTCATTTCCAGCACATCCACCCTCCTGCGCACAACTCTATCTATATCTCACGCCTCGCAACCATACAACATTGTTGGAACCACTATTCCTTCAAACATACCCATTTTTGCTTTCTGAGATAACGTTTTCGCCTTCCACACATTTTTCAACGCTTCCAGAATTTTCACCCCCTCCCACACCCTATGACTCACTACCGCTTCCATGGTTCCATCCGCTGCCAAATCCACTCCCACATATCTAAAACACCTCACTTCCTCCAGTTTTTCTCCATTCAAACTTACCTCCCAACTGACTTGTCCCTCAACCCTACTGTATCTAATAACCTTGCTCTTATTCACATTTACTCCCAGCTTTCTTCTTTCACACACTTTACCAAACTCAGTCACCAGCTTCTGCAGTTTTTCACCCTGAATCAGCCACCAGCGCTGTATCATCAGCGAACAACAACTGACTCACTTCCCAAGCTCTCTCATCCACAACAGACTCCATACTTGCCCCTCTCTCCAAAACTCTTGCATTCACCTCCCTAACAACCCCATACATAAACAAATCAAACAACCATGGAGACATCACGCACCCCTGCCACAAACTGACATTCACAGAGAACCAATCACTTTTCTCTCTTCCTACTCGTACACATGCCTTACATTCTCAATAAAATCTTTTCACTGCTTCTAGCAACTTGCCTCCCACACCATATATTCTTAATACCTTCCACAGAGCAGCTCTATCAACTCTATCATATGCCTTCTCCAGATCCATAAATGCTACATACAAATCCATTTGCTTTTCTAAGTATTTCTCACATACATTCTTCAAAGCAAACACCTGATCCACACATCCTCTAGCACTTCTGAAACCACACTGCTCTTCTCCAATCTGATGCTCTGTACATGCCTTCACCCTCTCAATCAATACCCTCCCATGTCATTTCCCAGGAATACTCAACAAACTTATATCTCTAAAATTTGAGCACTCACCTTTATCCCCTTTGCCTTTGTACAGTGGCATCTCACTATGAGTCATACATTCATTACATATCTTTACCAACCAGTCAACAACACAGTCACCCCCTTTTTTAATAAATTCCACTGCAATACCATCCAAACCCATTGCCTTGCCAGCTTTCATCTTCCGCAAAGCTTTTACTACCTCTTCTCTCTTTACCAAATCATTCTCCCTAACCCTCTCACATCGCACACCACCTCGACCAAAACACCCTATATCTGCTACTCCATCTTCAAACACACTCAACAAACATTCAAAACACTCACTCCATCTCCTTCTTACATCACCACTACTTGTTATTACCTCCCCATTAGCCCCCTTCACCGATGTTCCCATTTGTTCTTTTGTCTTACGCACTTTATTTACCTCCTTCCAAAACATCTTTTTATTCTCCCTAAGATTTAATGATACTCTCTCCCCAACTTTAATTTGCCCTCTTTTTCACCTCTTGCACCTTTCTCTTGACCTCCTGCCTGTTTTTTTTTTTTATACATCTCCCACTCATTTGCATTAATCCCCTGCGAAAATCGTCCAAATGCCTCTTTCTTCTCTTTCAATAGCAATCTTACTTCTTCATTCCACCACTCACTACCCTTTCTAATCTGCACACCAACCACGCTTCTCATGCCACAAGCATCTTTTGCACAAGCCATCGCTGCCTCCCTAAATACATCCCATTCCTCCCCCAACTCCCCTTATGTCCTTTGTTCTCACATTTTTCCATTCTGCACTCAGTCTCTCCTGGTACTTCCTCACACAAGTCTCCTTCCCAAACTCACTTACTCTCACCACTCTCTTCCCCCTAACATTCTCTCTTCTTTTCTGAAAACCTCTACAAATCTTCACCTTTGCCTCCACAAGATAATGATCAGACATCCCTTATTTATTTATTTATTTTGCTTTGTCGCTGTCTCCCGCGTTTGCGAGGTAGCGCAAGGAAACAGACGAAAGAAATGGCCCAACCCACCCCCATACACATGTATATACACACACGTCCACACACGCAAATATACATACCTATACATCTCAATGTACACATATATATACACACACAGACACATACATATATACCCATGCACACAATTCACACTGTCTGCCTTTATTCATTCCCATCGCCATCCCGCCACACATGGAATACCATCCCCCTCCCCCCTCATGTGTGCGGGGTAGCGCTAGGAAAAGACAACAAAGGCCTCATTCGTTCACACTCAGTCTCCAGCTATCATGCAATAATGCCCGAAACCACAGCTCCCCTTCCACATCTAGGCCCCACACAGCTTTCCATGGTTTACCCCAGACGCTTCACATGCCCTGATTCAATCCACTGACAGCACGTCAACCCCGGTATACCACATCGATCCAATTCACTCTATTCCTTGCCCGCCTTTCACCCTCTTGCATGTTCAGGCCCCGATCACTCAAAATCTTTTTCACTCCATCTTTCCACCTCCAATTTGGTCTCCCTCTTCTCCTCGTTCCCTCCACCTCTGACACATATATCCTCTTGGTCAATCTTTCCTCACTCATTCTCTCCATGTGCCCAAACCATTTCAAAACACCCTCTTCTGCTCTCTCAACCACGCTCTTTTTATTTCCACACATCTCTCTTACCCTTACATTACTTACTCGATCAAACCACCTCACACCACACATTGTCCTCAAACATCTCATTTCCAGCACATCCACCCTCCTGTGCACAACTCTATCCATAGCCCACGCCTCGCAACCATACAACATTGTTGGAACCACTATTCCTTCAAACATACCCATTTTTGCTTTCAGAGATAATGTTCTCGACTTCCACACATTCTTCAAGGCTCCCAGGATTTTCGCCCCCTCCCCCACCCTATGATTCACTTCCGCTTCCATGGTTCCATCCGCTGCCAGATCCACTCCCAGATATCTAAAACACTTTACTTCCTCCAGTTTTTCTCCATTCAAACTTACCTCCCAACTGACTTGACCCTCAACCCTACTGTACCTAATAACCTTGCTCTTATTCACATTCACTCTTAACTTTCTTCTTTCACACACTTTACCAAACTCAGTCACCAGCTTCTGCAGTTTCTCACATGAATCAGCCACCAGTGCTGTATCATCAGCGAACAACAACTGACTCACTTCCCAAGCTCTCTCATCCACAACAGACTTCATTCTTGCCCCTCTTTCCAAAACTCTTGCATTCACCTCCCTAACAACCCCATCCATAAACAAATTAAACAACCATGGAGACATCACACACCCCTGCCGCAAACCTACATTTACTGAGAACCAATCACTTTCCTCTCTTCCTACACGTACACATGCCTTACATCCTCGATAAAATATGTGTGCATATATGAGTGGATGGGCGATTCTTCGTGTGTTTCCTGGCATTATCTCACTGACGTAGGAAACAGTAATCAAGTATCATAAACAAATAAATATAAATGAATATTATATATACTATCATGTATCTTTCCTTTCATATTCCTAAGCAGTAAAGTCTAAGTCCTTTCTAACTCTTACGGTAGTTCTCACACTCTAGACCATCAATTTTGCTTGTGAAGTGTTTCAAAACTGTCTCTTCTCTGTAACTTGTTTTTCTCCATTGACTGGTAAACATACAATGCAATACGAGAAAGTGCATAAACTTCAACAAAAGGAAACTTTTACAAGTTGGACTGACACAGTACGAGTGAAGAGACAACCATCTGACAAGCTGGTATGGTATGAATGTGGGGACTGGTTACTGGTGAAGGCAATGGCTTTAGACTGTATTTTGTCTTTCAAGGATAGATGAGACTGGGAAACCATCAACCTTTTATCTCAAACTGAACATTGATATGGTAACTCTAATCCTGCATAAACCACATGAGGAAACCTTTGGGCACTTATCACAACAGAATGGACAAAGTACAAGAGAAAAGAAGTTTTGTTGTAACAATAATTGTAAAAGCTTACTTTACCTGAATTAGATTAAACCTTGAGATATGAGAAATTGGTGCATCACAAATTCCATGTGGTTCTGGCGTCACAAGAGCAGGACACAGGAAAAATGCAAACACCAGATCTACACAGATAGCACTAACTTCTCTGGTGTCCGTTCGCTTTGCTGTTAGAAGCACATCATAAAGAACTCTAACAAGCCAAGACAGTTGAGGTGGGAAGCAATTCATTGCATCTTTAATACTCTCCATGAACCTGTGAAAAAGAAAAAGGAAAAAGGAAGTTCAGGAATAAATTAATCTTCCCACTGATCATCAATGAATACATTACAGGTAAGGAGAAAATATCAAGAACTCTCATTCTGATGGCAATCATCAAAATTTGGGAGGAACTAGCCTCTCTTCATTCATCCTCTCCATATGTCAAAATTGTTTTAGCACACCCTACTCAACTTTCTCATACATGCTTTCTTTCCTTCCACAGCTCTCTAACCTACCTATCTATCTATCTGTGGTGCCTGTTCCCTTCTAGAACTCCCTCAAGGTGGTAATCATTTGGCAACAGAGTCTCCATAACTAGAGAACTCCAGTGCCACTTCTTAGCCCTTAGTGCCTCAATCCTTAACAGGCTACTGAGAGAAGGTAAGTCTAGTGCAGTGTTTGTAGAGGCTCCTACCTAATGTTCCTAATGGCTACTTCTACCTATTGCTCCTGCCCAATGTTTCTACCTAATGTTCTAATGTTTCTACCCAATGCTCCCACCTAAATTTTCCATCTTGCTCATAAAATCTTGCCAAAAGACAGCACTTGAACATAACACTCACCACAGGAAAATCTAGTTACAAAGAATGAGTTGTGTGCATCAAGTGTTATCAAGTATTATGTGTGATAAAGAGAGATTGTATGTTTGTGGAGAGAACGTCAGGAGTCCATGTGTGGGTGAGGCAAAAAAAAAAAAAAGATAGCTCCTAGGATCAGGGGAGTGCATCGTGACAACCATTGAAGTACTGGTTCACTATACAGCTATCACCATCACTAACCATCCTGATACCCAGGCAAGTAGTACTGGTCATATACCTCCCTGGTCGTTGGCTGCCTAACTACTACCTACCTAATTATTTCTTAATTCAGTCAGAACTCCTCACATCACACACTGCCCTCAAACATTTCACTTTCAACACATATCACCTCTTCTACACTTCATCTAGGGCCCATGCCAAGCATCCACATAACACCTTGTAATAGCTATATCATCAAACATATCCATATTTACCCTCAAATACAACAGCCTCTTTCCACATACTCCCTAAAATACACAGAACCTTGGCACCCTTAATCCATTCAATAGCTTAATTCATCACCCATGGTTCTATCCACTGCCATGTCCACTCCTAGGTATCTAATACACTCCATTTTCCCAAGGTTCTCTCTATTCAAACTCACACTCCAACTGACCTGTCTCTCTCCCCTGCTAAACCCTTGAACCTTACTTTTATTCACACTTACTCTTAACTTTCTCCTTTTACACATTCTCCCAAACTTAAAAACAATTTTCTGTTGCTTCTCATTCAAATCTGTCACCAGAGGTGTGTCATCAACAAATAATAAATGACTAATCTCCCACACACACACACACACACACACCTCTAACAGACTGCAGACCTGCCCCTTCCTCACCAATCATTCCATAAACAGAATAAACAGCCATGGTGACATCACACAACCCTGCTAAAGACACAGTTTTGCATGAAACAGCTCATTTTCCTCTCTTTCTACTCTTAATAAAAACTCTTTAATGCTTCAAGTAACTTTCCTCCTAAACCATATAATCATACCACCACCCACAAGGCATCTCTATCAACAGTATCATCACTTTCTCCTGATTCATAAATGCCACACACAAATCCTTGTTTCTCTAAGCATATCTCTCATATTTTCAAAGCAGACAATTTAGCCACACATCATCTACCACTTCAAGCCACCTTTTTATCTCCCATACGATACTCTGTGCATCCCACCACCCACTCCATCTTTTTGCCTCCCATACGATACTCTGTGCATTCCACCACCCACTCCATCACCACTCTGCCATGCAATTTACCAAGCATATCCTAAAAAATCATGGCACTTTGAACATTCACTTTTGTCCCTCTTGCCTTTACAATGACAATATAAAGGAATTCTTCCAATATTCAGAACCTTTCCATCAGCCATACATACATTAAGAATCCTAACTAACCAATCAACAACACAAATCACTTCCTTTCTTAAAAAATTTAACTGTAGGCCCATCCACTCCACTAACCTCGCTACACTCCTTCTTTCATGAAACTTTCACCACATCTTCCCTTTTCACCAAACCACTTGCCCTGATTCTCTCACTTGACATACCTTCAAACCCAGATACCCTAAATCTGCCACTCTATCATCTACCACATTAAACAGTCCCTTAAAATAAACTAATAATCTGGATAATTTTTTTTTTTACACTTTGGGGAGGAAAATTGCAGATGATCTGTATAATTCAAGGGTTAAAGTATACCAAAATATGTTAAAGACAACACTAAATATTACACAAAACTTTTGATGAACATTATGAACCAGAATATGATGAACAGAAAGAAGACAAAGTAAAGAACAGAAATTTTCTCTGGTTCAAACATGGAAGTCAAAGAACAAACTGATAAGCAAAAAGGGAATGAAATAACTTTCACTGTAATGTTCAAGGAGGTAGAGGAAATTAAAACTTATATCACTGCATTTGGAAAGAGGGGCAAGTATGCAGTCTGTTGGGGATGAGAGAGCTTGGGAAGTGAGTCAGTTGTTGTTCACCGATGATACAGCGCTGGTGGCTGATTCATGTGAGAAACTGCAGAAGCTGGTGACTGAGTTTGGTAAAGTGTGTGAAAGAAGAAAGTTAAGAGTAAATGTGAATAAGAGCAAGGTTATTAGGTACAGTAGGGTTGAGGGTCAAGTCAATTGGGAGGTAAGTTTGAATGGAGAAAAACCAGAGGAAGTAAAGTGTTTTAGATATCTGGGAGTGGATCTGGCAGCGGATGGAACCATGGAAGCGGAAGTGAATCATAGGGTGGGGGAGGGGGCGAAAATCCTGGGAGCTTTGAAGAATGTGTGGAAGTCGAGAACATGATCTCCGAAAGCAAAAATGGGTATGTTTGAAGGAATAGTGGTTCCAACAATGTTGTATGGTTGTGAGGCATGGGCTATGGATAGAGTTGTGCGAAGGAGGGTGGATGTGCTGGAAATGAGATGTTTGAGGACGATATGTGGTGTGAGGTGGTTTGATCGAGTAAGTAATGTAAGGGTAAGAGAGATGTGTGGAAATAAAAAGAGTGTGGTTGAGAAAGCAGAAGAGGGTGTTTTGAAGTGGTTTGGGCACATGGAGAGAATGTGTGAGGAAAGATTGACCAAGAGGATATATGTGTCGGAGGTGGAGGGAACGAGAAGTGGGAGACCAAATTGGAGGTGGAAAGATGGAGTGAAAAAGATTTTGAGTGATCGGGGCCTGAACATGCAGGAGGGTGAAAGGCGGGCAAGGAATAGAGTGAATTGGATCGATGTGGTATACCAGGGTCGACGTGCTGTCAATGGACTGAATCAGGGAACGTGAAGTGTCTGGGGTAAAACATGGAAAGTTCTGTGGGGCCTGGATGTGGAAAGGGAGCTGTGGTTTTGGGCATTATTGCATGACAGCTAGAGACTGAGTGTGAACGAATGGGGCCTTTGTTATCCTTTCCTAGCGCTACCTCACACACACGAGGGGGGAGGGGGATGTTATTCCATGTGTGGCGAGGTGGCGATGGGAATGAATAAAGGCAGACTGTGAATTGTGTGCATGTGTATATATGTATGCGTCTGTGTGAGTATATATAAGTGTACAATGAGATGTATGGGTATGTATATTTGCGTGTGTGGACGTGTATGTATATACATGTGTATGGGGGTGGGTTGGGCCATTTCTTTCGTCTGTTTCCTTGTGCTACCTCGCAAACGCAGGAGACAGCGACAAAGCAAAATAAAAATAATAAAAATCACTGCATTACACACACTCAACCTATACAGCAAATAAAAGATAAAAGGACTGCAGAAAATCTTTCAAAAAACTCTTGAAAGTGGCTACAAGAAATGTAACATCCACTATCAAATGCCTTTATTGTGTACCCACATTTAATCATCACTATTTTGAAGACAGACACTTGAAGTCAAAAAATAATACCTGTTAGTGATTTTAACTAGCTTGGCAATGGTCCATGCTCGATACTTTGCCAAGGCAGCGTTGTATTCTAAAGTGCCTTCTTTGCCAAATCTTTTAAGACGTTCCTCAGCAGGGAAACGCACAGCAGCTTTTGAAGGGTCAATGTCAAGGAATAGTTCATCTTCCATTAAAAGCTGTACAATTGGCAGATGAAGGGCAGCTGTCAAAAATACCTGCAAGAATATATCAAAAAAAGTATAGAAAGAACTTTCAAAGATGAAATACACAAAATAATATTCTTCAAACTAGGGTGAACAGTTCTCTTTGATTAAATTTTCCTGGCATTACCTAGAACACACTGGCATGCATGGAGGGGGTTCTGTGTGGCAGGGTAGCGGCTGGATTGGATGAAGGCAGAAAGTATATGTGTATATATGTACGTGTCTGTGTATGTATATGTATATATACGTTGATATGTATATGTCTGTACATGTGTGTGTATGGGAGTTTATGTATACATATGTGTATACGTGCATATGCACCTGGGCATGAAAAGAAAGATCATGAGAGACAAGTGTTTTGGGAGCAGATGAGTGAGTGTGTCAGTAGTTTTGATGCATGAGACCGGGTAATAGTGATGGGTGATTTGAATGCAAAGGTGAGTAATGTGGCAGTTGAGGGAATAATTGGTGTACATGGGGTGTTCAGTGTTGTAAATGGAAATGGTGAAGAGCTTGTAGATTTATGTGCTGAAAAAGGACTGGTGATTGGGAATACCTGGCTTAAAAAGAGAGAAATACATAAGTATACATATGTAAGTAGGAGAGATGGCCAGAGAGTGTTACTGGATTACGTGTTCATTGATAGGCGCACGAAAGAAAGACTTTTGGATGTTAATGTGCTAAGAAGTGCAACTGGAGGGATGTCTGATCATTATCTTGTGGAGGCGAAGGTGAAGATTTGTAGAGGTTTTCAGAAAAGAAGAGAGAATGTTGGGGTGAAGAGAGTGGTGAGAGTAAGTGAGCTTGGGAAGGAGACTTATGTGAGGAAGTACCCAGAGAGAATGAGTACAGAATGGAAAAAGGTGAGAACAAAGGACGTAAGGGGAGTGGGGGAGGAATGGGATGTATTTAGGGAAGCAGTGATAGCTTGCGCAAAAGATGCTTGTGGCATAAGAAGCGTGGGAGGTGGGCAGATTAGAATGGATAGTGAGTGGTGGGATGAAGAAGTAAGAATGTTAGTGAAAGAGAAGAGAGAGGCATCTGGACAATTTTTGCAGGGAAATAATGCAAATGACTGGGAGATGTATAAAAGAAAGAGGCAGGAGGTCAAGAGAAAGGTGCAAGAGGTGAAAAAGAGGGCAAATGAGAGTTGGGGTGAGAGAGTATCATTAAATTTTAGGGAGAATAAAAAGATGTTTTATGGTTGTTAACTTTTATGGTTTTATGGTTGATAAATGTTGTATGGTTGCGAGGCGTGGGCTATGGATAGAGTTGTGCGCAGGAGGGTGGATGTGCTGGAAATGAGATGTTTGAGGACAATGTGTGGTGTGAGGTGGTTTGATCGAGTAAGTAATGTAAGAGTAAGAGAGACGTGTGGAAATAAAAAGAGCGTGGTTGAGAGAGCAGAAGAGGGTGTTGTGAATTGGTTTGGGCACATGGAGAGAATGAGTGAGGAAAGATTGACCAAGAGGATATATGTGTCGGAGGTGGAGGGAACGAGAAGTGGGAGACCAAATTGGAGGTGGAAAGATGGAGTGAAAAAGATTTTGAGTGATCGGGGCCTGAACATGCAGGAGGGTGAAAGGCGGGCAAGGAATAGAGTGAATTGGATCGATGTGGTATACCGGGGTTGACGTGCAGTCAGTGGATTGAATCAGGGCATGTGAAGCGTCTGGGGTAAACCATGGAAAGTTGTGTGGGGCCTGGATGTGGAAAGGGAGCTGTGGTTTCGGGCATTATTGCATGACAGCTAGAGACTGAGTGTGAAAGAATGGGGCCTTTGTTGTCTTTTCCTAGCGCTACATCGCACACATGAGGGGGGAGGGGGATGGTATTCCATGTGTGGTGAGGTGGCGATGGGAATGAATAAAGGCAGACAGTGTGAATTGTGTGCATGGGTATATATGTATGTGTTTGTGTGTATATATATATATATATGTGTACATTGAGATGTATAGGTATGTATACTTGTGAGTGTGGACGTGTATGTATACACATGTGTATGGGGGTGGGTTGGGCCATTTCTTTCATCTGTTTCCTTGCGCTACCTCGCAAATGCGGGAGACAGCGGCAAAAAAGTTGTTTTGGAAGGAGGTAAATAAAGTGTGTAAGACAAGGGAGCAAATGGGAACTTCAGTGAAGGGGGCTAATGGGGAGGTGATAACAAGTAGTGGTGATGTGAGAAGGAGATGGAGTGAGTATTTTGAAGGTTTGTTGAATGTGTTTGATGACAGAGTGGCAAATATAGGGTGTTTTGGTTGAGGTGGTGTGCAAAGTGAGAGGGTTAGGGAGAATGATTTGGTAAACAGAGAGGAGATAGTAAAAGCTTTGCGGATGATGAAAGCTAGCAAGGCAGCGGGTTTGGATGGTATTGCAGTGGAATTCATTAAAAAAGGGGGTGACTGTATTGTTGACTGGTTGGTAAGGTTATTTATTGTATGTATGATTCATGGTGAGGTGCCTGAGGACTGGCGGAATGCTTGCATAGTGCCATTGTACAAAGGCAAAGGAGATAAAAGTGAGTGCTCAAATTACAGAGGTATAAGTTTGTTGAGTATTCTTGGAAATACTCAACAAATATATGGGAGGGTATTGATTGAGAGGGTGAAGGCATGTACAGAGCATCAGACTGGGGAAGAGCAGTATGGTTTCAGAAGTGGTAGAGGATGTGTGGATCGGGTGCAAGAGGTGAAAAAGAGGGCAAATGAGAGTTGGGGTGAGAGAGTATCATTAAATTTTAGGGAGAATAAAAAGATGTTTTGGAAGGAGGTAAATAAAGTGCGTAAGACAAGGGAACAAATGGGAACATGAGTGAAGGGGGCTAATGGAGAGGTGATAACAAGTAGTGGTGATGCGAGAAGAAGATGGAGTGAGTATTTTGTAGGTTTGTTGAATGTGTTTGATGATAGACTGGCAGATATAGGGTGTTTTGGTCGAGGTGGTGTGCAAAGTGAGAGGGTTAGGGAAAATGATTTGCTAAACAGAGAAGAGGTAGTAAAAGTTTTACGGAGGATGAAAGTCAGCAAGGCAGCAGGTTTGGATGCTACTGCAGCAGGATTCATTTAAAAAGGGGGTGACTGTATTGATGACTGGTTGGTAAGGTTATTTAATGTATGTATGACTCACGGTGAGGTGCCTGAGGACTGGCGGAATGCTTGCATAGTGCCATTGTACAAAGGCAAAGGGGATAAGAGTTAGTGCTCAAATTACAGAGGTATAAGTTTGTTTAGTATTCCTGGGAAATTACATGGGAGGGTATTGATTGAGAGGGTGAAGGCATGTACAGAGCATCAGATTGGGGAAGAGCAGTGTGGTTTCAGAAGTGGTAGAGGATGTGTGGATCAGGTGTTTGTTGGTTTTGGTGCATTACACATGACAGCTGGAAACTGAGGTTGAACAAATGTAGCCTTTTTTGTCTGTTCCTGGTGCTGCCTTGCTGGAAAAAAAAAAAGGGGGGGAAATACTATTTCGTGTGTGGTGGGGTGGCAATGGGAATGGTTGAAGGCAGCAAGTATGGATATGTACATGTGTATATATGAATATGTGCGTGTGTGGGTAATTATGTATATACATGTGTATGTGGATGGGCTGGGCCATTCCTCATCTGTTTTCTTGCGCTACCTTAATAATGTGGGAGACGGCAGATAAGTATATAAAAAAAGATAAAAAATAAATAAATATTTATAACTATGGTCACATCAATCATCTGTTATTCTATCTGCCTGTTTTAAAATCAAAATATCTAAAGCAACTCAGAAATAAAGGAAAAAATGCTAAGCATACCAAAAACGAAAATCTTCATGCTAACTCATCAACATAAGGTCTAAGGTTAATGCAATATTGTCACAGCTCAACATATGTGAAGTACTCTCACTTTAACTCAGAGGAAATACACAAATAAAAGGATATAATACCAATCTAACATCTCTGAAAGCCACATACAAAAATGATGGTAAAACATCAAACAATGGTAAGCAGGGATATAAAGCATTAGCAAGCACGTGAAGATCCAGCATATTAAGGTGAGTAGTAGATTAGCATTACCTCATCTTATATCATGATATCACAAGCCTGGGTAGGGTGCTAAATAATCACCAAGTACTCTGAATAAGCACTTGTCAGCCTCAAATCATCAATTATGTTTGAGGGGGCAAATAATCATCTATAGAGTCTGTAGGTGAGAAAAATATCTCTGACTTCATTTGGATAAAGCAATAATACTGCTAAAAACAAGATAAATCTAAACATAATCAAAATACATAAGGCATTCACACCTTTGCTTGAGGAAGTGTGTCCACATAGGCTCGGTAAATTTGGCTGAAAGCACATGATCCATGGCGTAATAAGCGACTTGGGGTTTCTGAAGTTGCCAACTGCAGCTCCATCAAGTGTCTGTGAAAAAATTGATGGCATTAATAACATAAATAAAACACAGTCTTCTATGGCCAAAGCATCCACTGAAAGATGTGCTACTGACCGATGGTCTTGGCAGACCAGTAGAAGATCTAATTATCGCCATTATTAACATCCCAAGACACTACTATAAGGTACCTACAACTTTATGGTACCTTTTCTTCTTTCAAGTATATTCTCAGTTTTCTGCATTAGCAAAGTAGCATCAGGAACAATGAAAAGGCCTCAGTTACTGACATCTATTCTCTAGTTGTCACATACACTGCACTGACACCACATCCTCCAATCCACAATCAGAATACAAAATCTTTCCACGGTTCCCCTAACTCTTCATATGCCAGGTTCAGTCCCATGAAAGCACATTGCCCACTATATTCCAGACTGCTCCAATTCAATCTAACATGTGCATGCTTTACAACCTCCTGCATATACAAGTTACAAGCATTCAAAACCTTTTTCATATTGTCCTTCCATCTCCAATTCAGTCTCCCACTTCTCTTTGGCCCCTCCACTTCCTTGTCAACCTCTACTCACTCATTCTCTTCATACCTTAAGATCATTTCAGCACACCCTCTTCAGTTCTCTCAACCATATTCTGTTCATTAATATAACTGTAACTTTATAATTTTTCATTCAATCAACCCTCCTCATACCACATACTGTCCTCACACACTTCACTTCTGATACATTCACCCTCTTCTATATATTCTCATCTATAGACTACACCTTGCATCCACAAAACACTGCTGGTTCTTCTATACCTTCAAACAAGCTCATCTTTGCTCTCCCAGACAGTGACCTCTCTTTCCACACATTCCAAAATGCATCCATGACCTTTACTCCCTCACTGATCCTATAATTCACTAAAGTTCCCATGGTTCCAATAACTACAATGTCCACTCCCAGATATCACAAACACTTATTTCCCTCTAAGGTTTCTCCATTCAAACTCACATTCCAAGTAACCTGTCTCTCTCCACTGCTGAACTTAATGACAATGCTTTTATTTACATTTACTCTCAGCTTTCTCTTCTCTCTCTCTCTCACACAAACACTCTCTCTCTCTCTCTCTCTCTCTCTCTCTCTCTCTCTCTCTCTCTCTCTCTCTCTCTCTCTCTCTCTCTCTCCTAAACTTAGAAAACAAGTTCAGCAGTTTTTTCTCAAATCTGCCACTTGTGCCATGTCATCACAAAACAGAAACTAACTCACCTCCTAAGACCCTCCTTCCAAACTGCAAACCCTCACATTCACTTCCTTCAACACCCTATCCATAAACAGATAAAACAAACATGATGACATCAAACACCACCTGCTGCAGACCTAACGTCACCTTGAATCACTTACTCTTCTCTCTGCCTAAACTAATACACATGCTTACTCTCTTGATAAAAACTCTTTACTGCTTCTAATACCTTTTTTCAATCTACATGCTTACTATCTTGATAAAAACTCCTTACTGCTTCTTATACCTTTTTTTTCTATTTACATTCTTACTCTCTTGATAAAACTCCTTATTTCCTATTCATCGACCTATATCTCTTGACACCTGTTCCCTCTGAGAACTCCCATCAACAGGGTGGCATGGCAAGAGTCTCCACTTAACCCTGACCTTACACACCTCTTTCCCATACACCATTCTGAGCATTCTTCCCCCATTTCTCTCCGTTCAGTACACTTCCACTCTATTTCCTCCCACGCCAATGTTCTTAACTCCTTCCAAAAAGTATCTTCATCAACCCAATCATATACTTTCTCCAGATCCAGATAGCAACACACATATCCTTGTCTCACATGCCCACCTCCCACCTGCAACATACTTCTTACACACATGTCAGCTCTACTTTCCCTATATACCCTCTATTCCTCATCAGTCCCCTAGCTTCATTTCAATCTTACCTTTTACCATTCTAAACTCAATCTTACCCAGTCTTCATCTGTTCTTGGCACTACTGTGGCATGTAAGAAACAGCAAACATATGAAAAAAAATCCTGAAACCTGCTAGACTCCATATGGTGACTCTCCGAGTACAAACATTCATGAAAATTTGAAAATACTCACTTCAGCAAGTTGAGAACATAAGTTTCATCATCTGGGAGAAGACAGTTGGCATACACCGAAGAGAACACTGTTCTTGCTGTAACCTGCATTGCTTCTTGGTTCTGATTCTCTCCCACAACCAGACATCTTGCAACGAGCCTTGGATTTTCACGAAGGCTTGAGAGTAAATCCCCATAAAAAGATTCCTAAAATATCAAAAGTCTTTATCAATGAAAGTAACCATAAGTTACCTTTAAAAAGTTGCAGTTCTCTGCATCTGTTAAATAATAAATCAACATTATGAAATTTCTTGCAACTGAAAATCAGTATCTACTATTCCAAAGACAATTTTGAAGTAGCCAATATCCAACAGAAGAAACTCAAACAAAATGCTGCTTCACTTACATTGAATCCCAACACCTTGTATCCATCAATGAATTTCAACTGATTCAACAGGTTTGCTCTTTGACAGCAGGCAGGTGGTGACGAGTGAGGCCGTAGAATAAGGTCATTGTAGTTTCTGTGTTGTTCTCCCCGAACCCATGAGGCATGATAAGCTTGCTCAATTGTTTTCCGCACCTAAGAATACATTGTCCTATTTCAGGGAGGTTTCTTCCAATAGCATAAATCTGTGCCACATTAATACCATAACATTATCCATATTAATGTTACAACACTCCTATTACTAACATTACCAAAATACATAATCATCAGAGAACACGTAGCCTACATCATTCAAACTATACAGATAGCATAAATTTGCCCCATGGCCACAATTTATAACTATCTCATTACTTTTGCCTTTCACAATCACAATAATAGCCTTTTCAGCAATTTCTTAATCATCTGTGATTACATTCTCACTTGTGATTACCATTTTATGTATCGATATAGGTGTGTCTAGACTACAAGGTTGTGATTACTCTGCAGGGGAAAAGTCGCCTTGGTAAGGCTGTCTCATTGTCAGAGGACAAAATATTCATTTATTATGCATAATCGCTGTTTCCCATATCAGCGAGGTAGTGCAAGGAAACAGATGAAGAATGGCCCATCCACTCATATACATAAACGTCCACATACACACATATACATACATATACATACACATATGCAGACATTACATACATACACATGCACATATTTATACCTACTTGTCTTCATCTATTCCTGGCACTATCCCACCCCACAGGAAAATATCATCATCATCCCCTCCTTCAGCAAGGTAGGGCCAGGAAAACAGACAAGAAAAAGACACACACACACACACACACACACACACACAGTGAATGTAGGTTTGCGGCATGGGTGTGTGATGTCTCCATGGTTGTTAAATTTGTTTATGGATGGGGTTGTTGGGGAGGTGAATGCAAGAGTTTTGGAAAGAGGGGCAAGTATGAAGTCTGTTGGGGATGAGAGAGCTTGGGAAGTGAGTCAGTTGTTGTTCGCAGATGATACAGCGCTGGTGGCTGATTCATGTGAGAAACTGCAGAAGCTGGTGACTGAACTTGGTAAAGTGTGTGAAAGAAGAAAGTTAAGAGTAAATGTGAATAAGAGCAAGGTTATTAGGTACCATAGGGTTGAGGGTCAAGTCAATTGGGAGGTAAGTTTGAATGGAGAAAAACTGGAGGAAGTAAAGTGTTTTAGATATCTGGGAGTGGATCTGGCAGCAGATGGAACCATGGAAGCGGAAGTGGATCATAGGGTGGGGGAGGGGGCGAAAATCCTGGGAGCCTTGAAGAATGTGTGGAAGTCGAGAACATTATCTCGGAAAGCAAAAATGGGTATGTTTGAAGGAATAGTGTTTCCAACAATGTTGTATGGTTGCAAGGCGTGGGCTATGGATAGAGTGGTGCGCAGGAGGATGGATGTGCTGGAAATGAGATGGTTGAGGACAATGTGTGGTGTGAGGTGGTTTGATCGAGTAAGTAACGTAAGGGTAAGAGAGATGTGTGGAAATAAAAAGAGTGTGGTTGAGAGAGCAGAAGAGGGTGTTTTGAAATGGTTTGGGCACATGGAGAGAATGAGTGAGGAAAGATTGACCAAGTGGATATATGTGTCGGAGGTGGAGGGAACAAGGAGAAGTGGGAGACCAAATTGGAGGTGGAAAGATGGAGTGAAAAAGATTTTGTGTGATCGGGGCCTGAACATGCAGGAGGGTGAAAGAAGGGCAAGGAATAGAGTGAATTGGATTGATGTAGTATACCGGGGTTGACGTGCTGTCAGTGGATTGAATCAGGGCATGTGAAGCATCTGGGGTAAACCATGGAAAGCTGTGTAGGTATGTATATTTGCATGTGTGGACGTATGTATATACATGTGTATGGGGTGGGTTGGGCCATTTCTTTCGTCTGTTTCCTTGCGCTACCTTGCAAACGCGGGAGACAGCGGCCAAAAAAAAAAAAAAAAAAAAAAAAAATTTCCAAAAGATGGAACAGAGAAGGGGGCCAAGTGAGGATATTCCCTCAAAGGCTCAGTCCTCTGCTCTTAGTGCTACCTTGCTAATGCGGGAAACGGCAAATAGAATGAAAAAAAAAATATTTATTTTATTTTTTTATTATACTTTGTCGCTGTCTCCCACGTTTGCGAGGTAGCGCAAGGAAACAGACGAAAGAAATGGCCCAACCCCCCCCCATACACATGTATATACATACGTCCACACACGCAAATATACACACCTACACAGCTTTCCATGGTTTACCCCAGACGCTTCACATGCCTTGATTCAATCCACTGACAGCACGTCAACCCCGGTATACCACATCGCTCCAATTCACTCTATTCCTTGCCCTCCTTTCACCCTCCTGCATGTTCAGGCCCCGATCACACAAAATCTTTTTCACTCCATCTTTCCACCTCCAATTTGGTCTCCCTCTTCTCCTCGTTCCCTCCACCTCTGACACATATATCCTCTTGGTCAATCTTTCCTCACTCATTCTCTCCATGTGCCCAAACCACTTCAAAACACCCTCTTCTGCTCTCTCAACCACGCTCTTTTTATTTCCACACATCTCTCTTACCCTTACGTTACTCACTCGATCAAACCACCTCACACCACACATTGTCCTCAAATACCTCATTTCCAGCACATCCACCCTCCTGCGCACTACTCTATCCATAGCCCACGCCTTGCAACCATACAACATTGTTGGAACCACTATTCCTTCAAACATACCCATTTTTGCTTTCCGAGATAAAAAAAATATATATATATATATATATATATATATATATATATATATATATATATTTTTTTTTTTTTTTTATACTTTGTCGCTGTCTCCCGCGTTTGCGAGGTAGCGCAAGGAAACAGACGAAAGAAATGGCCCAACCCCCCCCATACACATGCACATACACACGTCCACACACGCAAATATACATACCTACACAGCTATATATATATATATATATACAGGGTTAGGGAAAATGATTTGGTAAACAGAGAAGAGGTAGTAAAAGCTTTGCGGAAGATGAAAGCTGGCAAGGCAGCAGGTTTGGATGGTATTGCAGTGGAATTTATTAAAAAAGGGGGTGACTGTATTGTTGACTGGTTGGTAAGGTTATTTAATGTATGTACGACTCACGGTGAGGTGCCTGAGGATTGGCGGAATGCGTGCATAGTGCCACTGTACAAAGGCAAAGGGGATAAGAGTGAGTGCTCAAATTACAGAGGTATAAGTTGGTCGAGTATTTCTGGTAAATTATATGGGAGGGTATTGATTGAGAGGGTGAAGGCATGTACAGAGCATCAGATTGGGGAAGAGCAGTGTGGTTTCAGAAGTGGTAGAGGATGTGTGGATCAGGTGTTTGCTTTGAAGAATGTATGTGAGAAATACTTAGAAAAGCAAATGGATTTGTATGTAGCATTTATGGATCTGGAGAAGGCATATGATAGAGTTGATAGAGATGCTCTGTGGAAGGTATTAAGAATATATGGTGTGGGAGGCAAGTTGTTAGAAGCAGTGAAAAGTTTTTATCGAGGATGTAAGGCATGTGTACGTGTAGGAAGAGAGGAAAGTGATTGGTTCTCAGTGAATGTAGGTTTGCGGCAGGGGTGTGTGATGTCTCCATGGTTGTTTAATTTGTTTATGGATGGGGTTGTTAGGGAGGTGAATGCAAGAGTTTTGGAAAGAGGGGCAAGTATGAAGTCTGTTGGGGATGAGAGAGCTTGGGAAGTGAGTCAGTTGTTGTTCGCTGATGATACAGCGCTGGTGGCTGATTCATGTGAGAAACTGCAGAAGCTGGTGACTGAGTTTGGTAAAGTGTGTGAAAGAAGAAAGTTAAGAGTAAATGTGAATAAGAGCATGGTAATTAGGTACAGTAGGGGTGAGGGTCAAGTCATTGGGAGGTAAGTTTGAATGGAGAAAAACTGGAGGAAGTAAAGTGTTTTAGATATCTGGGAGTGGATCTGGCAGCGGATTGAACCATGGAAGCGGAAGCGGAAGTGGATCATAGGGTGGGGGAGGGGGCGAAAATCCTGGGAGCCTTGAAGAATGTGTGAAGTCGAGAACATTAACTCGGAAAGCAAAAATGGGTATGTTTGAAGGAATAGTGGTTCCAACAATGTTGTATGGTTGCGAGGCGTGGGCTATGGATAGAGTTGTGCGCAGGAGGATAGATGTGCTGGAAATGAGATGTTTGAGGACAATGTGTGGTGTGAGGTGGTTTGATCGAGTAAGTAACGTAAGGGTAAGAGAGATGTGTGGAAATAAAAAGAGCGTGGTTGAGAGAGCAGAAGAGGGTGTTTTGAAATGGTTTGGGCACATGGAGAGAATGAGTGAGGAAAGATTGACCAAGAGGATATATGTGTCGGAGGTGGAGGGAACGAGGAGAAGTGGGAGACCAAATTGGAGGTGGAAAGATGGAGTGAAAAAGATTTTGTGTGATCGGGGCCTGAACATGCAGGAGGGTGAAAGGAGGGCAAGGAATAGAGTGAATTGGAGTCGATGTGGTATACAGGGGTTGACGTGCTGTCAGTGGATTGAATCAAGGCATGTGAAGCGTCTGGGGTAAACCATGGAAAGCTGTGTAGGTATGTATATTTGCGTGTGTGGACGTATGTATATACATGTGTATGGGGGGTGGGTTGGGCCATTTCTTTCATCTGTTTCCTTGCGCTACCTCGCAAACGCAGGAGACAGCGACAAAGTAAAAAAAAAAAAAAAAAAAAAAAAAAAAAAGTAAAAGCTTGCGGAAGATGAAAGCCGGCAAGGCAGCAGTTTTGGATGGTATTGCAGTGGACATTATTAAAAGGGTGGTGACTGCTCAAATTGACAGGTTGGTATAAGGTTTATTTATGTATGTCTGGACTCATGGAGGGTATTGATTGAGAGGGTGAAGGCATGTACAGAGCATCAGATTGGGGAAGAGCAGTGCGGTTTCAGAAGTGGTAGAGGATGTGTGGATCAGGTGTTTGCTTTGAAGAATGTATGTGAGAAATACTTAGAAAAGCAAATGGAATTGTATGTAGCATTTATGGATCTGGAGAAGGCATATGATAGAGTTGATAGAGATGCTCTGTGGAAGGTATTAAGAATATATGGTGTGGGAGGCAAGTTGTTAGAAGCAGTGAAAAGTTTTTATCGAGGATGTAAGGCATGTGTACGTGTAGGAAGAGAGGAAAGTGATTGGTTCTCAGTGAATGTAGGTTTGCGGCAGGGGTGAGTGATGTCTCCATGGTTGTTTAATTTGTTTATGGATGGGGTTGTTAGGGAGGTGAATGCAAGAGTTTTGGAAAGAGGGGCAAGTATGAAGTCTGTTGGGGATGAGAGAGCTTGGGAAGTGAGTCAGTTGTTGTTCGCTGATGATACAGCGCTGGTGGCTGATTCATGTGAGAAACTGCAGAAGCTGGTGACTGAGTTTGGTAAAGTGTGTGAAAGAAGAAAGTTAAGAGTAAATGTGAATAAGAGCAAGGTTATTAGGTACAGTAGAGTTGAGGGTCAAGTCAATTGGGAGGTGAGTTTGAATGGAGAAAAACTGGAGGAAGTGAAGTGTTTTAGATATCTGGGAGTGGATCTGGCAGCGGATGGAACCATGGAAGCGGAAGTGGATCATAGGGTGGGGGAGGGGGCGAAAATTCTGGGGGCCTTGAAGAATGTGTGGAAGTCGAGAACATTATCTCGGAAAGCAAAAATGGGTATGTTTGAAGGAATAGTGGTTCCAACAATGTTGTATGGTTGCGAGGCGTGGGCTATGGATAGAGTTGTGCGCAGGAGGATGGATGTGCTGGAAATGAGATGTTTGAGGACAATGTGTGGTGTGAGGTGGTTTGATCGAGTGAGTAACGTAAGGGTAAGAGAGATGTGTGGAAATAAAAAGAGCGTGGTTGAGAGAGCAGAAGAGGGTGTTTTGAAGTGGTTTGGGCACATGGAGAGGATGAGTGAGGAAAAATTGACCAAGAGGATATATGTGTCGGAGGTGGAGGGAGCAAGGAGAAGAGGGAGACCAAATTGGAGGTGGAAAGATGGAGTGAAAAAGATTTTGTGTGATCGGGGCCTGAACATGCAGGAGGGTGAAAGGAGGGCAAGGAATAGAGTGAATTGGAGCGATGTGGTATACCGGGGTTGACGTGCTGTCAGTGGATTGAATCAAGGCATGTGAAGCGTCTGGGGTAAACCATGGAAAGCTGTGTAGGTATGTATATTTGCGTGTGTGGATGTATGTATATACATGTGTATGGGGGGGGTTGGGCCATTTCTTTCGTCTGTTTCCTTGCGCTACCTCGCAAACGCGGGAGACAGCGACAAAGTATAAAAAAAAAATATATATAAGTATAAAGTATAAAAAAAAAAAAAAAAAAAAATATATATATATATATATATATATATATATATATATATATATATATGAGTGTGTGTGTGTGTGTGTGTGTGTGTGTGTGTGTGATTGTGTACATAGGCTGACCCCATTGAGGTATTGTCTCCATGGTTATGAACCACCACGCCTCACTGACACATCAAGAGATAACAGATTAAGGATACTCTTGTAAAACTAATTAGTTAATAGTTGATAAAACCTTAGATTGCAAGAAATAATAATGAAAAAGACCATTAATTTTTTTTTTTTTTTTTATACTTTGTCGCTGTCTCCCGCGTTTGCGAGGTAGCGCAAGGAAACAGACGAAAGAAATGGCCCAACCCCCCCCCATACACATGTACATACACACGTCCACACACGCAAATATACATACCTACACATCTTTCCATGGTTTACCCCGGACGCTTCACATGCCTTGATTCAATCCACTGACAGCACGTCAACCCCTGTATACCACATCACTCCAATTCGCTCTATTTCTTGCCCTCCTTTCACCCTCCTGCATGTTCAGGCCCCGATCACACAAAATCCTTTTCACTCCATCTTTCCACCTCCAATTTGGTCTCCCTCTTCTCCTCGTTCCCTCCACCTCCGACACATATATCCTCTTGGTCAATCTTTCCTCACTCATTCTCTCCATGTGCCCAAACCATTTCAAAACACCCTCTTCTGCTCTCTCAACCACGCTCTTTTTATTTCCACACATCTCTCTTACCCTTACGTTACTTACTCGATCAAACCACCTCACACCACACATTGTCCTCAAACATCTCATTTCCAGCACATCCATCCTCCTGCGCACAACAAAGACCATTAATATGACAACGAAAACGTATGGAACATGGAAAAGTGAAATAGTGGAGTAATCAACCACGGGGAAAAACTGCCTAGGTAATACAACAAATGGCATCATACATTACCCAGAACAGAGGCGAGGGGGTTAGCGAGTATTCAACCACCTTGGAGACAAGTCTGCCCAGCCCCTGGGGGTATAACGCTAATATCTATCAAAAATCCCAGTAACCCATGCCTCGCTCTGTTACACAGGATGCCTTTTACAAAGTGTGGAAGGCTCGTCCTCCTGCACGGGTAACGAGCCAATAGCATATCTATGAGACACCGATAACTTCAAATTTCAACAGGGCAACAGTACGGGTCGACCAACAGTAAGGGGCCGAGTGTCAACGGTAGGGACCTTACACTAGCATGGGGCTCAAGGGAATCTTAACAGTGCGCGACTGGGAACAGTGAGCCTTACTATGGACGTACACAGGTTGCACCGCGCTGCATGTGAATAGTGCATGTACGGGCCGACTTGACATGGGGAAAGTTGGCCGTCGCTTAGCGAGGACTGCCACACGCACAGATCCCCGTGCAAATACAGACCAATCTGACCGAAAGTACATGTACAATCAATTGGTGCTCCCTTAAGTGAACTTCTAACACCAGAGACTGAGAAGAACCGCAAGTCAGTTTTACGCTGTGCAGCAGGAATTACATTACACAGTGTTTGCTTTGAATTGTTGAGGTTCATAAGCTAAATTTTCCTTGTGGTTTAGTGTTTTACTTTATTACCAGCAGGTGTGTCAAGGATGCATGCCATATCACTTTTACAACTGTTATTAGAATTAGATATTAAAGGTAAGAATATGCGCGGCCTTTCCTTACCCTACAGGAAAGTGTGTTCACAGTATGCTTGGCAGTCCATTGACCTAGGTGGGTCATTAATATTTTCATTAGGAGGTGACAAAAGGGGAAGGGAGCGTGGGGCAGGAAACCCTTCCCTTCTTGTATTTCAATTTATAAAAGAGAAATCAGAAGAGGTCAAGCAAAGAGTGCTAATCTTACTAGGAGGCTCAAACTAGGGTGTCTGAATGTGTGTGAATGTAACCAAGATGAGAAGAAAGATATAAGTAGTATGTTTGAGGAAAGAAACCTGGATGATCTGGCTCTAAGTGAAACGAAGCTCAAGGGTAAAAGAGGAAGAGTGGTTTGGAAATGTCATGGGAGTAAAGCAAGGGTTGGTGAGAGAAGAGCTAAGGAAGGAGTAACACTACTCTTGAAGCAGGAGTTGTGGGAATGTTTGGATGTGGGTAAAACTGAAAGAGGATGGCGAGAGATGGGTCATTACTGGTGCTTATGCACCTGGCCAAGATAAGAAAGATCATGAGGCAAGTGTTTTGGAAGCAGTTGAGTGAGTATGTCAGCACTTTTGGTGCACGAGACCCGGTATTAATGATGGGTGATTTAAATACGAAGGTAAGTAATGTGGCAGCTGAGGGTATAACTGATGGAGAGATGGTCAACTAGCATTATTGGATTACGTATTATATATATATATATATATATATATATATATATATATATATATATATATCACCTGGCCCAATTCTCTGTTCCTTCTTTTGGAAAATTAAAAAAAAAAAAAAAAACGAGAGGGGAGGATTTCCAGCCCCCCGCTCCCTCCCCTTTTAGTCGCCTTCTACGACACGCAGGGAATACGTGGGAAGTATTCTTTCTCCCTATCCCTATATATCATACATATTCGCCATTCCCCGCGTTAGCCCAAGTGCACTTTCGTGTAATAATCACATCATCAGGGGAGATGTCTACCAATGGCGTCCTAGCTTCGTCTCTTCGATGTATATCAACTGACTGTTATATTCCTCTCTTGTGTCTCCCCTGATGATGTGATTATTACACGAAAGTGCTCTTGGGAACTTTCCGTGTTTCATTTCCCCGTGGACTCGTAGGAATATCTTGACCTCGCGCAAAATTGTGATCCTTTTCAACACACACACACACATATAGATATTATTTATATATATATATATATTATATATATATATATATATATATATAATATATATATACACACACACACGCCATTTCCTGCGTGAGAGGTAGTATCCAGAAAAGATAAAAGCGCCTTAGAGGGAAAAATACTCACCTGGCTCCTTGCTGTTCTTTCTTTTGTAAAGTAACACATAAAGGGAGGATCTCCTGCCACCTGTTCCTGCCCCTCTTACGAACCCCGATTACATTGATTTCTGATTTAATCGACAAATAATAATACATTAATCAATAATTTGAAAAAATAAATCTGAAAACGCCTCACCATGAGCATTTCATATTGCACTTGTTTTGGTAGCGGGGGATAGACTTGCTTGGTTTCGCTAATTTTGCAACCCTTACTATTCAAAATGGCATCAAGTGATTGTAACAGGTACAATAAAAGCAGATAGTCCGTCCTCACTTTATGATAAGGAGCTATCCTTTCACAGGAGAAGGGTGGTATGACTGGCATCATCATTAGATATCTCAGTCTTGACTCCTGTCTCCAAGGCTCCAGCTCCAACTGTCCGGAAAGCGAGCGTTCGCAAACTGCTGGGCGGCCCCGCCGCCCAACTATCGTACCACACACTAAACAATACACCCCCTCACGAGATCTTGGTAACTAAATGTGACATTTTGTTACAATGAAAACAAAAACTAAAAAAAAAATCAAAAACAAATTCGA
This sequence comes from Panulirus ornatus, assembly GCF_036320965.1. Lineage (NCBI taxonomy): Eukaryota > Metazoa > Arthropoda > Malacostraca > Decapoda > Palinuridae > Panulirus > Panulirus ornatus. Next base: position 13,647,743 of record NC_092286.1, read on the forward strand.
CAAGGCATAAGACAAATATACACAAATCACTGTTCAGCAACAACACACTTCACACTTCTTTGCATGCGAGTAGAAAAATGACAAATTAGTGTGTTCGCTGTTCACAGGAGCGCACAACAAACATAATCTTGCAAGTGTGCGGGGTGGTGTCTCACACGCTTAGGGCGCCGCAGCCTGAGGTTGGGCGAAGCCACTGCAGGCTGGTACTTCCCTTGACCCACGGGTGTCGTGGAGATCGGCGAAACCCTAGGGCGTAGGTGACGTCGGTTTCGCAAAGACAGGCAGCCAATGCCATCCTGCTTCACCGAGTATTGTCTATACGGCTTCACCTCCACTACCACGCCCGACCTGTCCCACACCTTCGAAGCGACGTCCTGCTCAAAGACGGGTGCTGACGGACAGCTGGTGCAACGCAACAGCGTCACCTGCTGGGCTGCCTTGCACGCGAATCTGGCTCTCTGCTATGGCCTGCTTCCTGTCTCGCAGAGCAGTTCTCCATCCCCGGTTTATCAGACAATGTTGCCGGGGCGCCGAGACACCATCTCGCAACTGTATTCCTCTCTTCGAGAGATACTGAGATACTGGAGCAGAGCTTGAGACGCTTTGCCGTTGTGCAGGATACCTCCAACACCCGTTTGGCTGCCATTACCGCTGCTTCGGCGAGTCCACTGGACTGACGGGAAGTGAGCCGAGGAAATGCAGGCCATGATTCCCTATTTCTTATAGAAAGCTTTCATCTCCCCGCTGTCTAGATTAGTTCCTCCATCCGAGGGGATTTCCTTGGGTGCACCCCATCTGAAGGTGAACAAACGGCCTTGCAACAACTTAGGATTTTCTCGCATAGTTTCAAATCCTACTCAATGCGCCATGCAAGAGGTGCAATGAAAGCAGCTAGTCCGTCCTCACTTTATCATATAGAAATATCCTTTCACAGACGATAGGTGGCATCACATCTAACTCAGTCCGACTCGTCTCCAACTGCCTGGCGAGCGATGCCACTCTGCCAGGTGCCTGTCGCTCAACTATTGCAGCACACATTAAACCTTACAGTGATAGAGGAGTTAAAAGAAAGCGTGTGAACTCAAATGTCGCACAAAAATAGGTGATATTAGATCTAATGGACTTTCGGCATCTAACGGACACCTCTTCCTCAAACAGTCCGTTAAATCGAGGGTTTAATTACACACACACACACCTCAAGGACCATGAGTCTCCAAACTTTGATGTTTGTGGCTCAAGGTCTGTCTCCCTACTTACCCACTTTTCCTGTTTTACGTATTGCTCTCCTAACTCCACAAATTTTACATGCTTCAATTGTCTAAACTCCTGCCATGACATGGTGACATCTCACCCACAAGCTGAGATCCTCAACCCCAGGAATTTCAACGTTCACAACAGGGAATGGTTGAATTCCTCCCATACAGATGGTGGAGGAATTGAAGCCCTCACATTCTCCATTCTCAATTATTTAAAGCAATTTATCTCCCACCCTACCCATATTCCTGACAGCTGTGACCACTCTTCTAATATTCTGGATTTGTTTGTCACCTCCAGTCCATCCCACTGTAAACACACAATCTCGCCCCCCAATTGGTTTATTTGATCATACTCTCATAAATGTTTCTATTCTAACGGCACCTTCTCCTCCAGCGGCCCCTTCTAAACGTAAATACTGGCATCTCAACAAAGCTAACTGGAATACCTTACATAACTCCTTTTCTGACTTTCCATGGGTAAATTACTGTCTCCATCAAACACATAGCAGAGGTTATTCTTACAGGAATGGAAGCATTTATCCCCTCTTCCTCAAAGATGACCTCTTCATCCAATCCATGGTTCAACTGTTCCTGTTCTGAAGCTATTCAAGCAAGGGATCAGGCATATCGGGCTTGGAAAACTCTCCTCCCTCTGGCTCCCACTCATCTTTTATCATTCTCATAATAGCTGCAACCATGTTATCTGTGAGGCAAAGCGTTTCTTTATTCAAAGGAAGTGCGATAACCTCTCCTCATCATCCACAGATATGTCTTTCTAGTCATTAGCTAAGGCATCTCTAACAACTTTTGTCACTATACCTTCATTTTCCCACTCTGATGGCCATAGTTGTCTCTGCTGTAGACAAAGCAACTCTTTGGTTCCCATTTCTCCTCTAACCACCTAGGGTGACTCGGCGACTCATTGGTACCCATTTCTCCTCTAACTCCACCTTGGATGACTAACTCTCATTCACTGCCCTGATGTTCCTCTTACTAATCCCATGCCTCTTCCCGTAATCTCTTTTTGGACTGTCTAAAATGCATTTCTTTTAAAACAAGCAAGGCTTATGGGCCTGATGGCATCCATCCCCATGTACTGAAAGAGTGCTTCTGAACCTGCACCTGTCTTGCTCATCTGTTCCATTTCTGTTTGAAAACCAAAACTTTTCCTTCTTCTTAGAAGCATTGACACATCCCATCCCTGAGAAGAGTGACCATTCTGACCTCTCCAAATATGGTCCTATTGCTCTGATATCTACCATTTCCAAAGTCTTGGAATCCCTCCTCAACTCCCACATTCTCAAACACCTCGAAAATTACAGTCTTCTCTCTGATCACCAGTATTGTTTCCGTAAGGTGAGGCCCACTGGTGATATCATTCCCTATCTTAATGTCTGATCATCATCCCAGCAAGATTTTGGGGAGTCATGAGTAGTTGTCCTTGACATATCTAAGGCTTTTGACAGGGAGTGGCATTGGGGTCTCATCTCAAAGCAACCCTCTTTTGGCTTCCCTCCCTCACTTTGCTCATTCATATCTAGCTTCCTCTCTGTCTGATTTATCTCTGTACTTGTTGATGGATCAGCCTCCCACCTTTTCTTCATCAACAGTGGTGTCCCTCAAAGTTCTGCCTTGTCTCCTACACTTTTTCTCCTTTTTTTCAATGATTTCCTCTCTACTAATAATCCAATGCATTCATACACTGATCATGTATAGGTATGTACTTGTGCTTGTGTGGAAATGCATGTATATACATGTGTATGTGGGTGGGTTGGGCCATTCTTTCATCTGTTTCCTTGCGCTACCTCGCTAACGCGGGAGACAGCAACAAAGTATAATAAAAAAATGAATAAATAAATAAATAAAATATCTTTATTATCATTGTTATACTTCGTCGCTGTCTCCTGTATTAGCGAGGTAGCGCAAGGAAACAGACAAAGGAATGGTCCAACCCACTCACATACACATGTATATGAATACATGTCCACACAAGCACATATACATACCTATACATTTCAACATGTACATATATATATACATACACAGACATATACATATATACCCAAGTACATAATTCATACTTGCTGACCTTATTCATTCCCATCGCTACCCCGCCAAACATGAAACGACAAACCCCCTACCCCCACATGCACGCAAGGTAGTGCTAGGAAAAGATAACAAAGGCCGCATTCATTCACACTCAGTCTCTAGCTGTCATGTATAATGCATCGAAACCACAGCTCCCTTCCTCATCCAGACCCCACAAAACTTTCCAAAGTTTACCACAGATGCTTCACATGCCCTGGCTCAATGACAGCACGTCAACCCCAGGTATACCAAATTGTTCCAATTCACTCTATTCCTTGCACGCCTTTCACCCTCCTGCATGTTCAGGCCCCGATCGCTCAAAATCTTTTTCAATCCATCTTTCCACCTCCAATTTGGTCTCCCACTTCGCCTCATTCCCTCCACCTTTGACATATATCCTCTTTGTCAATCTCTCTTCACTCATTCTCTCCATGTAACCAAACCATTTCAATACACCCTCTTCTGCTCTCTCAACTTTTTTTTTATTACCACACAGGAGGATGGATGTGCTGGAAATGAGATGTTTGAGGACAATGTGTGGTGTGAGGTGGTTTGATCGAGTAAGTAACGTAAGGGTAAGAGAGATGTGTGGAAATAAAAAGAACGTGGTTGAGAGAGCAGAAGAGGGTGTTTTGAAATGGTTTGGGCACATGGAGAGAATGAGTGAGGAAAGATTGACCAAGAGGATATATGTGTCAGAGGTGGAGGGAACGAGGAGAAGTGGGAGACCAAATTGGAGGTGGAAAGATGGAGTGAAAAAGATTTTGTGTGATCGGGGCCTGAACATGCAGGAGGGTGAAAGGAGGGCAAGGAATAGAGTGAATTGGATCGATGTGGTATACCGGGGTTGACGTGCTGTCAGTGGATTGAATCAGGGCATGTGAAGCGTCTGGAGTAAACCATGGAAAGCTGAGTAGGTATGTATATTTGCGTGTGTGGACATATGTATATACATGTGTATGGGGGTGGGTTGGGCCATTTCTTTCGTCTGTTTCCTTGCGCTACCTCGCAAACACGGGAGACAGCGACAAAGCAAAAAAAAAATATATATATATATATATATATATATATATATATATATATATATATATATATATATATATATATATATATACCACATCGATCCAATTCACTCTATTCCTTGCCCGCCTTTCACCCTCCTGCATGTTCAGGCCCCGATCACACAAAATCTTTTTCACTCCATCTTTCCACCTCCAATTTGGTCTCCCACTTCTCGTTCCCTCCACCTCCGACACATATATCCTCTTGGTCAATCTTTCCTCACTCATTCTCTCCATGTGCCCAAACCATTTCAAAACACCCTCTTCTGCTCTCTCAACCACGCTCTTTTTATTTCCACACATCTCTCTTACCCTTACGTTACTTACTCGATCAAACCACCTCACACCACACATTGTCCTCAAACATCTCATTTCCAGCACATCCACCCTCCTCCGCACAACTCTATCCATAGCCCACGCCTTGCAACCATACAACATTGTTGGAACCACTATTCCTTCAAACATACCCATTTTTGCTTTCACAGATAATGTTCTCGACTTCCACACATTCTTCAAGGCTCCCAGGATTTTCGCCCCCTCCCCACCCTATGATTCACTTCCGCTTCCATGGTTCCATCTGCTGCCAGATCCACTCCCAGATATCTAAAACACTTTACTTCCTCCAGTTTTTCTCCATTCAAAATTAACTCCCAATTGACTTGACCCTCAACCCTACTGTACCTAATAACCTTGCTCTTATTCACATTTACTCTTAACTTTCTTCTTTCACACACTTTACCAAACTCAGTCACCAGCTTCTGCAGTTTCTCACATGAATCAGCCACCAGGGCTGTATCATCAGCGAACAACAACTGACTCACTTCCCAAGCTCTCTCATTCACAACAGACTTCATACTTGCCCCTCTTTCCAAAACTCTTGGATTCACCTCCCTAACAACCCCATCCATAAACAAATTAAACAACCATGGAGACATCACACACCCCTGCCGCAAACCTACATTCACTGAGAACCAATCACTTTCCTCTCTTCCTACACGTACACATGCCTTACATCCTCGATAAAAACTTATTATTTTTCTTATTATTTTGCTTTGTCGCTATATATACATATATATATATATATATATATATATATATATATATATATATATATATATATATATACTGATATGTACTTTCATGTATATCTGCGTGGAAAGGAGTTTATGTACATATATGTGTATATGAGTGGATGCCATTCTTCGTCTGTTTCCTGGTGCTACCTCAGCGACACAGGAAATGGCAATCAGGTATAATAATAATAATAATAATATATAAAACAAATATATATAAAAGCATATTCTCTAACAAACTAAATGAATAATACACATAGAGAAGAAAGGGATTCTAAACGAAGCAATAAAAAAGGTTGGTCTGAGTGCGCTTTTTGACAGCACATGACCCAAACAATGAGTGATCTTTCTGTGACTGACAGCCAGTGGGCTAATGACATCATCTGTTTGGCAGTCTCTTGAGTGAGACCAAGGACTTGCTTTGGGTTTTGTTGTTCAGAGAGTTAATTAAAAGAAAGCCAGTGTGCTGTTTAACTTTTAGCAATTTGATTAATAAGGGTTTTGTTTACAGTTTGGATTGGTGCTATGATCTCTACTGATGGTGAATGACTTTGTCTGAGCATGTTTCTTTGCTGTATGAGCTCTATAACATGTGGAGAAAATTTGGCTTATGTTGCTTTCTAGTTTTTCTACGTATTTGTGGTATGTGTGCGTTGTTGGCTTGGTTGAAGATGCTGATGAACTGTAAGATGGCATGGTATAGGAATGGGAAATTATCTGTGATGAAGTTTTAAAGCTTTGATTCTAAGCACTGTATGCATGCTGGCCAATTTCCTTTCCTGTAGTCCTTGTATTTTTCTTAGTGGCTCTAGTCAGCAATAACTGATAAGTTTCAAGTGTTACTGAGTTCCACTGATGTTCTAATTTCCCAGAAAGTGGATGTGAAAGTTATTTACTGAAATTCATTTACTCTATCAATGGAGTCCCTTGAGGTTCACTGGATTCATGAAGACTTATGGTGCTCTCAGAAAAATAAAATGAATGCCATAAATCTTTAATAAGTTACATGCAAAGACACAACAATGTTTGTGTACTCGATATTATTTCATGCAACTGTTACTTAACTTGGGTCACCTACTTTTTCATTCAGTATCTGTATCTGATGCTTCTCTGCTTCAAGAAATAATCTCTCCTGCTTCAAGTGATGAGCCAGCTCTCCTATGTCTGACTGTAGACTTCCCATGCTGCCGCAGCACTAACAAAAGAAAACACAAGTAAAGTTATTTGCACTACTATAAGTCCTAAACACAACAGCAACAAAAAGATATTTATATTTTTCCAAGTCCTACACACACCAGCAACCATATCCACATCTCATAAACTTAAAAGAATATACCAAACTCACAAATGCTAAGGATAAAACATTTGGTTCCATCTTCCATCAGTTAATTTTTGAGTGACAAAAAATACCAACTTCTTCTTGCAGCCAACAGTATGTCCTAAAACACATCTGTCAGTTCCTAAGACAATGTAAATCAAGTTCTGACCAGAATCAGAGTAGCTCACAGGGGGATGTGAGTTAGGCACATGCAAGTTATTAAACTTTTGGTACTACTTTGACCTAAGCTATTCTAACTTAACCTATTCTAAGCTAACCAAAGAAACTTTTATCCTAGGCTTTGCTTAAAAAAATTGCCTAACTTCCCCTAATAGCCAAGATTTACCTCTAGTTTCAAATTCAGGATCAAAATATATATATGTTGTATGCTGCATCCCACCACTCGCTGCATGTCATAGGAGACTAAATGGGGTGGGAGCAGGGGCTGGAAACCCTCCCTTTCTTATAAGTGCTCATTCTCCTTGAAGGCTCAGACTAGGGTGTCTGAATGTGTGTGAGGATGTAACCAAGATGAGATGAAAGGAGAGATGGGTAGTAAATTTGAAGAAAAAATCTGGATGTTCTGGCTCTGAGTGAAACAAATCTCAAGGGCAAAGGGGAAGAATGGTTTGGAAATGTCTTAGGAGTAAAGTCACGGGTTGGTAATAAGAGATAAGGAAGGAATAGTGATACTCCTGAAGCAGGAGTTATGGGAGTGTGTGAGAGAGTGTAATGAAGTAAATTCTATGATGATATATGTAAAAATGAAAGTGAATGGCTGTTTTGGGAACAGCTCAGTGAGTGTGTCAGAAGTTTTGGAGTATAAGATCGGGTATTAGTGATGGGTGATTTAAATGCATACATAAGTAATGTGGCAGCTGAGGGTGTGATTAGTGCAAATGGGGTATTCAGTGTTATGAATGGAAATGGTGAACAGCTTGTTGAGTTGTGTGCTGAAAAAGGAAATGGTGAACAGCTTGTTGAGTTGTGTGCTGAAAAAAGACTGGTAACTGGGTATACCTGGCTTAAAATGAGAGACATAAGTATACATATGTGAGTAGGAGAGATGGCCAACAGACATTACTAGATTACATAAGAATTGATAGACATGTAAAGGAGAGACTTTTGGGGCAGTTGGTGGGATGTCTGATCACTATCTTGTAGAGGCAAGAGTAAAGATTTGCTGAGGTTTTCGAAAAAGAGTAAACCATGTTAGATAGAAGAGAGCAGTGACAGTAGGTGAGCCTGAAACGGAGACTTGCATGAAAAAATACCAAAAGAGAGTAAGTGTAAAATGGTAAAAGGTGAGAGCAGATGAACTGAAGGAAGTGGGTGAGGAATGATAGGTATCTAGGCATGAAGTGATGGTATGTGCAAGAGATGCATGTGGCATGTGAAATGTGGGAAGCAGATCAGAAAGGGTAGTGAGTGGTGGGATGAAGAAGCAAAGTTGCTAGTGAAAAAGAAAAGAGAGGCTTTTGGGCAATACTTACAAGGAAGGCATGCAAATGAATAGATGTATTAAAGGAAGCAGCAGGAGGTCAAGAGGATGGTGCAGGGGTTGAAAAAAAAATGGATAAATGAGAGTTTGGGTGAGAGAGCATCATTAAACTTTGGACAATAAAAAGATGTTTTGGAAGAGGGTAAATAATGTGTGAAAGGCAACAGAACAAATGGGAACACCCATGAGGGGGTCAAAAGGGAAAGTGATAATAGGTAATGATGAAGTGAGGAGATGGAGTGGGTATTTTGAAGGACTGTTAAATGTGTTTGATGATAGAGTGGTATGCGACATAAGAGTCATGGAGAGTGGTTTGGTGAAGAGAGAAGAGGTGGTCAAAGACTTGAAGCAAGGTAACTGGAGTGGATGGTATTGCAGTTGAATATACCCAGAAGAGGGGTGACGGTTCTGTTGGTTGGTTGGTAAGGATATTCAAAGTATGTATGGATCATGGTGAAGTGCCTGAGGATTGGCAGAATATATGTATAGTGTCACTGTATAAAGGCAAAGAGGATAAAGGTGGTGAGTATTCAAACTGCAAAGGTATACATATGTTGAGTATATCTGCTAAGTTATAAAGAAGGGAAATGACTGAGAGGCTGAAGGCATGTTCAGAGCATCAGATTGGGAAGCAGGGTAGAGGATGTGTGGATCAGGCATTTGCTTTGAAGGATGTGTGTGTAATACACTTAAAAGATAATATATGGTAAAGGAGGTAAGGTGCAATGAGAAGTTTTTGTCAAGGGCGTAAGGAATGTGTACGAGTAGGAAGAAAGGAGAGTGAATGGTTCCCAGTGAAGGTTGGTCTGTGGCAGGGGTGTGTAATGTCACCATGATTGTTCAATTTGATTATGGATGTGTTGGTGAGGGAGATTAATGCAAGTCATGGATAGAGGGGCAAGTATGCAGTATGTTGGGGATGAGAGGGCCTGGGAAGTGAATCAGTTGTTGTTCACCATCAATACAGCACTGGTGGCTGATTTATGTGATAAACTGCATAAGTTGGTAACTGCATTTGGAAGAGTGGGTGAAAGGCTATATCCCTTCTTTACTTTCTCTCTTGTGAATCAATTATCTCACTTGTGGTTTCATCCCCCTAATTCCCAATCTGTTTATAGATCCAGGCCCTATGAGCCATAAAGCCCTGTGACCCATATGGAGATTGCTTCATTATGAATTATGCTCTATGTCTCTCTATGAGTTCATTCTACATCTCTTTCCATGTGACCACATTCATCACACCTGCTTTTATGATAGCTTCTCATTTATGATTATCTAAAAAAAAAAAAAAAAAAAAAAAAAAAAAAAGGCCTTTTGTATCTTTTTTTAGATAATTACAAACAAAAATCCTTCAGGAAATCAGGCATGATAAACAAACTGTTTTGAAGAATCATATGGAAAGAAATGGTAACAGTAATAATTGCAGATAAACATTACCTAAGAGCCTAACTACACAACTAATAATGGAAGTACAATCTGAGACACTTCTGAAGCTTATAAGTTCAGCATATTCTACAGGCTTAAAACTCTCAAACAAGCAATATATCTATATCTATTACAGAAAATCTGATCTTATATGATGTCATCAAATTTGAAAATCAGCACAAGCCAAAAAAGTAATCGCCACATTTAGTGTTCTGTGACCTGGATAGGGAGCTGTGGTTTCAGTGCATTACACGACAGCTAGAGACTGAGTGTGAACGAATGTGGCATGAACGAATGTGGCCTTTTTTGTCTGTTTTCCTGGTGCTACCTTGCTAAAGCGGGGGTTAGCGACAAGAATGGATGAAGGCAAGCAAGTATGAATATGTACATGTATATATATAAGTATATGTTGCTAAGTACAGGTATGTATATGTGCATGCATGGGCGTTTATGTTTATGTATATATATGTATGTACATGAGTGGATGGGCCATTATTTGTCTGTTTCCTGGCACTACCTCGCTGACACAGGAAACAGCAGTTAAGAATAATAGAATATAAATAAAATAAAATTCAATCTCGCTGTAATACACAAAGAATTAAATCCTCTATCTTAAAATCACAGATGATGAGATCAATCCGCATTGGTGGGAAAAATGAGAATAAAAAATAATTAATGAAATCTTTTACCACACTGAAGTATGTATTCATGATCCATAGTATGTTAACTTTTCTGCAATCATCAGCACCTCTTACCATCTGAAGCACTTCAAAATTGCAGACAAAAATTTTTCATTGCCTTGTCTTCTCAATGCTACAGTATGATTACTAATGCTGTATTTAGTTATGGTATGATTCCTAACACTAAAATCTTATCTAAACTGTTCAGAGCTCTTAGCTAAGTTGTGGGTAATAAAAGTCACTAACTATGACTTCATTCATATTCTTATTCTATTCTATTCTAACATACCTCATTCTTCTACAAGACAGCAAACTTGATGAATAGTATATTAGTACAAAGTATTAACCATAAACATAAAATTTTTTTTTAATTTTCCAAAAGAAGGAACAGAGAATTGGGCCAGGTGAGGGTATTCCCTCAAGGCCCAGTCCTCTGTTCTTAACGCTACCTCGCTAATGCGGGAAATGGCGAATAGTTTGAAAGAAAAAAGAAAAAGATAAAAGGTGAATTAACAGTTTTGCTATGCATCAAAATAAGCTTTGAATACACTGATTTTACTTTACAATGATAGTGTAGTGTCTAACAAAACTAATAAAGCTGCTAAACATTATTTCGAACATTATATTGTATTCTGTGATATAAAGTATGGCGACATGTAAAGGTGACGAGTATCACGGAAAATGTGGGGTTAAATAATGTGAGTACATCAAACACATAAAATCTTTTCTTTTACCTAACTGAAGTATGTATTCATGATCCATAGTATGTTAGCTTTTCTGCATTCATCAGCACCTCTTACCATATGAGGCACTTCAAAATTGCAGACAAAATTTTTTCATTGCCATATCTTTTTAATGCTACAGTATGATTACTAATGCTGCATTTAGTTATGGAATGATTCCTAACACTAAAATCTTATATAAACTGTTCAGAGCTCTTAGCTAAGTTGTGGGTAATAATAGTCACCAACCATGACTTCATTCACATTCTTATTCTAACATACCTCATTCTTCTACAACTTGATGCATGGTGCATTAGTAAAAAGTACCAACCATAAGCATAAAATGTGAATTAACAGTTTTGCTAAGCGTCAAAATAAGCTTTGGATACAGAGTGATTTTGCTTTACAATGATAGTGTAGTGTCTAAAGAAACTAACAGAGCTGCTAAACATTATTTTGAACATTATATTGTATTCTGTGATATGAAGTATGGTGACTGAAGCAAAGGTTATGAGTATCAGGGAAAATGTGGGGTTAAATAATGTGAGAGTAGATCAAACACAAAAATAATCAGCTGAACCTATCAAAACCCCACCTAGCTCCCCCAGCATACAATATCTATGGAGTAAAGTGAATGACTGAGTGTATTTCATTACTTTAAATTTCACCAAGGATAGCACATCAAGTGTATTCACATATGCTAATTTCCAATGAAGTCCTCAGAATATACAGTAATATACCAGAAGCAAGGTGTCAGCAGCATGAAATGACTTCTTGTGGGAGAATGGGCAGTGCTGCAAATATATACTAAGTCTGCTGTCTCTGTTGACATAAAACAGCAGTTGGCATTATGCTCCATCACATATGTGCCCGATTTTCAAAATTGGGACATTGAAACTCATAATAAATCTCACCTGCTTGGGAGGCTATACAGCGTTTTCATAAGCTTTATAGATTTTGTGTAAGTGTTTTACCATCATTTCAAATAAATTAACTCCATCTTTTCCACTGTTCTTCATTATCCCCACCACTACTGCCTAATTACATATCAGAGTAAAAAATAATACTCCAAAACTTTTATTCTATTTCCTAAATAATACACTACTAATGCAACAAAAAGCTAATCAATATTTAAAGCTAGTTTCAATGTACTACTAAACTGGTAAATTAACAAACAAAAATCTGTTTTGGTTTTCTCATGCCACCTAAGTTACATACAATTAGGCCTTGTCACCTTGGAACATCAATGCATCTAAACTGTACTTGCCATGCACATTAAGCCATAACTAAATAAGTCACTACATGAGAAGACAAAAAAGGATACTTTCAAGTCTGTCGTCATACGAATGGCACACTTGGTTAACAGATTTTACTCTGGCTCAAAATAATGACCTTCTCAAATCTACCCGAGTTTCTCGCTCCAGTGACAATACACTCACCAAACTCCAAAAGTGAGTGACATATAAAATGCACTCAATACACCACTAGTGTAAAAATGTAAATAAATCAACCTTTATTTATGACGATGTAGCTACCGTTCTTAAGGGGTCAGACTCGCTAATGACAAGTCCTCTCAAAACGAAGATCCACAATATTTATTCCCAATATCCATACACACACACATACTTCAGGTCATAGGCCATGCACGTCATTCGATTCTTTACCTGGGCTATCTGTCACGCCCCCAGATGGACGCTGTCTACCAACGTCAACTCTGCCGAAGTCTGAACTCTGAGGGCGACTCTTCCTCTATAACCACCCACCACTGTCACTGGTACCATATTTGTTTACGACTAGGAACCGCCAGGTATTTACGACGACATACTTCAAAAGAGCATCGGGATGGGGTCCACCGCCCTCAGCGTTATACAGTCAGACTGTTCACCTGGGGTTCCTAAGCCGGTTCAAGTGGGTCCGGGACCCTAGTGTCAGGTAAGGTTGTGTCGTCTATTGTTTACAGCGGCAGACGACCTGGGGGGTGAGGGTAGGACTCGCTCTCCAGCCTACTCAGGAAACATAACTTCCGGGGGTACCTGCCTGCTCTCTCTCCTCACTCATACAATAAACCTGTTTGAAGGCCACCTTACAAAAACACCAACCGTTCTTAGTGTAAGAGCCCCGTAGTTTCTCGTTATCACAGCTAGATAAGGCCACTTGAGTGGGTGAGTTATTTACAATCTGGAGTGTTTGTGACTCAATATATAGGCATTAAGCAAGAACATATTGAAGGTGAACGACTTACGCAAATTAGTGTCAGGAATTTGAAAATTGCTATAATGAGTGAAGGATTGTCTTCAAATACAGAACAGATTTTATTAAAACATTTTACTCTGGCTGAAGTCATATATGTGAAGATATATAAGTAGACCAGTGCTTGTCTGATGTTTTGAACATATACCAAACTAAACATAGACACTGATATTCACACTTATAAATTGGGATAAGTAATAATAAAACTGACAGTAACTATATAAAAAATGATTGTTTATCAAGTCACATGAAAACTTTCACCTATAGCTGTATGGAAATTGCTAGGAGGCATTATATTTGTCATATATATTGGATAATTTCATCGCTGCCTCTGATGTCGATATTAATTCTACATTTAAGTTGCACATGGGCAGATGATACAGAAGTGGTCTCAGGTGTTTGGTTGTAGTCAGACGTCTCATTGGTCTGACTTATTACGCTGACAGCTTTTTTTCTGTGGCACAGCTAAATTGTCAAACCATCTTAAACTTTTGGGTGCAGTAATTTGTAAAAGAAAAAAAAAGTGAAGTTTTTTCTTAATGCTGGCATCATCTTCCCCAACTAGTACCATCTAAGGTATCTAAGATGGAATGACATTATGTGGAAATGTTTTTAAGTGTAAAGTTGAAACTAATTTTGATTACGAGTGCCATGGTGCAAATTAGTTTATATAAAAAATCATTAATTTGCTAAAATCATGAGCATTTGCAAGCAAATATTTTTCCTCAGAAGCTACTTAAGAATATTCAAAATTTTTTTGATTAGATGTATATAGAAAGCTAAAAAGAAAATGGTAATAGCTAATATATTTAAAAGAAAATATTTTAGAATATGGGTTATTGTGCAGGGCATTGAGAGTTGTATGACATATTAATATATATTTTTCATGTGTAGATGCTTCTGACCTAGCTAGATAGCCTCAAGAACAAGTGAACAGTGGCCACAATTGCACACAGAAACTCTTTACCTTGTCATACATAATATACAGAAACCAGAACCTACCATCCATTAAAGCCCCACAGATGTTTCAAATGTCCAGGTTCATCCCCACTGACAGCACGCCATTCTCCGTATGTGTTGAGCCAATTCATTTTATTCCATGCATGCCTCTCAACCTCCTGAATGATTATGCCCTGATGCCCAAAATTCACCTTTACTCCATCATCTTGCAATTTCTTCTTGGTTTCCCTTTCTATTTATGACACAAAGATCCTCGTAATCAATTGTCACTCATCCTTTTCATGTGTCTCATCCAATATAGCACACCCCAGTAAGCTCCCTCAATAGGAATATACTTACCACCACACCTCTTTCTTAAACAGTATTCTTGATATGATCCACCAACCTCACATAACTCATGGTCCTCAGGCATTTCATTTTCAGTGAGTCTCCCTTGTCCATTTCTCTTTTGTTTAAGGCTAGAGACTAACATCCATAGAGCACTGTTGGGACTACTGTATGTTTTTAACCATACTGATCTTTGTGCTGACAAACATAGACCTTTCCATTTACAAACTCCTTAATTCACCCAGTGCCATAGCCCACTCTTCCACAGTTACTTCATCCTCCATGGTTCCATCATATACCTTGTCCACCCAGATATCTAAAGCACTCCACTTCTAAGTCTTCCCCATTCAAACATATACTTAAATCATCCTATTACATTTTCCTTTATAATCATTTCATTACTATCACCAATAAATTTACTGTTTGATACCAGCATTTTGCTTTATTATCATTTCATTACTATCACCAATATATTTACTGTGTGATACCAGATTTCTTATAAACACAGACATATACTGTATATACTATGTACTTAGAGACTCTTCACAAGGTCTCATCCTCTGCAATCCACCAAAGGTACACCATTATACCTGACCCTACACCGCATCCCAGTTTCCACACCCTTAGCACATTCATTTACTCATTCACTCTATTTTTTTAAGTACAGCTCAGAACTCGTCACACACTGACTTGCCAGCATGCTCAATTACACCTCTTGCTAAGTGTCCTCCAATTACACCTCTTGCTAAGTGTCCTCTAGTTACACCTCTTGCTAAGTATCCTCTCATCCATATTTTACCTGGATGTCCTTCAACACACGCTCACATCACACCATGTACCCTTAACCACCCACTTTACACTTCTTCCCATCTACACCCACAGATCATTTTATATTCTTCCCCACCCCAGCAAACTCACTTCCAGCATCAGAACTTTGCACAATTTACATTTTTTTTCCAGTGCATCAGTATGACGGAAATAAACAAAGATGGTAGACAGTGTGTCTGCTGAGACAAGGATAAAGGAGTTATTGGAAGAGTCCCGTAACTGTACTTATCCTGAAGATCCCACTGGAATTAAACAGCGGTATAAAGACACTGCTCTAATTTTGTTCAGGGTTAGTGTTTATTTGTTTTATACTTAAGTCATTAATAAAGTTTTGAGTCTTAAAAAGTTATTACTCAGATATATGAATCCTTGGAGGCATCAAATTTTATGAATTTTTCAGAAGCCATCTCCACTAATACTGTTACAGATGTCTTGGAAATCAGTTCTTTTAGTACCTATGATCTAGTTATTGCTTGGGTTTGTGATGTGTATTTTGAACAAGCAGATAATCTTCTACCTGAAACCTCTTCTTGGCCATCTACCTCAGTACAATGCATTTTGTACTATGGTGTCATTCAAATAGCTTATTTCTATTTCCATGTTTCCCTTTACTCTGTTTTTTGTCATCTAAGAGAATGAAATTTATGAAACTTGAAGCAGCTTGCTGTATCTTTGCTGTGCTTGACAAATGAACTGAAGATTTTATGCATATCTATTGTCGAGACATTGTTGTGGACTAGAAAAATGAATGCTTTGCCCACTACACTCTAGTAACTGACTGATATGCCAGTTTCAACCTCTTGTTGCACTGTAACAAAGATTTTCCATACTTATAGTTTCCATGAGTTAACAGCATCTCCTCAGGTGATTCTGCCAGATATGAATTAAATGAGTCTTCTTCCTTAGTCAAAGAAACATGATGGACACCTGAGTGATATAGACCATTCAGTGAAGCAAGTCCTTGATAGCCTGTTGTAGTTTTATTGCTTTTATTGTAGGAGTAGATCTATAAGGAAAATAAAGCACTTTTGGGTTTCCTATGGTTTTGGCTTGTTTAACTGATGATCTGACTGAAGATTCATGTTTATGTTAATCACCAGCTAAAACAGTTTCCCAATCCATTCTCTTGAATACCTGAAATATGTGTTGACCAAGATTTGGTTTGCAGGGGTTAGAGTTAACTTTTAGTTCTGGTGGTGAATGTGAAGGGAGAGGTGTAGGTAGAATTCCAACATTCTTTTTCTTACAAATTGCAGCTCCAAGATGCAAGCTGAGGTTGATCAGCTTTATAATGTGTGGACATATCCAATTTTTCATCAGATCTCAGTTTTTGGGAATGTTATAAATGTAAGGTTGCTAATCTATGAGATGAATACAATTTTATTGCGGTTTTCCAAGTGAAGTGCTACCTCGCTGATGCAGAAAACAGCGATTAAGTATAGGACATGGATAGGGAGCTGTGGTTTCGGTACATTACAGATGACAGCTAGAGACTGAGTTTGAATGAATGTGGCTTTTTTGTCTGTTTTCCTGGCACTACCTTGCTGAAGCAGGGAGTAGTGATGCTGTTTCCTGTGGAGCAGGGTAGTGCCACATACATATATACATATGTCTGTGTATGGATATGTGTATATGTTGATATGTATATGTATACATATGTATATATGTATGTATGGGCAAGTATGCAGTCTTTTGTGGATGAGAGGGCTTGGGAAGTGAGTCAGTTGTTGTTCGCTGATGATACAGTGCCAGTGGCTGATTCGGGTAAGAAACTGCAGAAGCTGGTGCCTGAGTTTGGTAAACTGTGTGAAAGAAGAAAGCTGAGAGTAAATGTGAATAAGAACAAGGTTATTAGGTACAGTAGGGTTGAGGGACAAGTCAGTTGGGAGGTAAGTTTGAATGGAGAAAAACTGGAGGAAGTGAAGTGTTTTAGATATCTGGGAGTGGATTTGGCAGCGATTGGAACCATGGAAGCGGAAGTGAATCATAGGGTAGGGGAGGGGGCAAAAGTTCTGGGAGCGTTGAAAAATATGTGGAAGTCGATAACGTTATCTTGGAAAGCAAAAATGGGTATGTTTGAAGGAATAGTGGTGCCAACAATGTTATATGGTTGCGAGGCGCGGGCTATAGATAGAGTTGTGCGGAGGAGGGTGGATGTGTTGGGAATGAGATGTTTGAGTTTTGAGGTGGTTTGATCGAGTAAATAATGAAAGCGTAAGAGAGATGTGTGGTTATAAAAAGAGTGTGGTTGAGAGAGCAGAAGAGGGTGTTTTGAAATGGTTTGGTCACATGGAGAGAATGAGTGACGAAAGATTGACAAAGAGGATATATATGTCAGAGGTGGAGGGAACGAGGAGAAATGGGAGACCAAATTGGAGGTGGAAAGATGGAGTGAAAAAGATTCTGAGTGATCGGGGCCTGAACATGCAGAAGGGTGAAAGGTGTGCAAGGAATAGAGTGAATTGGAACGATGTGGTATACCGGAGTCGACATGCTGTCAATGGATTGAACCAGGGCATGTGAAGCATCTGGGGTAAACCATGGGAAGTTTTGTGGGGCCTGGATGTGGAAAGGGAGCTGTGGTTTCGGTGCATTATACATGACAGCTAGAGACTGAGTGTGAACGAATGTGGCCTTTGTTGTCTTTTCCTAGCGCTACCTCGCGCACATGCAGGGGGAGGGGGTTGTCATTTCATGTGTGGCGGAGTGGCGACGGGAATGAATAAGAGCAAACAGTATGAATTATGTACATGTGTATATATGTATATGTCTGTGTGTGTATATATATGTATACGTTGAGATGTATAGGTATGTATATGTGCATGTGTGGACGTGTATGTATATACATGTGTATGTGGGTGGGTTGGGCCATTTTTCGTCTGTTTCCTTGCACTTCCTCGCTAACGCGGGAAACAGCGACAAAGTATAATAAAATAAAAATAATATATATTATATATTATTTATTATAATATATATTATATATTATTCATTATAATATATATATTATATAATATATATTATCGGTGAGGGGGGCAAATTGGGAGGTAATAACAAGTAGTGATGAAGTGAGTATTTTGAAGGATTGTTGAATATGTTTGATGAAAGAGTGGCAGATATAGGGTGTTTTGGTCGGGGTGGTGTGCGAAGTGAGAGGGTCAGGGAGAATGGTTTGGAAAACAGAGAAGAGGTAGTGAAAGCTTTGCTGAAGATGAAAGCCGGCAAGGCGGTGGGTTTGGATGGTACTGCAGTGGAATTTATGAAAAAAGGGGGTGACTTTGTTGTTGATTGGCTGGTAAGGATATTTAATGTATGTATGGATCATGGTGAAGTGCCTAAGGATTAGCAGAATGCATGCTTAGTTCCACTGTAAGACAAAGAGGATAAAGGTGAGTGTTCAAATTACAGAGGTATAAATTTGTTGAATATTCCTGGGAAATTATATGGGAGGGTATTGATTGAGAGGGTAAAGGCATGTACAGAGCATCAGATTGGGGAAGAGCAGTGTGGTTTCAGAAGTGGTAGAGGATGTGTGGATCTGGTGTTTGCTTTGAAAAATGTATGTGAGAAATACTTACAAAAAACAGATGGATTTGTCAGTACCATTTATGGATCTGGAGAAGGCATATGATAAGGTTGATAGAGATGCTTTGTGGAAGGTTTTATGAGTATATGGCATGGGAGGTAAGTTGCTAGAAGCAGTGAAAAAGTTTTTACCAAGTACGTAAGGCAAGTGTACGAATAGGAAGAGGAAAATTATTGGTTCCCAGTGAATATCGGTTCGCGGTAGGGGTGTGTGATGTCTCCATGGTTATTTGATTTGTTTATGGATGGGGTGCTTAGGGAGGTGAATGCAAGAGTTTTGGAGAGGGAGCAAGTATGAAATCTGTTGTGGATGAGAGGGCTTGGGAAGTGAGTCAGTTGTTGTTTGCTAATGATACAGCACTGGTGGCTGATTTGGGTGAGAAACTGCCTAAGTTGGTGACTGAGTTTGGTAAAGTGTGTGAAAGAAGAAAGTTGAGAGTAAATTGGGAGGTAAATTGGTTAGGGAGGTGAATGCAAGAGTTTTGGAGAGGGAGCAAGTATGAAATCTGTTGTGGATGAGAGGGCTTGGGAAGTGAGTCATTTGTTGTTTGCTAATGATACAGCACTGGTGGCTGATTTGGTGACTGAGTTTGGTAAAGTGTGTGAAAGAAGAAAGTTGAGAGTTAATTGGGAGGTAAGTTTGAATGGAGAAAAACTGGAGGAAGTGAAGTGTTTTAGATATCTGGGAGTAGATTTAGCAGCGGATGGGACCATGGAAGCAGAAGTGTGTCACAGGGTGTGGGAGGGGGCAAAGGTTCTGGGAGCGTTGAAAAATGTGTTGAAGGTGAAAACATGATCTCAGAGCAAAATTGGGTATATTTGAAGGAATAGTGGTTCCAACAATGTTATATGGTTGCAAAGCATGGGCTATATATCAGGTTGTGCAGAGGAGGATGGATGTGTTGGATATCAAATGTTTGAGGACAATACGTGGTGTGAGGTGGTTTGATTAAGTAATGAAAGGGTAAGAGAGATGTGTTTTAATAAAAAGAGTTTGGTTGAGAGAGAAGAGGGTGTGTTGAAATGGTTTGGACATATGGAGAGAATGGGTGAGGAAAGATTGACAAAGAGAATATATGTGTCAGAGGTGGAGGAAAGAAGGAGAAGCAGGAGACCAAATTGGAGATGGAAGGATGGAATCATAAAAGATTTTGAGCGATCGGGGCCTGAACATACAGGAGGGTGAAAGGCATGCAAGGAATAAAGTGAATTGGAACGATGTGGTATACCAGGGTTGACGTGCTGTCAATGGATTGAACCAGGGCATGTGAAGCATTTGGGGCAAACCATGGAAAGGTCTTTGGGGCCTGGATGTGGAAAGGGAGTTGTGGTTTCGGTGCATTACACATGACAGCTGGAGACTGAGTGTGAACGAATGTGGCATTTTTATCTTTTATTGGCACTACCTTGCTGGTGGGGGAGGGCGATTGCTATTTCATATGTGGCGGGATGGCAACAGGAATCGATGAAGGCAGCAAGTATGAATATGTACATGTATATATATGTATTATCCCTGGGGATAGGGGATTAAGAATACTTCCCACGTATTCCCTGCGTGTCGTAGAAGGTGACTAAAAGGGGAGGGAGCGGGGGGCTGGAAATCCTCCCCTCGTTTTTTTTGTTTTTTTTTCCAAAAGAAGGAACAGAGGGGGCCAGGTGAGGATATTCCAAAAAAGGCCCAGTCCTCTGTTCTTAACGCTACCTCGCTAACGCGGGAAATGGCGAATAGTTTAAAAGAAAGAAAAAGAAAATATATATGTATATGTCTGTGTATGTATATATGCATGTATGGGCATTTATGTATAATGTGTACATGGGTGGGTTGGGCCATTCCTTGTCTGTTTCCTTGCGCTACCTCACTGATGCGAGAGATGACAATTAAGTATAATAAATGAAATATATATATATATATATATATTTCTTTCGTCTGTTTCTTTGCGCTACCTCGCAAACACGGGAGACAGCGACAAAGTGAAATATATAAATATAAATAAATATATATATTTTTCTTTCTTTCATACTATTCGCCATTTCCCGCGTCAGCGAGGTAGCGTTAAGAACAGAGGACTGGGCCTCTGAGGAAACATCCTCATCCAGCCCCTTCTCTGTTCCTTCCTTTGGGGGAAAAAAAAAAAAAAAAGAGAGAGAGGGGAGGATTTCCAGCCCCCCGCTCCCTTCCCTTTTAGTCACCTTCTACGACACGCAGGGAATACGTGGGAAGTATTCTTTCTCCCCTATCCCCAGGGAATGAATATATATATATATATATTTTTTTTTTGATGGAGAGAGATAGGGTGATTATTGGTGCATATGCACCTGGGCATGAGAAGAAAGATCATGAGAGGCAAGTGTTTTGGGAGCAGATGAATGATGTGTTAGTGGTTTTGATGCACGAGACCGGGTTATAGTGATGGGTGATTTGAATGCAAAGGTGAGTAATGTGGCAGTTGAGGGAATAATTGGTATACATGGGGTGTTCAGTGTTGTAAATGGAAATGGTGAAGAGCTTGTAGATTTATGTGCTGAAAAAGGACTGATGATTGGGAATACCTGGTTTAAAAAGCGAGATATACATAAGTATACTTATGTAAGTAGGAGAGATGGCCAGAGAGCGTTATTGAATTATGTGTTAATTGACAGGCGCGCGAAAGAGAGACTTTTGGATGTTAATGTGCTGAGAGGTGCAACTGGAGGGATGTCTGATCATTATCTTGTGGAGGCTAAGGTGAAGATTTGTATGGGTTTTCAGAAAAGAAGAGTGAATGTTGGGGTGAAGAGGGTGGTGAGAGTAAGTGAGCTTGGGAAGGAGACTTGTGTGAGGAAGTACCAGGAGAGACTGAGTACAGAATGGAAAAAGGTGAGAACAATGGAAGTAAGGGGAGTGGGGGAGGAATGGGAAGTATTTAGGGAATCAGTGATGGATTGCACAAAAGATGCTTGTGGCATGAGAAGAGTGGGAGATGGGTTGATTAGAAAGGGTAGTGAGTGGTGGGATGAAGGAGTAAGAGTATTAGTGAAAGAGAAGAGAGAGGCATTTGGACGATTTTTGCAGGGAAAAAATGCAATTGAGTGGGAGATGTATAAAAGAAAGAGACAGGAGGTCATATATATATATATATATATATATATATATATATATATATATATATTATCCCTGGGGATAGGGGAGAAAGAATACTTCCCACGTATTCCCTGCGTGTCGTAGAAGACTACTAAAAGGGGAGGGAGCGGGGGGCTGGAAATCCTCCCCTCTCATTATTTTTTTTTTATTTTTCCAAAAGAAGGAACAGAGAAGGGGGCCAGGTGAGGATATTCCCTCAAAGGCCCAGTTCTCTGTTCTTAACGCTACCTCGCTAACGCGGGAAATGGCGAATAGTTTGAAAGAAAAGAAAAGAATATATATATATATTCCCATGGAAAGCTGTGTAGGTATGTATATTTGCGTGTGTGGACGTATGTATATACATGTGTATGGGGGTGGGTTGGGCCATTTCTTTCGTCTGTTTCCTTGCACTACCTCGCAAACGTGGGAGACAGCGACAAAGCAAAAAAAAAAATATATATACATATATATATATATATATATACATTCTTCAAAGCAAACACCTGATCCACACATCCTCTACCACTTCTGAAACCACACTGCTCTTCCCCAATCTGATGCTCTGTACATGCCTTCACCCTCTCAATCAATACCCTCCCATATAATTTACCAGGAATACTCAACAAACTTATACCTCTATAATTTGAGCACTCACTCTTATCCCCTTTGCCTTTGTACAATGGCACTATGCACGCATTCCACCAATCCACAGGCACCTCACCATGAGTCATACATACATTAAATAAATACTTAGAAAAGCAAATGGATTTGTATGTAGCATTTATGGATCTGGAGAAGGCATATGATAGAGTTGATAGAGATGCTCTGTGGAAGGTATTAAGAATATATGGTGTGGGAGGCAAGTTGTTAGAAGCAGTGAAAAGTTTTTATCGAGGATGTAAGGCATGTGTACGTGTAGGAAGAGAGGAAAGTGATTGGTTCTCAGTGAATGTTGGTTTGCGGCAGGGGTGTGTGATGTCTCCATGGTTGTTTAATTTGTTTATGGATGGGGTTGTTAGGGAGGTGAATGCAAGAGTTTTGGAAAGAGGGGCAAGTATGAAGTCTGTTGGGGATGAGAGAGCTTGGGAAGTGAGTCAATTGTTGTTCGCTGATGATACAGCGCTGGTGGCTGATTCATGTGAGAAACTGCAGAAGCTGGTGACTGAGTTTGGTAAAGTGTGTGAAAGAAGAAAGTTAAGAGTAAATGTGAATAAGAGCAAGGTTATTAGGTACAGTAGGGTTGAGGGTCAAGTCAATTGGGAGGTAAGTTTGAATGGAGAAAAACTGGAGGAAGTGAAGTGTTTTAGATATCTGGGAGTGGATCTGGCAGCGGATGGAACCATGGAAGCGGAAGTGGATCATAGGGTGGGGGAGGGGGCGAAAATTCTGGGAGCCTTGAAGAATGTGTGGAAGTCGAGAACATTATCTCGGAAAGCAAAAATGGGTATGTTTGAAGGAATAGTGGTTCCAACAATGTTGTATGGTTGCAAGGCGTGGGCTATGGATAGAGTGGTGCGCAGGAGGATGGATGTGCTGGAAATGAGATGTTTGAGGACAATGTGTGGTGTGAGGTGGTTTGATCGAGTAAGTAACGTAAGGGTAAGAGAGATGTGTGGAAATAAAAAGAGCGTGGTTGAGAGAGCAGAAGAGGGTGTTTTGAAATGGTTTGGGCACATGGAGAGTATGAGTGAGGAAAGATTGACCAAGAGGATATATGTGTCGGAGGTGGAGGGAACGAGGAGAAGAGGGAGACCAAATTGGAGGTGGAAAGATGGAGTGAAGAAGATTTTGTGTGATCGGGGCCTGAACATGCAGGAGGGTGAAAGGAGGGCAAGGAATAGAGTGAATTGGAGCGATGTGGTATACCGGGGTTGACGTGCTGTCAGTGGATTGAATCAGGGCATGTGAAGCGTCTGGGGTAAACCATGGAAAGCTGTGTAGGTATGTATATTTGCGTGTGTGGACGTATATATATACATATGTATGGGGGTGGGTTGGGCCATTTCTTTCGTCTGTTTCCTTGCGCTACCTCGCAAACGCGGGAGACAGCGGCAAAAAAAAATATATATATATATATATATATATATGTGTGTGTGTGTGTATACAAGTGGATGGGCCATTCTTTGTCTGTTTCTTGGTGCTACCTCACTGACACAAAAACAGCAATGAAGTATAATAAAATAAAATTAAAAATATGTATCTTTTATTTATTTATTGTACTTGATTATGATTTCCCTTGTTAGTGAGGTAGCATCAGGAAACAGATGAAAAAAGATTCATCCACACTCATGCACACACACATACATTTTTATTTTTGCACGTATTTGCCATTTCCCACGTTAGCAAGGTAACATTAAGAACAGAGGTTTGAGCCTTAGGGAATATGCTCACTTGGCCCTTTCTTTGTTCCTCCTTTTGGAAAATATATTTTTATATTTTATTTATTTTATTATACTTAATCGCTGTATCCTGTATCAGCGAGGTACCGCCAGGAAACAGACGAAGAATAGCCCATACACTCACATGCACATATATATACATAAAACACCCATACATGCACTTATATATACATATCAATATATACATACACAGACATAAACATATAAACATTTCTACGAGTCCATGGGGAAAATGAAACACGATAAGTTCCCAAGTGCACTTTCGTGTAATAATCACATCATCAGGGGAGATACAAGAAAGAAATATAAGTCAGTTGATATACTATGAAGAGATGTAGCTAGGACGCCAATTGGTAAACAAGTGATACTTGATCACATGCAAAATTGTGATCCTTTCCAATATAAACACATGTCCATATTCAAGCTTGCCTTCATCCATTCCTGTCCCTACCCTGCCACACAGGAAATAGCATACACAGACACACCCCAGCGAGTTGTGCCAGGAAAGGACAAAAAAGGCCACATTCGTTCACACTTAGTCTCTAGCTGTCATGTTTAATGCACCGAAACCACAGCTCCCTATCCACATCCAGGCCTCACAGACCTTTCCATGGTTTACCCCAGGCACTTCACATGCCCTGATTCAGTCCAAACACAGCATGTCGACCCCGGTATACCACATCATTCCATTTCACTCTATTCCTTGCATGCCTTTCACCCCCCTGCATGTTTAGGTCCCGATCGCTCAAAATCTTTTTCCCTCCATCCTTCCACCTCCACTTTGGTCTCCAGTTTCTCCTTCTTCCCTCCACCTCTGATACATATATCCTTTTTGTCAATCTTTCATCACTCATTCTCTCCATATGTCCAAACATTACAACACTCCCTCATTTGCTCTCTCAACCACACTCTTTTCATTACCACACATCTCTCTTACCATTTCATTACTTACTCGATCACACCACCTCACCCCACATATTGTCCTCAAACATTTCATTTCCAACACACCCACCCTCCTCTGCACAACCCGATCTATAGCCCATGCCTCACAACCATATAACATTGTTGGAACTAATATTCCTTCAGGCATACCCATTTTTGCCCTGAGATAACGTTCCCTCCTTCCACACATTCATCTTCATCATCGCTCCCAGAACCTCCCCCCCCCCCTCCCCTACCCTGTGACTCACTTCTGCTTCCATGGTTTCATCCGCTGCTAAGACCACTCCCAGATATCTGAAACACTTCACTCCCTCCAATTCTCCATTCAAACTTACATCCTAATTAACTTGTCCCTCAACCCTACTGAATCTAATAACCTTGCTCTTATTTACATTTACTCTCAACTTTCTTCTTTCACACACTTTTTCAAACTCATTCACCAATCTCTGCAGTTTCTCAACGAATCAGCCACCAGAGCTGTATCATCAGCGAACAACAACTGACTCACTTCCCTGGCCTTCTCACCCATAACAAACTGTGTACGTGCTCCTCTCTCTAAAACTCTTGCATTTATCTTCCTAACCACCCCATCCATAAATAAATTAAACAACCACGGGGACATCACACACCCCTGCTGCAAACCGATATTCACTGGGAACCAATCACTCTCCCCTCTTCCTACTTGTACACATGCCTTACATCCTTGATAAAAACTTTTCATTGCTTCTAGCAACTTAAATCCCCCACCATATTCTCTTAAATTAAACCTTCCACAAAGCATCTCTATCAACCCTATCATATGCCTTCTCCAGATCCATAAATGCTACTTACTTGCAGATAACCACGAGGAAAATAAAACATGAGTTCCCAAGTGCACTTTTCTGTGATGATCACATCATCAGGTTATACAAGAATGAGATAAAAGATGTAGAACAGTCACTTGATATACAAGGAAGAGACATAGCTAAGATGCCATTAGTAAACAAGTGTTACTGGATGGTGGTGTTTAAGTCTGTCATCATGCTTGGTATAAAATTTTATTATGTGGACAGGAAAGGGAACTGTTTACAAATTTTGCCTATAACAAAGCTATCCACTTTGTATAGACCTTCACAAATATTAATGTTACAATTCTTTATGTATTCAATATAATTATAACAGAAGATTCAGTGATACTTCTCATGGGAACGGAGTTACATTTAATAAATGAATTAGTGTTACAATGGTCATAATTTTTAACATGATTATACAAAGCATTTGATTCTTTTTGTGTTCTTGTACTCTATTTAAGTTGCTTAAGTCTAATATAAAGTCTGCCCAACATAAAGCATATTACAGCTTTTACAAGGGATTCTGGAAATACAGCAGGCAGAATTTTCTGGCAAGTTTTTGGTTTGGATATGTAGATGATGGTCTTTGTGTTTAGCCATCAAACGAAAATTTACAAACATTTCTCTCTTTACTTAACAATTAAGCATCTTCTATAAAATTTACTGTGGAAGTAGAGAATAACTGTATGTTACCATTTTTAGATTGCATGACCCATAGGGATAAAAAGATTTTTAAGTTTAGCATATACAGAAAACCCACCAATGTCTGTTCTTACTCATTATTACTTAGCTCAACATGACAGACTTAACCTATCATCATTCCAGTCGATGTTCCTTTGGGCATTATGTATATGCAGTCCAGAATTTAATGATGAGTTTGAGAAGATATATTCCATTGAATCAAAGTTAAACTATTCTAGATCTTTCATTTATAAATCTCTTTAAGTTCGCAAAGAAACTATTTTATAGAGTTGAACCCAAACCCAACCCTGATACCAAGAATCTTTTACTTCTCCCTTTTAGTGATAATTTTACATTACTTCCCAAGTTGTGTAAATCCTTTGATGTAAATGTAGCCTTCAGCAATTACTATAAAAATACCTTCATGAAAAAACTTGCCAGAAAATTCTGTGGGTTGTGTTTACAGAATCCCTTGTATAAACTGTAATATGTTTTATGGTGGGCAGACTGATAAAGATCTTTATGTTAGACTTAAGCAACATAAATACAGTATAAGAACAGGACAAGAATGAAATGCTTTGTTTAATCATGTTAAGAATTATGATTGTTGTATTGACAGGAGTAACAATAATTCAGGTAACAATAATTCAGTTATTAACTGTAACTCCTTTACCATGAGAAACATCATTGAATCTTCTATTATTAGATACACAAAGAATTTTAACATTAATAATAGTGAAGGTCTGCACAAGCTGGATAGCTTTGTCATAGGCAAAATTTGTAAACAGTCCTCTTTCCTTTCATAAAATCTTATAGCAGGCATGATGCCAGACATGAGCACCACAATCCAGTAATGCTTGTTTACCAGTGGTGTCTTAGCTACGTATTTATCTTGTATATGAACTGCCTGTTCTACGTCTTCTATCTCGTTCTTGTATCTGACAATGCAATCATTACATGAAAGTGCACTTGGGAACTAATTGTATTATACTTTCCTTGTGGTTATCAGCAAATACTAAATCAGGCACACCAATGTGACCCCTTGCAATATATATGTACATATTATTCATACTTGTTCGCCTTTATCCATTCCCGGCACCACCCTGCCCCGCAGGAAATAGCACCGCCACCCCCTGCGACAGTGATGTAATGCCAGGAAACATATGAAGGAAGACCGCATCTGCTCGTAACAATTCTCTTGCTATAATGTGTAATGCACTGAAACCACAGCTCCCTAACCACATCCAGGCTCCACAAACCTTTCCATGGTTTACTCCAGACATTTCACACATTTACCTACATATATATATATATATACACCCTGGCCTGAGCCAGGTAACCAATTTATTGACCAACCCCTAGAGGTGGATGAACAGCTGGGTTGACTGTGGACCAACTGACACAACCAGGATTCTAACCTATACACTCCACCCTGGGCCCATGAGTATTCATTTTTTGTAGATTATGTAGTGTGAGTTCTGTTGACCTTTCATGATAATGAAGTTTGCTCTCCATTTCCTTGAACTTGTTCGCAAAGTTTTTCATAGTCCATTCTTGTTTCTTGATTTCATCTTGTTTTGAAGGTGACTCTATCACAGAGCAGTATTCAATTTAATTGAAGTTTAATTCATATGTGTATATTTACACATGTTTTGATAACCCAGAGCAGTTTCCAGACCAGATAATACAAACTTTCCAATGAATCACTCAAATTTAATGAATGAAGAGATTTTACATATTATTTGCATTCTTTGTGAATAGTCAGCACTAAAATATCATTAATGTTTGCAGCAATACCAAGAAGAAAATAACCCCAAGAATTATCTTTCATTTGGAACACGCAGATCTTCTTCTGTTAGTCAGTATGGTAACACACCCATCGTTGTTCGTCGATCACGCAGTTCAAATGGTGAGCTTTCAACTGTAGTGGAGCAAGTAACCTCCATAAGGGGTAGATCATCAATAAGTGACTATACTCTTGTGGAAACTGGGGAAAAGGATGAGGAAGATAGTGAAACTGAAGATGAACTGGACACAACAAAGATTGGAAATAATATAGGAGAAAGTGAGTCAGTGGCAGAGAGTGAAAGTATTGATCCAAATGACAGTAGTAAGTTAGAAGATAATGGAAAGCACATTGATGAAAATGAGATTTCAGAGAAAAGTGAGTTTGATTACAAAACAGAATCACCACTGCTCCAGAAAGATGACAAAGGAATTAATGGATTACAGGTACAAGAAGCTGAAAACAGGAAAAGTTTCAGTCATTATGACTTGCCATTACAAAGGCGTAAGGACAATGGTGAAGTGGAGACAAAAGGCCATAAAGTTGAAAAAAAGGAACAGGAGGAGAGTGGTAGAGTAGAGGCACAAGATGATGAACTAATGTTAGAGACTGATAGCTTAGGGGATAAAAACAAGGATACTGTAGGACATGAAGAGAGGATGGTATTGAATAGAAGACAGGACAGTGAAGGTCACTCTTTCAGTCATGAAAGAAAAGACTCCCTGTCTTCGAAGGAAACTAGGGATGATAAGGTAAAAGTATACCACCAAGCAAGTGATTCAAAAAAAAGTATTGAAACTAATGAATCTCAGGGGTTTGGTAAAATTCCCAAGTCACAAAATTCTGAGATAGATCATGAAGCTGTTCTTAGAGACTATGTACAAAAGTCTTCCTGTGTAAATAAAGAAGTACTTGAAGAACAAAATAAGGCATGTCAATCAAATAGTTTTAATGAAAAATCTCCTAATGACTTCACATTTGTTGAATTAAAGATAGTTGAACCATCTGATAATCCTCTTAAGCAGGCTGATACAAATAATGGGGAAAAGAGTCTTACCGCTGATATATTGAATTTTGATGATGATGATGATGATGTAATGTTCATAGATGCAAGCTCACCAATACTCTCTAGAGATAAGAGCAAATGTGAATCACATATAGCATTCAGCCAGGAATTACATCAAGTGGAAGATAGTACACCTACTCCTCCAAAATACCAGGCTAAGAGTCATGCTGAATCTTCATCTCCTTTGCTTCAGATAGCTCCAAAAAGAGAAAGCTTGGAGTACCTCAAAGGAGACAGTATAGAAGATGTGGATAGAGCCATTGAATTAGAAAATCACAGCGGTTTCCTCGACTTGCCAGTTAGAAGTCCTACACCTCCAAAGAAAAGTCCTAGATCCCCACGAACACCAAAAAGAAAAGATAAGCGCAAGCAGCGCAATTCATCTTTGGTTCTTCCATCAGATGAAGATATCCAAGAGAGCATTCCAAAGGGAACAAGGTCTGCATCACCCATTTCAAAAGTTAAGGATACAAGATTTTTTTCTTTCTCTCTTAAGCGGGAGAAGAGCAAAAGTGCATCATCTTTGAGTTCCAAGAGAGGGAAGGATAGAGACAAGATATGTGCACTGAAATTTAGGGAAGAAGATCCAGGAGTTATCAATCCTGTAATTGTTAAAGATCTTAAAGTTGATGGACAGCTTGAGACTTTTGGAAAGAGAGTTGGTGTTCGTAGTATGGTGATTGATGGTACAATCAAGAGGAATTTCATTGTAATACACCCTTCAGATGACTCTGAAACAATTGGACTTGCTCCATTATCCTCTACTGTCATTGATAAAGGGCATTCTACAAATAATACTTCCACAGCACTATCAAGTGTTAAATCCCATATAGCTGAGGTAAAAAGTGATAAGCTTGAATCTGTGAAGAGAATATCTTGTACAGGAGATCTCAAAGAGGACTTGTCAGATGTTTCTAAGAATGATGCAGGTTCCTTAAATCTAAGTTATTTATCAAGGAGCTTAAGATCCAAGAAAAGTAAAAAGAATTCTGAACATAAAGTTTTGGAAAGTTCTCAGAGTTTGTCCAGTGAACCTACAAATTCCAGTGTTACAGACTCACAGATTCTCTTAAAGTCACCACTTGCCCTGTCAGAAGACTGTGACTCTCTTGATGATTCTGCACAACAGCTAGACAATGACACTTCTAGAACAATATCCAAACTTTGTGCTATTATGTAATAGGTTTAATTTGAAAAGATCTTAGTGTTCTGTCATAATGGCAATATCAGATTGAAAGAAAAGTTAGAGCAGTGAGAATGTTCAGTGTTTAAAGCAAAATTGCTGATTGACCTGACTGATAGTTTCTATAGTGTATGAAAATATTGAAAATAAACTATACAAAATATTTTTTTATTTCTCATATGGTAGCTATACAGATTGTCACAAACTGTCTTTGCTGTGATTGAAGGTGCCATGGACCATACGAAGATGAGTCAGAAAATATGAATTTTCTTTACCAGCAAGCTTTTTATTATAAATATATTTTGATAAAAGTATATCTTAAATTGAATGTGACTGATATGCTTAATATGGCATATAAGCAAAAATGTAAGTAATGTTTAGTACTTATAATGATAATCTGGTGTTGCCTTTGTTATTGTGACTTTTTGTATCCCTGATATACTGTTTGTCTTTGGTGTTCAGGACTTTTTTATTTTCATTGCATGTTTTTGCAGAGGAATGATGTAGGTATTCATTTTTCTGGTGGTTTCATTTTTGTCAGTGTTGTTTATGATATCACTGGTGGCCCTCTCCACCATTCTTATGCCTGTATTAAAATTTTTCTTTTCAGCAAAGCAGACACATCACATAATATACAGTCCTTGTTACAGTTTAATACAAGTGAAATAACTTTGGTGTCCTGTACACAGGAAATGCATATCATGGAGAGTGAATGTTTGTTGCACAGGTAAAAAACAAATTTGGGAAGTATCATTTACTTATAAATCTCATTTGATTGTGAAATGTGAGCTGTTCTGTGTAATATCCTTTTTGGAGGATGCACTGTACAGTATAGCACAGTTATATTTGTATAGGATGTTGGCAGTTGTGACATGCCAAGACATATTTGTTAGTGCTGTGTAAATTTTCATTGAAATAATGGTATGAAGTGTTTACTTGTATTTTTTCATACAAGCTTTGGACACTATGTCTAGAGATATTGGAATGTATTTCAGTATCATGAATGATTGTGAAAGCCTAAGCCAATGTTGGAGAGCTGCTGGACATATTTTTATTATATGGTGTGTATATTTTTTAAATGTTAGTATTATTTTTAGGCATTCTTTTAAGATTTAGACTTATTTAGAGTTATGATTCTTCATGATAAGGGAACAAAATGACAGTTCTGGTAAAAAAATTATTGAAGAGGCACAAGGTGTTACATGGTTGTGAAGTACTGAGCTCAATTTAAACATAAGATTTTGAAAGCAGGCATACTTAAACATATTGTACACATTGCAAAAAAAAATTCAAAATATATCTAAAATCATGAAAAGGTTAAAATATCTTTTTGAATTAAGTTAAATGTTTAGAACAGTATGAATTAATATCAGTGTCATTTTCATGGTTTACAGCATGCCAGGATCATTATTGCTGGGAATATAGTTAAGAAGTATTTTGATTTTTTAGGATGTCTCCATTTGTTTATGCTTTTTTAAGATTCTTTTGTTTGATTAGTTGTGCAGGGAGCAGCTAAGAGTAAAATCTGTTTTCTTAGGTAATTAACAATCTATTTTGACACTCATAGGTCATTAAAGTACATATTTTGGCATATCATGATAGTTATATCTAGTCTTACATAGGTAAGAAATTATGTATAATTAAATGAGATAACTTAATAACAATGCAAGAATCCCTATTAACAGCAAATCCCTTTCATCACATTTTCCTTAGAGCAACTTCAGTTTTTAAGCCTGACATGGAGCTGAAGATACGAGTTTATATAGTTAAAAGTACTAGTCCAGGTTTTCTTTTGAAAAGTATATGGAAAAAATATTCATAATCTGGTATTATGGCTTTACCATTACTGAGAATATTGTTATTAGTAATGAAACAATGACATACTTTGTACATAAAAGTCTGCCTCACTAACAAAGCCATTTAGTAGATGTTGGCAGTTAGCCACTGACATCATGTGTAAGCATAGCTCTGCCTAAGTGACAAAGACTCCTGATAGATGGCAGAACTCTGCTTCATGGAGTTGACCCTTTGTCTGCAATGAGATCACAATGCAGTAGAATTTTGTTTGCATGGACCTGCCATAGGCATCCCCCATCCAAGCTATCAAAACTTCCAGGTTAGTAATTGATTTTCAGAAATGCAGGTATTAATTGTAGATGGTACTCAGAGTACAGTGTTTTCCACATTATAAACATTGAAAAGACAGGTACAGGACATAGGTAAAAGATATTGGGATTGTTCACAAAGAAAATGTCCTTTTAGATATTTGGTTACTAAGTAGATGGACTTCCTTTTTGCTTGGTTAAGGGCAGCTAGTTGTATAGGTGCATTTATAGTAACTATGTTTTATAAAAAAAGGAAAGACAAGTAGACATGCACACTAATATTGAAGTGTGAGAATATTCATTACTCAACAAATTTGCTCAAAATTAAAGTAAATGAATACTATACTTACTTGAAAAATAAGAGTAAGTAAAAAAAGTAAATGAATTCTACATGTGCCCTTTTACTAGTTGTATTACACTTAATCACTTATACAAACCTTTGATCACTGTCCATATCTAAGTACTACCATACTCTGGGGATTCTTACTGTGTTCCTATACATCAAATTTTCCTTGAGGGATGCTTCACTGGTGAATACAGCACTAGCTGAACCTAATCTGTGACATAAGATTCAGTGTAGGATTTAAATGCAACTAAAGTCATGCTGAATCATGCCTTCTTTCTTTTTCATTGTTAAAACAGTATTGGTGTAGACAATAGCTAACCATTTATCAGTATTGACAGTGATCTAAATGTAAGAAATTCATTAACCTAAAAGCCCAACATTTCATTATATAGTTATGTAAATACACGGAGATAATTATCTAATGTTGTATCTCCAGAATCACAGAAACAAGTACACCTTTGAATATGATCATTAATGATAAAACTTAAGAGCCTACAATTATTATTGGCAGTATAGTACACTGTAACATTGGTAAGAAGTATAAACTTACTAAAAGGATTTCTGTTAAAATTACAAAAATTCTTCTCATTTGAACAGCTGCTCTAATTAGACAAAAGACTCTCATCCTTATATAGACTACTGTTTTCACATCAAGAGAGGTTCTGTATCTATGTACTTGATAGAGTCTATTCCAAAGCAGACTGAACCCTCAGTTATCCCAGTCTAACCTCTGAACTTGATCTGCTTGCCTTATGACCCAGAACTGGTTTTCTCCTCCTTTGTAGATATTACTCTAGTTTCTGCTCAAAACTGCCTGCTAGACCACATAAGGGAAGCCATTGTATCACATAATTACTTTGTGGCAACTATTAGCCCAGAAATGAGCCATTTTTTTCCCCCACATCACTAAACTATGGAATTCTCTGCCTTCTTGTGTCTTTCCAAACAAAGGGTATTTTTTTCTCTATTCTCAAACTTTTGCCCTTTTCATATACGCCCTGGCCATAGTATGTACTTTTTAAGAGCCTCACATATAAAGAATTGCAAACATTTCCATGTCGTTTGCTCATTTTTAATTGTTTACATATTTATAGCATAGCATTTACCTCTAGTGTTACAGTGTTATGAAACTACTTCATTTTCATGAATATTGTTAACAATATAATGGAAATTAGCTGTAAACTTTTTTCATTTAATGCTGATATGACATTTGTATCCAAAATGATTCAGGAAACCATAAGTACTATCAAATTAAACAAAATAATTCTTCCTGGATCATTCCCTATTTCTCTTAACATTAAATCTCAGGGTCTTTTATCATCACTGACATATATTTAGACATCTGTCCAACCTCTTGTTAGCAAGGGACCAACATTTCTTCGAATATCTTATGCTGGCAACCACAACTTTCTTGTTCTTATTAGATGCAGTACGATAAAGGACACCTATCCCATGTGTAATGGCATCTTGTTTACCAAGTTTTAACTGTAATATGACCTATGAATTAGAGAACCAATTGATTTAATAGAAAGCTTAAATTCAGTACTATGTAACAGAATTATAAATCTTTAATGACCCTGTACTTTTTAGTAGAAAGCTTAAATTCAGTACTATGTAACAGAATTATAAAACTTTAATGACCCTTTACTTTTTAGTCTCAGCACTAAGTGGCTTTCTGATATGATTAGATGACTGCTTGGAACTGTTAATGTACTGTTTCAGTTATACAGTAAATTTAGTATGGTAATAATGATACATTAAGAAAATTAAAATATACCCATCAAAAAGTGTGGAAGAGGTAATGTGTATGAAGGGAGAGGATGTCCTTGTTTTCTGTTTTGGTGGTGGACTGTCAGTATTTTGTGGCCTTTTGGAGATAGGAACAAGATAAAATTAAGTTTAAAATTATGTTTTCCTTCTTACATTGTGGTTGTATATGGACTGACAGTTCTGTGGTTTAATTTAGTGAGGTTCACAAGCTTTTCAGTGTTATAACAATAGAAACAGTGTCACAGTGACTGGGAAAAGGGTGTTAAGTGCTGATGGTAGTAGAGGCACAAAGAAAAGCTCTACATCAAGTACAACACTGTACTTTAGATATGATATTGGAAGTAGCGTTAGGACTTCCTACATCCCCAGAGGAAACAGTATGTGATATAAGATACAAAAGCTTAGGCTTTTACACCTTTAAGTATTTTGAAAGAGATTAGTCATTAAAGTGATGCAATGGTAAACATGGACTGTTCAGTGTCACTTAACACCAATCATTCTGGACCCTGGTAAGTGTTGAAAATATCATTATTCATTATTTTGTGCCTTATATTAAGTATTATTAATAATGTCTTATCTGATTATTATTGAATTTATATCGTATACAACTTTTAAAAAGGTTTTGTGCATTTCTTAAGTTTTGTTATGTCTTGGGGCCAAGATTTTTACTGTCCAAATATATCTCCAATTATACACTGGGTGCTTATGGCAAAATGGTTTCACTTGCTGGACTAATGCTTAATGGTCACCTTTATAGGAGTGTATCTCTTTTGCCATGCAGGGGATAGATGACTGAGATTGCCAAATATCATATTTAATTATGTGCCTACAGCAGCACCGTCAATTTTCTGGAAACAAAATTTTTTTGTGAAAGTAAATCTTGTTCCTTTTGATATTACACAATTAATTTTCATGATGCCTTATAGAAACTAATACAATCTTAGCTGTTGTTTGAAAGTTTAATAAACCTTGGAGGAGGTTGGGTGTACAGCTTCCAGTTTGCTCGTACACTGTTTTATAATAAGCTATTGTGTCAGCCCACCATCAGGCTTAGAAAGTGAGTTTTGATTCCAAGCGGTTCATAACTGAACCCAAACAGGGAGAGCAAGAACATATTTGCTTCCATTTTTCTGGACAAGTGCAGTGTATTGTATATAGAACAGTGCAGGCTACATTTTCATCTATTGATGGGTGTTGGTAAAAAACATAACTTTGTCAACATTTCTAATTACAAATTCCCAGTATTTGTTCATTGGCTGTAATAGTGGGGCTTATATTCTTGGTTAAATGTTTTTTAACATGATGGTGCTAAGTATAAAACCTGGATGAAAGCTTTGAACTGTTGTGTCCTTTGCTCCTGCTGTTTAGGCTCAGAAATTAATCTTGTTTTACTGAAAACCTTTTTTTTATGACAGTTTACCACAGGACTTTGCATAATTTCATAGTTAAGTAGCTCATCTATTTGTTTATGATGTGGGGCATCATGCTGTTACGTTCATACATTATATAAGGTTATTTAAATTTCTTATGTATTATAAGGATGGCATTAATTAAATGTACACAGACATCCTTGGTTTTGAAGTATCTTTTGATATTGGTGGTTAGTTATGGTACAGGGAAATGTCTGAGTGGAATTTTAATGAAACTATAGTCATTATGAATGAGTACCAAAAATATTGCTTTGCTTTAAATTTACATGACAGTTGTGTTTCAAGCTTTATTTCAGTTACCTAATAGATTATAGACATAGTGGAATGATATAAATTCAGTTTCAAAGTGTTCACATGAGTATAAGTCATTGTTATCAGAATTTTGATAACAAGAGAACTAGCTAATTTTAAGCAATTCTTTTTCTTCTCATTGTTAGTGAATTTAGACAAGTTAATGAGCAGCTATAAGTTATGCAGATTGTACTATGTTGAGTTGGACAAGTGGCAGACTTATAAACATTATATTCATAATAATTTGGGTTATTGAATATGCATATTATCAATTATACAGTACTGTGCTATGTAGTATAGAATGAGAACTTTTCTTGGATTATCTTTTACTTACACAGTTTCAGTGTTATAAGGGAGGATGCCAGGACACAGTTGTGTTACAGCTAGTCTCTATATACTCATTGCTTTGATATTTTGGTGTAATACTTGAAATGTGTAGCTTTTTCATCCATTTCCCAGACTATATCATTGAAATGCACTTAGTCATTATTATTTGTTGGATTACGAGAATACCTCAAACTTAACAATTTTCAAACAACCTAGGTAATTTGTACAGAACCTGAGGAAGATTGTACATTAGGATAAATTAGAGTATGGTAGGCTTATGCAAGACAGTGTTAAGAGAGTAGAGGAACATTTATGTACAACTGGAGTTAGGTGTATGAGATCAGGGTCATTAGATGGTAATGGTCTGTACAAATTTTATTCAAGGAATTTTATCAAAAAATGGGTGATTGTGAATGTGAGTGCTTGCAGAAGTGTAAGTTCAAGTTTTTAGTTATGAAATCCAAGTTTGACAGTCTTAAAGTGACCAATGGTTGCATGTGCCCCATGCAGTGATAGGAAAGAGGTTAAGGATACTTCCTAGAATGCATGTAAAACAGTTGAGGAAGTTGATTGAGGGGAAAAGCTGATTGTGCTAGGTCAATGCTAGCTTACACAAATAGATTGGTTGAAGATAGGAAAAGATTGGGTAAAGGGTTCCTGTTGAAAATGACAATGGTGAAAGGATACACTGAATATGTGCATTATCAGGAACAAGTGCTGCAAATATATATTTTCATCACAAGGATATCCATATGTACACACAGTTTAGGTACAGAGAAGGCAAGATGGACAAGAGTATGACTGATAAGTTTCTGGTAGGAGAGACTGTGTTAAGTAGTATGCATGATATGAGGTATGTAAAAAAAAAAGTTAGGTTGGAGCCTAATAACAGAAAGGTAAACCATTTAATTTTGATGGTAAAAAGCTAGAAATGTGAATGTAATGGTAAGTAGAATGGAAGTGTACAACTTCCTACAGGCTAGATGAGAATTTAGTTGATTAGGAGGAGTAAAAGATGCTGAATCTTTCAATGAATAGTGATGGAGAGCAAATGGTGAGAATACATAATATTGAAGAAGTAAAAATATGTGTATTGATAAAAGGGAAAGATTTGAGATATATATCACATATGGGTTGGACAGATTCAGTTGGTAAGTTGATTAAGACAGGATATGACTCATTTTTTCCCCTCTTTTGTGTGCGTGTGTGCAGTTAAGGAATTTGTGTGTATGGTGGTTGAAGACATTAGTCTCATTTAACAAATCAGTTTGGTTTAAGAAATACTGATATTGACTGCAAGCTACTGTTTTCTTTAACACACCGGACTCAAGGTTGTGGTTTACTTTACAAAGAGGTTGTATACTCTTCTCACACCCCAACTAATATAAATGGGAAGCGAGTTTAAGATAGCAAGTTGAAGGATTATCCTCAGTAGCAGACTGGGTACAAATCTAGAACTTGAAAAATAGCAGAGATAGAACTTTCTTGTACGCAGTTAGCAGTTACCCTTCACTTTCATCCCGGTCCCAGATTAATAGCTAACTGAAGCTGTATGATTTTATACTCAACACAGGGTTTAATTGTACCTCTGTTCCCATGTGAACGCAGATATACTACATATCAGTGCCAATGAATTAACGTCCACAAAAAAGATTAG
This sequence comes from Panulirus ornatus, assembly GCF_036320965.1. NCBI lineage: Eukaryota > Metazoa > Arthropoda > Malacostraca > Decapoda > Palinuridae > Panulirus > Panulirus ornatus. The sequence goes on from NC_092286.1 coordinate 13,686,730, forward strand.
TGTTCGCAAATCAATTCTTAATGTAGTCAGTGAAATCTATGGTTGTTTCTTTTAATTGAGGTTGTTGTTGATCATGTCCTTGATAATTATGACAGTGCTGGAAATTAATAACTTTATTGCTCTCTGTACCCTCAGAATTCTCCATAAAAATTTAGTACTGTAGTTTTACCACCTTGTGGTTAGTGTTACTAGAAATAATAACCCTGTTGTCTTTTTTTTTACAGGAAATTAAATGTTTGAATTATTTCCTAAGAGTACAATGGTATAGAATCTGATTTTGAGATACTTTTTACTGTTTTAGGAGTGAATTATTTCAGAATTAGAAAATAAATGACCCATGACTTAAAAATCATAATAGCTGTGGCATGCAAAATTGTGTGATCTTACCAGAATAACATTGTCAGGAATTGTCCTTTACAGCCCTTATGTTCTGTGAGCACTGGAATTATGATTCATGTTAATACTATTTTATCAGTCAGTCTGTAATTTTGTATCTTGTACATAAGGAGAGCAGCTTCATGGTATATAGGTTAGATAATTTCAGAACTGACAGAGCATGGTGAAGCCGTTTCCCCAAGTCATTTGAGAGGGGTTTGATGAAGTAGTAATCACTTTATTGATCATTTCTTCAAGTTACAGAACATCCCTTCTGTCAAATGAATTTAAAAGAACTGACCCATCTGATACTGAATAATCAGTCACTTTATATATAAGCGTGCTGAATCTCAGGTGCATGTAATGTATTGTACATCCATTAAAGTTTAGAAAAAAATTTGAGTTAAAACTCCTCCAAGTGGAGCATTGTAACTGTCAAGTAAAGTAATGACTATGAAAAACAGACAGTGTATGCTTGGAAGTAGATCCTGCTTGAAGAATAATGGCTTAACTTATACGTCTTTAATAAATCTCGATAAGTTACTAATACCGATGAAAGATTTATATTTGTCTGAAAGATTAATCCTGCTGATAAATCTGACCTGTCTCATAGCTTTTATCATATGTATCAGTCACTGAACCCTGTTTAAATACTTAGGGACAGATGAAACTTACACAGTTACAGGTGCTAACTAAATACTCAGTGAGAAACATGAATTTATCAAAATTCTGCAGTTTTCAAAGATTTTTCTTTCATCGATGGTATTCAGTAAATAGAATAGGACAGGTAAAAAATTTGTCATTCAAGATTCAGCTGCTATGGCCAAATGTTTGGTTTATTCTAGTTTGCAAGTTTTTTTAAAGGGGAAACCACTTCATAATGTAGATTAAGTCCAACATTTCATTGAGAACTGTGCACAGTGCATTTGATTGTCCTGAAAAAGGTTCACCATTTAGAAACATAAGCATGATCATTATTGAATAAAAAGAGCATCGCAAAAAAAATTACCTGTCCAGCTATAATGTCAGTGGATGACATCAAAGCATTTGAAACTCAAATATCAAAAGGGTAACAAGTCAACTTGTTCCTTCTATAATGACAAGTTGTAAGTTGTGCTGTCATGCAACATGCCACAGTTCTTAATTACTTTGTGCATCTTATATATCTCAGTTCAGTATTATTGCATATATAATTCTTTTTTTTATATTATGATTGTAGTTGTGATGCATCACTACAAAAAAGAAGTATATATCCCTTCTTTTTGTGCATATGCTATTATGTTTACATATCGCTTCTTGAAAGTTTCATCATATACAGTATATATGGTATCTGAAGATTTTTATGCAATGATGTATCAAATGTTTGCCCACTGAATTTGTGGGAAATTTAGACATGGGTGCTTTTCCGTGTAATCACTTGAACCCTGCATGTCAGGATTTTATATTGTGAGGTTGCTTTCCAGAGTTGTGTTTCATTGTGATAAAACCTTAGACCAGATTGTATGGGATGTAAACACTCTATTATTATTATTATTATAAATATACAATAATTGCTGTACCTTGTTTGATATAAATACATTTTGATAACCTCTATTTGAGTTATGAATTTATCAGTAATGTATGCCTGACTTGTGTCTACAATATGGGAGAAGGCTTTTTTGTCTACATAGATTCTTAATTAATAAAACAGACCATCAAAGGCATTTTACTCAATTAGATTATACAGCACAGTATAGATTCTATTTTATATCCAGCCTAGAATAAAGGATTCATAGAATTTTCATATTCATTCTCATAATGTATGTAGCCTTTGTAATACTGCTGTACAGTAATTGGTTTACCGTGGCTCTTTTTTATATGCATCTGTAAATGTTCAAAAGTATAATAAGACTATTTTAAACATATTTGGCGAGATCACAACATGAAGGGCTTTGGCTGCCCCATAATGTAATATGCCTCCGTTTTTTGAAGATTAAGTTAAAATCTTTTCATATGTATGTGCTTATCGAAATCACTTAAGCGGTACAGAGGTTTTAGACATGATACTTGTAGAAAAGGCAACATAAAAATGAAATTTCTAAAAAACAAATCAAGAACTAATTTTCCAAAAGTGATTCTGCAAGTGGCTACAAGTGTTTTATGGAGTTGAAAAGAAGTCCCGCCATCCTCCACTTAACTGGAAGTTGGCAAAGCTTTACTTTCTTCTGGCTTGACCAAAAGGAACAGTTTGTGGGCCTGTGCACTTAAAGAGGGTACCTCTGAACTGTATTTGCTCATCTGTTCCATTTCTGTTAAAAACTGGAACTTTCCCATATTCTTGGAAGCATGTATTGGTACATCCCATCCCTAAGAAGAGTAACCGTTCTAACCTCTCTTATCACCTTGTTGCTTTCACTTCCACTATTTCCAGTCTCTGAATCCCTCTTAAACTCCTATCGCCTCAGATATCTTGAATCGTACAGTCTTCTCTCTGATCACCAGTATGGCTTCCATTAGGCAAGATCCAACAGTGATATCCATTCCCATTAAATCAAAGGCAGGTCATCATCTTTGAGATTTTAGGGAATCCTGTTTAGTTGCCCTTAATATATCCAAAGCAAATGACAGGGTCTGATATAGAGATCTCATCTCTGAGCTTCCTTCTTTTGGCTTCCCTTCATCATATCTAGCTTTCTCTCTTGTTGATCTATCTCCATGGTTGTTTCTCCATCAACAGTGGTGACCCTCAAGGTTCTGTTGTGTCTTCTAAACTTTTCTCCTTTTTATCAACAATTTCCCTTCTTCTCCAAATAACTAAATGGACTCATGCTGACTACTCAACACTACCCTCCTCCACATCCTTCAAATCTGCTCCTTCTTCTCTCACTCAATCTGCATCCTGTCTTGACATAACTTCCTCCATAAACTTAGACTTGGACAGGATACCTCAGTGGGGTAGAAGAAATCTGATTAAGTTTAATGCTTCCAAGACCCAGTTTCTGGTCAGCTCATAACTTTCTTTTGATGGATCTGTAATTCCACCTTTTGACTAAATGTACATACTTGATATTACTGTAACATCCACACTATCTTGAAAACCTTACATTAAGGAAATAGCTAGGTCTGGCCATAAGAAACTGGGAGTCCTGTTTAGATGTCATAATTTCTTTTCTTATAAACAGCTGCTTTGCTTATACAATAGTTTGATCCATCCTTGTATGGAGTACTGCTCTTACATTTGGACTGGCTTCAGCTCTGCATCCTTACTTGACAGAGGTATATCAAAAGCGGTCTGACTCATCAACACACAGGCAAAACTTGACCCATTTGCTTTATGTCACAATGTTGAATCAATTTCCCTTTTCTACAGATATTACTTTTGAATTTGCTCATGACGGCTGGCTACTTGTGTGTCCCTACCATTAGCCTAGACCATGCAACATTCAACAATTTATTCTGTGGCCATCAGCAACTCAAGGGTGGGCTGTTTTGATAACTGTTTCTTTCCCTATACCTAAAAGCTTTGGAACTCAATACCCTTTCGTGTATTTCCCAGTAACTACAACTTGGCACATTTTAAAAGACAAGTTTTTCACTTCCTCTAATATTCATGAATAATTCTCCTCATCAGTTCTTTTTCTCTTTCATGAACCTATTTATATTTCATTCAATGTCAGGCCTTGATGTGGATTTGATGTCCATGACTGGAGCCTCAAATAGGAGAAGAAAAGGAAGGGGTATTATACACGAATACAGTTATAATGCAGAAATGTTTGGGAATGCCTCATCTGAGAGTGCATCAGCATATACAAAAAAGGAAATAACAATAGTGAAAAAGATTAATGAAACAGAAGTGCAAACATGAAGTCAACAACTGAGAAAACTGGTAAACTGACAATCTGCAAGGTATTATGTACTTACAAGGAAACAGAACCGCAATGAAAACCACTATTGTTACATCAAAAAGTCAAGATAGTAACACACATTTGATGTGTACTAATCAAATTAAATTTGCTTTCTATCTAACAATGGCATCATAGAGAAGCATCTTTCAAGCCAGTGCTCATGGAAAAGATCATTATCAAGTTTAGCAACATTGCTCACATAACAATGCTTGTGAGTGCTTTTAAATGCTGAATGCTTCATGAATTCATGATCTTGTCTATAAATCTTGCTTCTGGATTGGTATGACATTTCCAATGTATCATAGCATCAATGGATCTATTATATTCTTATGAAAAAAAATGCTCAATAAACAGTTCACTATGAATGGAACTGCCATGTGGCTGGGTTACATACTATAAAGTGAGAAGCAATTTAAACAGGTACCCATAAGCATGCCGTTTAAGCACACATATATGCAATTGCTGCAGTTTTCATCATCAAACCCTTGTCTAGTTAGCTAGTTCTTTGCTACATCCAGCTGTTGATGCACATCCACTCTCAAGGAGTCTCAGCCAGTGGACTGCATAGCCAGTCCACAAAATCTTTAATGATGAGGTTAAGCTGTTTGATTTTGCTACATGAGTTTGCATCTTCCAGGCCCACACCACTGCACAACTAGATGGATCCATCTAAAGTAATTTGATTACGAAAACCACAAACCTTTATAAACAAATGCATTCACAATATGAAGTGAGTTGTGACATTAAACAGAGAGTGTGTGTGTGTGGGGTAAGGGAGAAAGAATTCTATCTCCATATTCCCTGTGTGCCATAGAAGGCAACTAAAGAAGGCAGGAGTGGGGAGTTTGAAGAGAGAGAGAGAGAGAGAGAGAGAGAGAGAGAGAGAGAGAGAGAGAGAGAGAGAGAGAGAGAGAGAGAGAACTCCCCCTTTGTTTTTTCAGAAGGAGCCAAGCAGGAAGTGCTTATCTTCCTCAAAAGCTAAGGCTGAGGTTTCTAAATGAGTGGATGTAACCATGATGAGGAGATAGGTAGTATCTCTGAGGAATTTAACCTGGTTCATCTGGCTCTGAGTGAAACAAATCACAAGGGTCAAGGGGAAGAATGGTTATGAAATGTCTTAGGAGTATTCAGGGGGTAAATGAGTGGACAAGAGCTAAGGAAGAAGTAGTGCTACAACTAAAGCAAGTGTGGGGGTGTATGAGAGTGTCTGGAAGTAAATTTTGGACTGATATGGGTAAAAGTGAAAGTGGATGGTGAGAAATGAGTGATTACTAGTGCTTTTGCACTTGACCATGAGGAAAGATCATTAGAGGCAAGTGTTTTGGGAGCAGCTGAGTATGCCAGCAGACTTCATGCAAGATACTGGTTATTAGTGATGAGCAATTTGAATGGAAAGGGGTGCATGGGGTATTCAGTATTATGAATGGAAATGATAAACAGCTCATGGAGTTAGGTGCTGAAAAAAGGACTGATGATTGGGAATACCTGGTTTAAAAATACTACTATTGGCACTCTGTCCATAAACATACAATCTCTCCTTGTCATACATAACACTTGACAACACTTAAACTCACACAGTTTATTCTACATAACTCTAGATTTTTGTGTGGTGAGCACTATGCACTAGCCCTGCCTTTTGGCAATGGTAGGAGCAGTAGACAAAAGTAGTAGGTTGGAACATTTAAGCAGGGGCATTAGGTAGAAACAGTAAGGAGTAGTGGTAGGTAGAAACATAGGCAGGAGCTTTAGGTTGAAGTAGTCAGTAGGAATATTGGGTAGGAGCCTCTGCAAACATTGCACTGGAGCTGCCCTCTGCCAGTGGCCTGTTAAGGGTGAGACACTAAAGGCTAAGAAGCTAAGTACCAGTTGGGAACAGGCATCAGAAATACAGAGAGATAAGACAGAAAAGAGGTACCTAGACAAGTATATATATGTGTGTAGGAAAGATGATCAGTGGGCATTATTGGATTACTTATTAAGTGACTGGCATGTAAAAGAGACTTTTGAATGTAAATGTACTGAAAGGGGCAGCTGGTGGGATGTCTGATCACAATCTTGTGGAGATGGGGGTGGAAATTTGAAGAGGTTTTCAGAAAACAAGTAACAATGTCATGGAGAAGAGAGGTGAGTGAGCAAGTTTGCAAAAGAGACATGAGTGAAGAAATACTGGGAGGGAGTGAGTGTAGTATAGCAAAAGGTGAGAGTGAATGAGGCAAGAGGAACAGGTGAAGAATGAGAGGTACTTAGGGAAGCAGTGCTTTCATGTGTGAAAGATGCATGTGGCATGTGAAAAGAAGGAGGTGGGCAGATTAGAAAGGGTGGTGAAAGGTGGGATGAAGAAATCAAGTTGCCAGTGAAAGAGGAAAGAGAAGCGTTTGGACAGTACTTGCATGAAAAGAGTGCAAATGATTGGGGGATGTATAAGAGAGAGTGGCAGATCAAGTGGAAGATGCAGGGGTGGAGTAAGAAAGCAAATTTATGGGAATTGGGGTGTGCAAGTATCATAAAACTTTAGGGTGAACAAGATGTTTTGAGAGGAGGTTAATAATTTGTGAAAAAGAAGAGAACAAATTTGAACGTCAGTGTAGGGGCAACAGGTAGTGAGGAAGAGAGTAATGTGAAGGACCGTTAAATGTGTATATCAATAGGGTGGCAGGTGTTGGGTGGTATGCAAAATGAAAAAGTCATGGAGAGTGGTTTGGTGAAGAAAGAAGAGGTAGTGAAAGACTTGCATAAGATGAAATGTGTCAAGGCAGCTGGAGTGGATGGTACTGAAGTTGAATTATTAAGAAAGGGGGCAACTGTGTTGTTGATGGGTTGATAAGGATTTTTAGGATGAGATGCCTGAGGATTGGTGGAATGTATGAATAGTGCCACTGTAAAAAGGCAAGGAGGGTATAGTTAGGTGTTCAAACTACAGAGGTATACATTTGTTGAGTGTAGTCTCAGACTGCCAATTTTGAGCACTCTCTTGCCAGTCATGTTTACTGCACTGTGGTCGATTCATTTACCATATTCTTGCCAACATTTGTGTGCAAAAGGGGCCTATAATGTCTGGAAAAAAGCCTGCCAGTGTATGTAATGTGGAGAGGCATTCAAGGAAGGAACTGTGTGGATATGAGAAATGCAGGTTTTATGGCATACACACTGGGGTCTGAGTAAGACCTTTTGTGTCCTCTGTAATTCTTTTGTACTACAACTCACAGGATAAGCATGGGGTACACAATAAATCTGCTGTGGATACTGTCAGAAATCAATCAGATGGTGGTTTATCTTTCACTGATCCCAATGAGTGAGCATTATTTTTTACATTTATGTCTATAAAAATCATTATTATCATGTATAAATTGAATTTACAGTAATAATAATTTTCAATGATAAAAACAAATGGTTAAATGAATGAAATATAATCACCATCTTTAAGTCTTAAAACCTGTATTTCTTGCATCCAAACAGTTGCTTTTCCTTGAATACTTGCACACATTACCAACACTAATTGAATTAAAGGTGTTCATGAGATCTCCCTGCATACTGCAGCATTACAAGCAAGAAGACCAGAGGGACTCCATTTGTGGCAGCTTCCAACCCACACTCAAGAAAAGAAATCTGGGATGCTGCCAATGTAGCCACACCCATCAGGACCATCCTGCCCCAGAGGGTTTCACTTATCCCTGCTCCTGTGTGGAACTTAGCCTTGAGCTGTCTCCAGACAGCATGCCAGACCATGGGTCATACCCAGACATCTTATTCATTCACACATTCTTTCATCAAAGTAAAAGGAGATGATGGCCCAGTCATCATATCCTAACTATCAACTATCAATGCAAGTCAGTAACATTAGCCCTAGCCTTAGACCACCAAATGTCTGTCACTAAATAGCAGTACATGCTCCACAACATATCACAGTTATTGATTAGAGACCATTCAGAATGGAAATGCAGCAACCAAATCCCCTTATCTCCAGCATGAACTCCCAACACATCAGATAATGCACACTGTTCACAAACAAACCATTCTACTCCACAGTATCCAAGCGACAAACTAAGCATCTTGCAACTCAAAAGGCATCATAAAACAAACACAGAAATTCTCAACCACCTCATAGAATACAACATCCACACAGCTTTCATCCAAGAAACGAGACTCACACCTAGATCCACCCTCCTACCTTTCTACAACTACACAACTAGAAGAAACAAAAGACTACAAGAACACGGAGGAGAACTCATAACATTCCTCTTCCAAAACATACCTCTCTCCAACACCAATGAAACCTCAAAACGGCCCACAGACAATGAAAACATATAATCCATACAAATAAAATGTTACAGTACCAACTGCAATATCATCAACATCTACGTACCTCCCTCCTCCACATGCCCCAGCAGACACACTCTTCAATTGCAGAACCTTGCATGCATGTCCAACACCTATCTCTGTGAAGATTTCAGTGCCCACCATTCCACTTGGCTCAACACACACACACACACCCATGATCCCTGAGGACTACACATAAACTGATTGCAGTCCCTCTGTAACCTCAACCATGCATCCAACCAACCAGACTCCAACCCACTACCAACAACAGATGACCCTGCCAGACAACACGTTCTGCTCACCAACACTGCACACAATGATGAACTAGAGTTTGCTAAATGAACCATCAAATGACCACTTGCCCATTCTGTTAATTCTCCATCAAGGTTGCCCATTTAACACAACCACCACAAAATCTAAACAAGCCATATAAAGGAAAATAACCAGCTTTCACAAGGTACATAGAAACAAAGTTCCAAAGCTTTAAAGATGATTTCTCATCAACAGATCATACAGTCTGACACCTCATCACCATCTCTAACCAAGCTACCATAAAGCTCATACCACAAGGGCACAGAGAGAATATAATCTAAATTTCTCCCAACAAGTTACACACCTCATAAAACAAAGCACAGAAAAAAAATCCAAATTCTAAATAACACCATCATTAACTTAATCTCCAAAAGACAAACCAAAAACTGGCACTCAATCCTCAACACAGTGAATAAAAAAACCCATAACAACTCACTCTGGCACACATTAAAGGAGATCCATTCTTTTCCCATCACTCCAGCCATCAATCATAAAGCACTCCCTACCTGTTCTAATGAAATCCCTCCTCCCACAGAACACAAGTATACTCATAAGACACTACTCAAGTCACCCACAAACCAACCACACCCCTGTATAGGAAATTCTATAAAACAAAATCCATCAAAGAAACAACTGTCTATCCACCCTTCACTCTAGATGCAAGCAGTGCAATTAAAGTCTTAAAGAATTCTCCTGCTACAGGCCCTCATAACATATCAAACTTTCACATAAAATACTATGGCCCCTCTTGCAGCCCCAAGCAATTATAGATATCTACAAATACTCCCTAATATATGGAATCTTGTTAAAATAATACCAATCCTAAAATCCTCCATACCACCCACAAACCCCTCCTCCCACAACCCTATAATACTTCTATCCTCAGTATCCAAACTCTGAAAATGTAATCCACAACAACGAAAAATCCCTTTCACCCACTCAACTTGCCTTCTGACTCCCATACTCTCCTAGCACCCTAAACACCGTTATTGAACTCAAGCAACCACAGCTCCCCTCCCACACAACTACTAATGGCAGTATATATCAGTAAAGCATTTGACACTATCACCCGACACATCCTCACATTTTTTTTTTACCACGCTCAAGAATAACAAAAAGTTCTTGGCCAACTTAACAGCTAAAAAAAAGTCCTCACTGGAATTCCCTGTAGAGCATTCTTCCTCCAACTCTCTTTAGTCTCTCCCTACATGACCTATTATCTCATGCAAACCTCAAACATGAAGGTCCTTCCATAAGCAAATAACCTCTCAATCACTTCACAACACCCTGACACCACAGAAGCATCACAAAATATAAAGCACGACATTACACAACTGGAACAATAGCTCACCCAACTCCACAAAAGTCTTAAATGTCCTCAATCACTTTTTTAAACACCTATACATACATCCGGGTCACACCCTCAAGTAACCTTGGATGGACAGTGTCACCTATCAAGCAATATACATTCTTGGAATCACATACAACACAAGTGACATTCACTGCCCATATCCTTTTTAAAACCAGCGCAACACAAACTAAATGCCCTCAAAACACTAACTGGCACCAGATTGTAGGAGAAAAAGAATCCCTCAAAATCCTTTACAAACAATTTATCCAGTCCTCTTACCTGCTCGGTCTTCCATCCTCTCAAAAGCATATATAACAAAGCTGCAAACCACAAAATCGTGCATTCGGAACAAGCCACTGGCTACCTAGCAGATTGAAGGAGATAAGAATCCCTCAACATCTTTTATGAACAATTTATCCAATCCCCTTTAAACTATGCCTTTCCTGCCTGGTCTTACACCCTCTCAATAGCAATATGATGCAAAACACACAAAACTGTGCACTTACAACAAATCATTGGCTACCTAGCAACTACAAACTCGGCATCTAGACATTGAAACAAAGATCCTCCACATACAGTATTAACATGCATGGTAATCAATTAGATCCTTTCCACCTAAACCACTTTATGATAAACCACCAACCCTCAAGTATAAATAATACCCTTACTCCTGCCGTACACTTCAGTAACCTATACTCACAGTAACTCCTTCCAACAAATATAACTGACAAGAAAAAGAAAATAATCAATCTGAAAAGGACTAAATAACCAACCTCCCAACTCAATCCAAAGCTCCAACCCACCAGACATACACCAAACTGAAACCACACTCATCAGACAAACACAAGTCACACTCCTTAGTCTGCGTTCTGAACATTACCTATCACATCAACTCTGCAAACACCATTTCAACATATTCCAAGATCCATCATGCCCACGATGCGACTATCACAATGAAGACACCGAGCATTCACTACTCAATTGGCAGGAACTATCTACACACAAATTCACATGCAACATCACTCTAATTTATGACAGGTGGACATGGACAGGCTCCTGAGTGCTGCAAGAGCTGCGACAGAAGGTAAGGTATATACAGCAATGTGTGCGTGTGCATTTTCTTCAAATTTGTTGCAAAGCTTTAGTGTTATTTTACAAGTTTCACCCTAATCTTTAAAGGTCACTAACGCAAACATAACTCTATGAATCACTGTTCTATGGAGATCCCATGTATATTTTTCCCCTCACAGACAGACCTCACCACACTACTCATTGCACCCAGAATCTTAATCCCCTCACCCACCTGTAGGGTTGGTGAAACAAAGACGCCGGCAAAGACATGACACTTTAATTCATCCACAAGCAATCAAGATATTAAAGTGAGATCGGGACATGAGGGTGTGTCGACTGCCCGAGAACTTAGCGCTTCAGCCGTCAGTGCAAATGACGCTGCGTTACATACTAACATTACATGTTGGGATAAATGAGACATAATAAGATACATAACATAAACTTTCTCCGTCTCCCTCCCGGGGGAGTCCGAACAGGTAAGGCCGTAGATATCGAGGCACACATTATTACCTCAGGCTTACGTCTGAGGTAATTGGGTGTGAGGGATGTGAGGGTTGGGGAACAAACATGCTCGTCTCCCACACGGGCTGTCCCTTTGTCTCTGGAGTGAGGTGGAGGCGGGCGCGTTTGGGACGACAGTGCTGAATGATAAGGTTCACTGGGATGGTAAGGTGGGGAATGTGATGTGGCCTAAAAAAAAAAAAAAAAAAAAAGACGGTTTCTCTAACATCACTTGATGCGGTAATCCCGGCGGCGACCGATACCTACTGTGTTCCACCGCTTCGTGACGCGATCTTGTAGGAGGAAAGGTTCACCAAGCTTGAGAGGGGACAGGGAACGGTCATTGGTTATAGTACTCCGCCTTCTGCTCCAGTGCGAGCTATGCATCACACTTGTCTGCTGCGTCCTGCCACTCGGGAACGAAGGAGCGGCGCTGTCCTAGCCTGGCTGTAGGGATCTGTACGAGGAACCGGCCGTCTGGACGGAGAGTGCTGCGTATCCCCATTAGTCCTCGGTCGGACTTTTCATCATCCAGGCAGTCATTACTAGTGGTGTTAATGATGAGGTGCTTTATCGGCTTCACGCAGGCCTCAGCATGACCGTTGGCTTGCGGATTGTGCGGTGACGAGACGTGGTAAGTTACGTCCGTGTTTGAGAGGCACGAAATATGAAGGTGGGGAACTGAGGTCCACCGTCCATGCGGAGACGGACAGGTACCAACATAAGGAAGGTCTGATGGTGCTGCGTGATGTGGTTTGGCCTATCTGGATATGTTAATCATGTGAATTATAAAGTTTGTGGCCAAAGATTGGGACACAAACTACAATACTGCCTTAGAATGTGAAAAAAAATTAAGCCTCTTAAGGATATGTCTAAAAAAATCCCTGCAAGAAGTCACACCTTACTGATAATAACGATAACTGAAATTTTGAATTTGTACTCACTTTTGCATCTTGTGGGTAAAACATACCATATGAAACTATGTAATGTAATGAACCTCTAATATGAATCAGCTTTGTAACAAACCATATAATATTAACCCAGTTATCCATTTGCACTACCGCTGACAGAATGGGCATGGGGTAAACAATAAATCTGCTGGGGCTACCGGAAATTCATGATCGCACTCACCTTACTTGGGTCTATAGTCACCCTCGGCAGAATGGCTGGCCTACACAAACTTGCTGCATTTCATGGTTCCCGTACACATTGAAAGTGAACTATGTAGGTTGAGTTCCTGACGAGCACGTCGTCATTCACGACCTTGGCACAGTTGTTGACGCCTTAAAGTGCGATGCGCCACGTCTGCAAAATTCGTTCCGCGGGCACGATTCCCCACGGCGTTATGAAGGTAGTGAACGGCTTCGCTCCTCTGCCAGTATCACAATATCTTGTCCATCGTGGTGAAAATTCTGGAGCCACGACGACGTTACCCGGTGTTGGAGCAGGGTGGGCGGGTCCAAAACCATGCTTGTTCAGCTTGATGCATACGCCTCCCTTTTGTTTCAATGTGACCACCATGTGATGACACCACTACGATACCTCGTCACCTAGGGGTTGACCATACGGTCTAACATCTGCTTGGTGTCTGCTCGCCAGGCTAGAGTGGAATAGAGAGCAAAAAGCTGTATTTCTTCCTGCAGATGGACCTTCATGGGAGGGAAGGCATGGTCCGCAGCTGTTTCCCCATGGAACTCCCTCTGGGTCCACCGGGACGTCCTTGAAATATTCCAGAAACTTACGGCGATCCTTCTCCAACTGCTTGGCGCTGAGGACATCAGGGTTAACATCGAACGGGCATCGGGTGTGGAGCGACTTCATCTGCTTCGGGATGATATTGAAGCCTTTGGCGTATTACCAAGAGAGCAGGGCGTTATTTGTTTCGGATTACGTCGACACTGGTGTTGGTTGACACACTTACCAAGGCCTTGAACAATCCCACTGGTGACAGTTTAATGCTGTTCACCACGAGAACCTCCTCGTCCTGCGGAGAGAAGTCAGACTCGCAGAGACCAAGCTGTTGCAGCTGTTGAGGTCCAATGACTGTCGTTTCTGCGCCGGTGTCGGGCGTGCACAGCAGAGCCCCGCGCGACGGTTGGCTGAGGACCCGTGGACGTCTGAAACAGCCTTAGGCAACGGGTAGATTTACCTACCGGCTTATTGCTGTCGCGGTGTTTCTGCAAATCTGTAGTTTCTTGGAGTCCCGTGTTGTCACAATAGGAGCACTTCTTTCCCCAGGCAGGACACGGCTTCTCTCATCCTTCAGGATGCACCCCGGCACCTTAGCCATCACACTACTGATGGCGTTCTGCTCGTTTGGTGGGGCGGGTTTTCGATCGCTGGTGACGCTTGGACATCTTTTGAATATCCTTTAACTTGCCTTCCAGGTCCGCCTCGGTGTTGTAAGCAGGCTCTTCGCTGCTGCACAAGGACAGGGTGTCTCACAATTTCGGTGGAGGATCGATGTCCATAAGTTTCTTCCAAATTTTCTGATCCCGGATGCCTGATGTGATGTGTCATTAGACGGGCGTCTATGCAGTGTTCACACAACTCTTGCATCATCAGCAAGCTCCACGATGGCGTCTCATAAGTCGTTGAAGGCTTCTCCCTCACGCTTGCGGCGTTCATCGATGCGCACTCGACGTACGGCTACGTTGCGATCGCTTAAACATTGATGAGCTGGAGGATGCCATCCAAATCCAAGCCGGAGTCCTTGGTAACCCCGACGGCGTGGTCTATAGTGACCCCTATCTCAAGTGTTACACAGGGCCTGCGGTACGCTAGTTGTGTGCGTTTTGGCTGACTTTTCAACTGCAGCGGTTCTGCGTAGTCCGACAACTAAGCACTATTCAATAACTTGAATCCGCGGGGATAAAAGTTAGACGTGAGGCTGGGCCGGTGGTGGCTGACGCGGCTGGTAGCGAAACCTGCCGTCTATGCCGTCAGGACTCCGAGCTCCGGTGGTGTCTGTACTCTGCTCGGCGACTGTGGAACGGGCCAGCAACTGATGAATCATGTATTTTGAAACTGCTGCTGCTGCTGAAGGAGCTGTTGCTGCCGAGAAGTTGTCTTGCAACTTTTGGTGCCCGTCGTCGACCTGAGATGCCTGCTCAGCGACAAACTTGTTGGCAGCCTCCATCATCTCTCCAGAGATAACGTGCCGGCGGCACCTGCCTCCCACGACTCCTTTGAACTCATCCGACGACAATTTCCCCTTGCATGCGCGGACTGCATGGCATGGCACCGTTGGTTGTGGGGAAAATGATTCACTGGCGACGAGGAAACACGTTCACAACACGGAGCCCTGAGGAGGGCTGGGGCAGTGTCACCCTAGGATAGGTACAGTCACAGTGAAAGACACCTGGGTAGGTCACGGCAGACCACAGACATTTACTGACAGTCACAGGAAGCGAATGGCACATGCATTGCATGTCAGCAGAGATGGGCATTTTGGGCAGTCCTGTGGTGGCTAGCAATATTTTGTTGTCACTGTCCTTATTACACAACTCCTTGATCCTACACACAGAGCCATGTAGAAATGGTGAAACAAAGATGATGGAGAAGACGCGACACTAAGTTATGACAAGATACACATTTGAAATTATGCTAAACTACACGAGGTATTTCATTGACTGCCCGAAAATTTACTGTTTCCACAATCCACCGATAGAGTGCATGACGCTCGTTCAAAACAAGAGAGACGAGCGCAATACATTCCAAAATAACATTAAATGGAGGGATTTATGAAATATGTTGATACATAAGGATACATAATATAAACCTTCTCCACCACCCTGTAGCTTACTTTAGCACCCGTGGTTCCATCTACTGACAGGTTACTCCCAGGTATCTAGAAAAAAAAAGTTCCCTTTCTTCAGGTACTTCTCTATTCAAACTCTACCTCAACCAACCTGTCTTTCTCCCCCCCCCCCCCCCGCTCATAATGGCATTTTTCCTTTTTTTGTATTTTTTTTCACAGACAAGTCCACATCATGGCCATACCTTAATGTATGAGGAGATTAATGAAAGCGGAAAAGAAAAAACGGAAGTATTTGCGAATTTTGGAAGAAGTGAAAAACCAGTCTTTTAATAAGTGCAAAGTCATATTTATTGGGAACGACATGGATGGGTAGAATTCCAAAGTTGTGAGTTGTACGGAAAGAAACGATTATTAAAACGGCTCACCCTCGAGTTGCCAATGGCCCCATTGTAATTATGTGACTGCTTGCCGAGTATTATGTATTCATGCTACTCCAAGACCTCTCTCTGAGGAGTGTAATGTAAATTAAGACTACTTTCCGGAGGCTTCTGCAGCCTAAGGCTGCACTGCTTCTTGTACCAAGGAAAATGGAACCCTTTGGAGTAAGTTCTTTGATGAGACTACTCCCAGACATACAGTCTTCCTATACGTGACTTTTCATTCATGGTGTAACTTCATGCAGGTGGAGTCTAGCAACACCACTTAATAACCTTACTTTTGATTTTATGTACTCAGCTTTCTCCGATCACACACTTTCCCAAACTCAAGTCACCAGCTTCTGTAATTCTCATTCAAAGTTTACCACTAGAGCTCAGCCATATGCAAACAGCAACCGAGTTAAATACACAGAGCAGACCTGTCCTCTCTTTAAGACCTTTGCACTTACCTTCCTCATCACCCCAACCTTAAACAGATTAATCAGCCATATAGCCATTAGCCATAACATTAATCAGTAATACCACACATCCTTGCCGTAGACTCTCACCTCTCTTCCTTCTTGCACACACACACACCTTACTCGCTTGATAAAAACCCACTGCTTCTAGTAGGTTTTTTTGCACATGATATATCACCTTCCACAGCATTTATCAACTATTTTTTTTTTTTCTAGATATATGACTATCACATTAGAATAGGGATTTATTTCATATCCTCTCCAACTTCAGCATGCATGATTTGGAGACAGGATATGGTGGAATAGGAGAAGAACTTAAGAAAAAGAATTATGGCTTTGACCAAGTGTAATCTTTGGTTCTCAGGGAGGTGCCAGAGTCTGTACAGACTAGTCAGTGCCTCTTTCCACGTGATGATCTCTTGTTGATTGAAACTATTATCAAACATCTTGATGTTAATGTGTGACCCAGAATTTTGCAGCTCTCACCTTTTGTGATGATAGCATTAGGTATCATTCTTCTTAGTTTCCCTCTAGTACATTTGTTTACATCATCCAGTCCTTTTCAAGTCTGTTTACTCTGGTTGCCTCTAACTGTTTTGAACAAATCTGTTCCAGGAGTAAGTTGTTTGAGACTACTACTTGTGTGGTATCATAAATGTCCATGCTGGTGGCATCAACTGGTTTAGGGGGAGGGGGTCAATTGTGTAAGTTGTGAATAGTATTCATAAGATGCTGCCGCATGTGACCCCACCTAGTTGAGGAATTTTTGGTGATGTTGCAGATCTAATGATGATTTCTGCAGTGCATTGGTTTAGAATGCTACACAGAAATCTTTCAGTGATTTCTAGTTTCTAATGTTGTAACTGTTTTTGTAGGTAGTTGGTCCACACCTTGTCAAAGGCTTTATTTATATCTCTTTCTATATCTTTATTTTGTCCATAGGAGGTATGATTTTTTCTGCAGCAGTCATAATCATTGCCCCTCCAAAAGCCATATTCACCACTTCCTTGAAAAATTCTTCTGTAATCCCATCCACACTTTATCTTATGTGAGACTTTTAGCACCCCACATCTGCCACTCTATCATCTAAGACATTTAACAGTCTTTCAAAATACTCATTCCAAAATAGTTCTGGTAAATATACCATTCAAATAAAATCAACATCAGTTATGGTCTATGCAGATAATAATTCAGTATAACAATGTAACCGGATAAGCTCTGAATTCAGTCCCTGGCACCATAAATATACAACATATCTTTCATATATCTAGTGTGCAGATAGCTGCAGATGGTGGTTATAAAGAATAAATACAAACAAGAATTCAAACAGCAACAGACCACCGAGTCCTTTTGAAGCAATTTGTGATTTTGATGTCAGAAACTCACAGATATGCGTGGTAAAAGTTAGAAGGCATTATTGTGTGGCCATCAGTAACTCAAGGGTGGGCCATTTTGATTCCTGCTTCTTTTCCCACATGTTGAAGATTTGGAACTCTCTACCTTCTCATGTCTTTCCCAATAACTATGTCCTAGCACATTTCAAAAGACAGGTTTGTCACTTCCTCCAAAATTCATATATATATACTTTCCCTCGCTTTTCTTTTTCCATTTCATAATTCTGTCTATATTTCAATTAAGGCCTGGCCTTAATGTAGACTTTTGTCAGTGACTGGAGCCTTGAAAAAATGAAAAGCAAATTGTCACTATGACTAAGGAGGCTTAAATAATGTAAGCCCACAACATGGACATGGAATGAGTCACAGAGGTCAAGAATGCAGGCTGTGGAAATGAGCTATTTGTGAAGAGCACGGGGCATGACTAAATAGAATGAAGAAAGAAATGAAGTGGTGTATGAGAGATGTGGTATGGCATGGAATGCAAAGGGAATGAATTGTGGAGTGGTAGAGTGGGTGAAACATAATACTTTGAGGTGGTTTTAGTTTGTGGAAAGAATACAAGACAGAGTTTACAAGGAGAGTATATGACTACAATTAAAGAGGTTGGTGTGAGTGGAAAACCACCTGTGACATGGGCAAATAGGGTGGAGGAATACTGGAGGTAGAGATATAAAGGAAGAATGCGTGGAATGGTGCATGCAAGGGAGGCATGTAAGGACAAGTGGAGACTTTTGCCATGGCCACCCCTTGATGGGTGTTCCCAGAGGGAATGGGCATCAGAGATATAGATAGATGGATACAGATTTCTACCAACTGATCATGAAATCTTCGTCTACCTCTGTGTGGTGATTGTGGCCAGTCCTGACTCCACCCTCATAATATTGAATGAGATTCTCATACTGTTCTTTTGCTTACTAAAAGGAATAAATGGTCAACCAATATTACAACATTATACCAATTGCAATACTGATATTCTTTCCGTCTGTTGTCCAGTGACCTAATGAGAATCTCTTTTGATCTCGAGAGGATATGCAACCTCCATCCCACCATCCAGGTGAAGCTTATGCCTCTCACCATTTGTCAGTCAACCAATCAGTGGTGGTGTCACTAGCTCATTCCAGAACATCCATCCAATCAGCTGCCTCCATCCAGTGATGAAGTCATCACCCAGCCTGCTGCCAAACTGGGCTCTATTTGTAGAGACTGTCTTTTGCTCAGTTGTATCTCTGCAAATACCTTGAGATGTTCTTAGATTGCCAAAGGATCCCTATTCTCTGGTCTACCCAGGCTCTTTGAACCCTTTCTTCAAAAGAAAGTTATTGTTTTGATTTACAAGTTTTGTTGGCTCAATGAAGCCTCTATGCTAAAGCCATGTCAACAAGGTACAGATTTGCTAGCATTTATTGAGAAAGCCTTTTGCAGAGTACCTCTTGTGAGGGGGAAGATTTTTAAGCACCAAAAGATGCCTTGATTATGTACATAGTCATATTTTTCTTTTTAACAAGGTTTCTTTTCCCTTCCAATTCCAGGTGGTTATGCTTTCATTAGCTAATGGGACAATAAACTCAGAGAGAAAAGGGAGCTATGAAGAAAGACAAATTTTTGCTCTCCTGGTGCAGTTCCACATGTATTTTTTTTTTTTTTTTTTTTGTTATTGCTTCCCACACCACCTTCCCCCTCCTTGAAAAATTTCTCAATTCTAATGGTAGTTATCACTAAGGTGATACCTCTGTCCAGGAATTATGAGGTGGTCAACCTGTGCAGCTGGGAGGATGATGATGATGTCACTGTTGGGTGGAGGAAGCTGATTGGTCAGGTGTTTCAGTATGAGCTAATGCCACCATCACTGGTGGTTCATGAAAGTTTAAAGGCATAAACATCACCGGAATGATGGTGTTGGAGGCTGCCAACCCTTTGGATATCAAAGGAGGTTCTCATTAGCTCACAAAACATTGCCAGAAATAGGTTTTTCATTCTTCAAAACTCACTTCTTCCTTTCACCAAAATCAAAGATGCCATTTGATGCATCTTAAATTATCTTAATGTTCTATGTTTTGTAAATTTGTTCACAAAAATTTTTCAACTTAACTTTCCATGGATACTATGTAGAGCTTCTTTTATCTTTACCATTTTTTTCCGCTAAAACAATCTCCAGGAAAAGAAATCAAGAAAACAAATTGTGAGCTACAGTTTTATTCAGAGATACATACAGAGTTGATTAAGTCCATAATATAAATAAATGTAGACTATATAAGTCTTTGTAATAAAAACTAACATCTTTCCAGCTACTGTACTCTTCAGTCTGGACAAGTGAGGGATTATCTACAAACTACATCGAAAGACTTCCTTTAGGAGACATTATCAAAGGCTCATCAGAAACAATTTATCAAAAATTTTGAAAATATCACACTTTGGAGTCAAACCTAAATAAAAAAAAATCAAAATTACAAATAAATTCATCAAAATAAAGTAGATGAAAGAAAAGCCCAAGCAAGTTACTGATGAGACTATGAGTCCTTATAGTATCATATACTCTATCATAATCAACATTCACTTTGTACAAATATTTACACTTAAAAAAGTTAAAGCTGAGAAAAAGAAAGACAAGGAGGAAGCTTTGTAATTACCTGATGTTGCTCCTCTTTCAGCCTTCAATGTGAAGAAGCCAGCCTTATAAGGCATTAGGCACAATGGGCTACTGTCAGGAAAGGTATTCAGAGTCCAATGACTCATTTCAACAAATACTTGGATGAAGCCTGTGGCTGTAATTTGTTCAGAGCTATGACCATAATAGTCCATTTTTTATAATGCAATAAAAGGCAATAATATTAGACTCATAAGATACAGCTTGAAGTACAATACATAAATACTGTCTACTAATGTACAAAGTAGGCTTGAGTACACTGACAGAACTACATTTCCTGAACATACCCCTTATTCTGATAACATATGAGCCTTACTGTCTGGACTAAATAATGATGGGGGCTTTGCATCATCATGGTAATGACCTGTGAACTGTTGTGTAATTAGGCGTGATGCATGTAAATTTGAGCTAGTTGGTCTTTCAGGTAATAAGTTATACTGCATCATAATCAAAGTATATCTATATTTTACTGGTTCATAATTGTCCCAGGATCCCATTCTTGCAAGGGTACTAGCATTACTCCAGGAGTTCCTGTAACTCCAAGGCTGCATTATATCGAGTAGCATGGAAACGATGGAATCCTTTGGAGGGCAATCCGTTATTAAGACTGTACTTCTAACACTACAGCCTTGCCAAAGTTTACTTTTCACACATGGTGTAACCTTGATGCAGGTTAAGTCCAGTAACATACAAACAAGCATACAGGCACACACATACTATATGTATATAGATGTAACCAGACTCAGCCAGCATGGGGTTACACCACAAGTGGATAATCCAGCTTACATAAACTGTGTCATGGGAATAAAGTCTCATCAAAGAACTTCTCACTCCAAAAGAGTGCATTAATTTTCTACTAATGGAAATACCACACACTTGGACTCAGGAACCTCAGGAAAGATGGCTTGGGTAACACCATGACTCTTTCCTAGAAAGAGTTCTTGAAGTAATTACAAATAAATAATTAAATATACAAATATATCCATTTATTTATTTTAGTTATCCCAGGACCTCTTTGTAAAGGATCCTGCAGCCTAAATTTAAGCTGCACTACTGAGAAATGTGGACTCCTTTGTGTACAAGTTCTTTAACAAGATTGTATTCCTAATGATTCAGTCTCGCTAAAAGAGACTTTTGCTTGTGCTGTAACCTCGAGCAGGCAGAGTCCAGAAACACCTCTATATATAAATATATATTCATTTATTTACTATCTTTAATTGCTGTTTCCTGTGTCAGTGGGGTAGCACCAGGAAACAGATGAAGAATGGCCCATTCACTCATATAAACACACACACACAAACACACACATATATATATAATGCACCGAAACCACAGTTCCTTATCCACATCCAGGCCCCACAGACCTTTCCATGGTTTACCCCAGATGCTTCACATGCCATGGTTCAGTCCATTGACAGCACATCGACCCTAGTATAAATTATTCCAATTCACTCTATTCCTTGACCGCCTCTCACCCACCTGTATGTTCAGGTCCCAATAGCTCAAAATCTTTTTCACTCTATCCTCCCATCTCTAATTTGGTTTCCTGCTTCTCCTTGTTCCCTCCACCTCTGACACATATATCCTCTTTGTCAGTCTTTCCTCACTCATTCACTCCATATGACCAAACCACTTCATCACACCCGCTTCTGCTCTCTCAGTCACACTCTTATTCATTTCCACACATCTCTCTCATCCTTTCATTACTTACTCGATCAAACCACCTCACATCACATACTGTCCTCAAACATTTCATTTCTAACACATCAAACTTATATCCCAATTAACTTATCCCATAATATATATACCTCATATGCACGTGGGGGGAGGGGAATGCCATTTCATGTGTGGCACGGTGACGATGGGAATGGATGAAGGCAGCATGTATGACTATGTACATGTGTATATATATATATATGTCTGCGTATGTATGTATATATATATATACATATATATGTATACGTTGAAATGTATAGGTATGTATATGTGCGTGTGTGGGCATGTATGTATATACATGTGTATGTGGGTGGGTTGGGCCATTCTTTCGTCTGTTTCCTTGCACTACCTCGCTAACGCGGGAGACAGCAACAAAGTATAACAACAACAATAATAATAATAATAATAATAATAATAATAATAATAATATATATATATATATATATATATATATATATATATATATATTTTATCATTATTATTATTTCGCTTTGTCGCTGTCCCCCACGTTTGCGAGGTAGCGCAAGGAAACAGACGAAAGAAATGGCCCAACCCACCCCCATACACATGTATATACATAAACGCTCACACATGCACATATACATACCTATACATTTCAATGTATACATACATATACATATATACACATATACATATTCATACTTGATGCCTTCATCCATTCCCAATGCCACCTCGCCACACATGAAATAGCACCCCCCTCCACCCATGCATGTGCGAAGTAGCAGTAGGAAAAGAAAACAAAGGCCACATTCGTTCACACTCAGTCTCTAGCTGTCATGTCTAATGCACCAAAACCATAGCTCCCTTTCCACATCCAGGCACCACAAAACTTTCCATGGTTTACCTCAGACACTTTACATACCCTGGTTCAATCCACCAAAAGCATGTCGACCCCGGTATACCACATCATTTCAATTCACTATATTCCTTGCACGCCTTTCACCCTCCTGCATGTTCAGGCCCCGATTGCTCAAAATCTTTTTCACTCCGTCTTTTCACCTCCAATTTGGTCTCCCACTTCTCCTCGTTCCCTCCACCCCTGACGCACATATATCCTCTTTGTCAATCTTTCTTCACTCATTCTCTCTATGTGACCAAACCATTTCAATACACCCTTTTCTGCTCTCTCAACCACACTCTTTTTATTACCACACATCTCTCTTACCCTTTCATTACTTACTCGATCAAACCACCTCACACCACATATTGTCCTCAAATATTTCATTTCCAACACATCCACCCTCCTCCGCACAACCCTATCTATAGCCCATGCCTCACACCCATATAACATTTTTGGAACAACTATTCCTTCAAATATTTCCTTCAAACATACCCATTTTTGCTCTCCGAGATAATGTTCTTGCCTTTCACACATTCTTCAAAGCTCCCAGAACTTTTGCCCCCTCCCCCACCCTGTGACTCACATCCACTTCCATGGTTCCATCTGCTGCCAAATCCACCCCCAAATATCAAACACTTCACTTCCTCCAGTTTTTCTCTATTTAAATTTACCTCCTAATTAACTTAACCTACTCAACCTCCTAATTAACCTAACCTAACAACCTTGCTCTCATTCACATTTACTCTTGGCTTTCTTCTTTCACACACTTTACCAAAGTCAATCACCAACTTCTGCAGTTTCTTACATGACTCAACCACCAGCACTGTATCATCAGCGAACAACAACTGACTCACTTCCCTAGCCCTCTCATCCACAGCAGACTGCATATTTGCCCCCTCTCTCTCTCTCTCTCTCTCTCTCTCTCTCTCTCTCTCTCTCTCTCTCTCTCTCTCTCTCTCTCTCTCTCCAAAACTCTTGCATTCACCTCCCTAACCAACAACCTCATCCATAAACAAAATGAACAACCATGGGGACATCACGCACCCCTGCTGTAAACCGACATTCACTGGGAACCAATCACTTTCCTCTCTTCCTACTCCTACACATGCCTTACATCCTTGATAAAAAACTTTTCACAGCTTCTAGCAACTTCCCTCCCACACCAAATACTCTTAATATTTTCCACAAAGCATCTCTATCAACTGTATTATATGCCTTCTCCAGATCTATAAATGCTACATACAAATCCATCTGTTTTTCTAAGTATTTCTCACATATATTCTTCAAAGCAAACATATAGAGTGAGGAAAGATTGACAAAGAGTGTATATGTGTCAGAGGTGGAGGGAACGAGAAGTGGGAGACCAAATTGGAGGTGGAAAGATGGAGTGAAAAAGATTCTGAGTGATCAGGACCTGAACATGCAGGAGGGTGAAAGGCAGCAAGAAATAGAGTGAATTGGAACGATGCGGTATACCAGGGTCGACATGCTGTCAATGGATTGAACCAGGGCATGTGAAGCATCTGGGGTAAACCATGGAAAGTTTTGTGGGGCCTGGATGTGGAAAGGGAGCTCTGGTTTCAGTGCATTATACATGACAGCTAGAGACTGAGTGTGAATGAATGTGGCCTTTATTGTCTTTTCCTAGCGCTACCTCACGCACAAGCGAGGGGAGGGGGTTATCATTTCATGTGTGGCAGGGTGTCAACGGGAATGAATGAGGGCAGACAGTATGAATTATGTACATGTGTATATATGTATATGTCTGTGTGTGTATATAGATGTATACGTTGAGAAGTATAGGTATGTATATGTGCGTGTGTGGACGTGTATGTATATACATGTGTATGTGAGTGGGTTGGGCCATTCTTTCATGTTTCCTTGCGCTACCTCGCTAACGCGGGAGACAGCAACAAAGTATAATAAATAAATAAAATAAATATATATTATATGGTTGTGAGGCATGGGCAATATATAGGGTTGTGCAGAGGAGGGTGGATGTGTTGGAAATGAGATGTCTGACGACAATATGTGGTGTGAGGTGGTTTGATCGAGTAAGGGTACGATAGATGTCTGGTAATATAAAGAGTGTAGTTGAGAGAGCAGAAGAGGGTGTATTGAAATGGTTTGGTCACAGGGATAGAATGATTGAGGAAAGATTGACAAAGAGGATATATGTGCATCAGGGGTGGAGGGAATGAGGAGAAGTGGGAGAGCAAACTGGAGGTGGAAGGATGGCGTGAAAAAGATTTTGAGGGATCGGGGCCTGAACATACAGGAGGGTGAAAGGCTTGCAAGAAATAGAGTGCATTGGAATGATGTGGTTTACTGGGGTCGACGTGCTGTCAATGGATTGAACCAGGGTGTGTGAAGCGTCTGGAGTGAACCTTGGAAAGTTTCGTGGGGTCTGGATGTGGAAAAGGAGCTGTGGTTTCCGTGTATTACACATGACAACTAGAGACTGAGTGTGAACGAATGTGGCCTTTGTTGTCTTTTCCTAGCACTACCTCGCACGCATGCAGGGGGAGGGGGGTGTGCTACTTTATGTGTGGCGGGGTGGTGGTGGCAATGGATGAAGACAGCAAGTATGAATATGTACATGTGTATATATATGTATGTATACATTGAAATGTACAGGTATGTACATGTGCATGTGTGGGTGTTTATGTATATACATGTGTATGTGAGTGGGTTGGGCCATTCTTTCGTTTGTTTCCATGCGCTATCTCGCTAATGCAGGAGACAGCGACAAAGAATAATACTAACATATTATATATCTATATATATATATATATATATATATATATATATATTCTTTTTCTTTTTTCTTTCACACTATTTGCCATTTCCCGAGGTAGCGAGGTAGCGTTAAGAACAGAGGACTGGGCCTTTGAGGGAATATCTCACCTGTCCCCCTTCTCTGTTCCTTCTTTTGGAGAAAATATATATATATATATATATATATATATATATATATTTTTTTTCTTTTTTATACTTTGTCGCTGTCTCCCACGTATTCCCTGCGTGTCGTAGAAGGCGACTAAAAGGGAAGGGAGAGGGGGGCTGGAAATCTTCCCCTCATTTTTTTTTTTTTTTCCCCAAAAGAAGGAACAGAGAAGGGGGCCACTGCAATACCATCCAAACCTGCTGCCTTGCCGGCTTTCATCTTCCGCAAGGCTTTTACTACCTCTTCTCTGTTTACCAAATAATTTTCCCTAACCCTCTCACTTTGCACACCACCTCGACCAAAACACCCTATATCTGCCACTCTATCATCAAACACATTCAACAAACCTTCAAAATACTCACTCCATCTCCTTCTCACATCACCACTACTTGTTATCACCTCCCCATTTGCGCCCTTCACTGAAGTTCCCATTTCCTCCCTTGTCTTACGCACTTTATTTACCTCCTTCCAGAACATCTTTTTATTCTCCCTAAAATTTAATGATACTCTCTCACCCCAACTCTCATTTGCCCTCTTTTTCACCTCTTGCACCTTTCTCTTGACCTCCTGTCTCTTTTATACATCTCCCACTCAATTGCATTTTTCCCTGCAAAAATCGTCCAAATGCCTCTCTCTTCTCTTTCACTAATAATCTTACTTCTTCATCCCACCACTCACTACCGTTTCTAATCAACCCACCTCCCACTCTTCTCATGCCACAAGCATCTTTTGCGCAATCCATCACTGATTCCCTAAATACATCCCATTCCTCCCCCACTCCCCTTACTTCCATTGTTCTCACCTTTTTCCATTCTGTACTCAGTCTCTCCTAGTACTTCCTCACACAAGTCTCCTTCCCAAGCTCACTTACTCTCACCACCCTCTTCACCCCAACATTCACTCTTCTTTTCTGAAAACCCATACAAATCTTACCTTAGCCTCCACAAGATAATGATCAGACATCCCTCCAGTTGCACCTCTCAGCACATTAACATCCAAAAGTCTCTCTTTCACGCGTCTGTCAATTAACACGTAATCCAATAACACTCTCTGGCCATCTCTCCTACTTACATACGTATACTTTTGTATATCTCGCTTTTTAAACCAGATATATATATATATATATCAGTCATGTATAATGCACCGAAACCACAGCTCCCTTTCCACATCCAAGCCCCACAAAACCTTCCATGGTTTACCCCAGATGCTTCACATGCCCTGGTTCAATCCATTGACATATATATATATATATATATATATATTGGAAAGGATCACAATTTTGCGCGTGATCAAGATATTCCTATGAGGCCATGGGGAAAATGAAACACGAAAAGTTCCCAAGTGCACTTTCGTGTCATGATCACATCATCAGGGGAGACACAAGAGAGAAATATAACAGTCACTTGATATACATCGAAGAGACGAAGCTCGGACGCCATTTGGTAATCATGTGATTGTCCAAAACAATTATTTACCAAATGGCGTCCTAGCTTCATCTCTTCGATGTATATCAATTGACTGTTACATTTCTCTCTTGTGTCTCCCCTGATGATGTGATCATTACACAAAATATATGACAAGCCAATAAGTATCCATTCTTCTCTCCTAAAATCTGGGAAAAAGAGTATTGCCACAGATCTTAAACGTGTCATGAAACGTGACTAAGAGGGGTGGGAAGGGAGTGCCTGGAAATCCTCCCCTACTGCATTACTTTCCAAAAGAAGGAACAGAGGAAAGAGGCATATGGGAATCTTTTTTTTTCTTCTAAGCATCAAGCATTCTGTTCTGGACACTACGTTGCTTATTGTTAGAAACAGCGATCACATTTGATAGAAGAAAAGAAAACTTCTGAAGTAAATTGTGAGGTTGGTGTAAATAACTGTAATATTTTGTAAATACACATATACACAACATTTGATGCATATGTTCTTATCACACACACACACACACACACTCAAAACCGGACACAAGCCCTTCCTTATGTACGTAAATACAAAACTTAACCTAGCTTGCTTTAGTGTTGAATCTATACTTGGCAGCTATGCTACCAACTTCAGCATAGCACTTGAATGCATCCACTCACCTAGTTTCATGACTCCTACGTGAACAGTGGCTGAAAAATGACAACTGAAAAATATATAAAAATCTGAGTTTAATGGGCATAAGCATGTACCCACTCATGGAACCAACTAGAAACAACCTGAATACTAAATGCACCTAGCCAATGTGGTAGGAGCCTCAATGATAATGATGATGATGATAATAATAATAATAATAATAATAATAATAATAATAATAATAATATAATATCAATAACATCCTTGTTACAAACACCTAATTTTCAAACCGAACTGCTTACACTGTAACCATAATCAAAACTGGTATGCAAAGCAAAGCTCTAACTTAAATCCAAATTAGCTTGCACATAAAAAATAAAGTGACTGATTAGCGAATATTTTAGGTGCATCCACAATTTAGAGTTTCAACGCCAGTTTTGAATCCCAAATCTTTTACAAAAGAATAGATTATTTCCCATACACTTCCTCATGATACTTTCTGATCTTTAAGCCCATTTTACTTGCCCAACAGACAAACCATCTGGTTATTCTAAGAAGTTCATCATTACAAACGTCTGGTGACAAAGAGAATTAGTTATCAAAAAATGAAAATTTCTTTTATCTTAGTACCTCAACAAAATACATATTATTGAAAGCCTTGCTTAATCATCGCCAAATTAAACACTCTTCTACTCCATGATGAAGAAAATTATACTACTTTGCACAAATATATATATAAAAAGAGAAGAAAATGCTCTTTAAAAAGAGTCACGCAATACAAGAGAATGGTCTTTCTCAAGTTTTGTAACCAACATGCATATTAATGCAAAGCTGCTGCTTCTAACTATATGTTTTGTACATCTTGAATACCTTATAATGTGTAGAGATTTCTTCCACTGCAATGAAGAGAGTTTTAAAATCAATTATGACCAAAGTAAATTATCAATAAAACAAGTAAAGCAGTGCCCTGACACTGCTCTGCCGCCAAACAAGAGAAACAGGGTTCACCCTAAAAATAATTACCTCACTCCATAAACATTTGAAAATAATTTTGTATCACCAGTAAGTAATAAAACATTTCAGTATATTCTTTGAAGTCCAGAGGCTGTCAACACTTGATCAACAGCATACATTTCTTGTAAAATAAAGTAACTTCACAGAACCTATGTGTCATCCCTTAAAATGTCTTCATGTTAAATAAATCTAAAAATGGCAATGAAATATTTTAGAATTTATGTCTGCTCTAACTACAACACACACTAAATAGAAATAAAAATCCTGAGAAAAAGTTGCTGCTTACTTCACAAGTACACATACATGGTCAAAGCTCCCACCAAAATTCTGTAATTCTAGAAGTGCTGCTGCAGTACAGCCAGACAAAGGAACTACTTGCATAACAGGGCTTAATGAGGGCTTATTTCTGCATGTATTAATGTTCTCCTTCATAATTTAAAGGAAGAACATCCAATAGTATCAACATATTTCTGGTAACATTTCAGGAAGTTGAAACAGTAAAATATATTCCTTTTTAAGTATTTCCTTGTATTCTTACTGAGATATAAAATATGTACCTATGGTTGTATCAATCTCAGTTAGTTGGAGATTCTGGTGACTACATACAGGAAGTTTCCATTAGTCAGAGATATGAATTATCTAAAATGAGCAGCATGAGTTTTACCATATTGTCTCATTTTTCAAGATTTCAACATTCAAAAATATTTATTATAGGCACATTACTGAATACTGCCAAGTAATCTTCAATCTTATATTCCTATACCAAGCTTCAAGGTACCTTTCAACTAGTAATACATTTATGATTATATATATATATATATATATATATATATATATATATATATATATATATATATATATTTTTTTTTTCCAAACTATTCGCCATTTCCCGCATTAGCGAGGTAGCGTTAAGGACAGAGGACTGGGCGTTTGAGGGAATATCCTCACCTGGCCCATTTCTCTGTCCCTTCTTTTGGAAAAAAAAAAAAAAAAAAAAAAAAAAAAAAAAAAAAAATTAAATTTTTTTTTATTTTTTTAATTTATATATATATATATATATATATCCCTGGGGATAGGGGAGAAAGAATACTTCCCACGTATTCCCTGCGTGTCGTAGAAGGCGACTAAAAGGGGAGGGAGCGGGGGGCTGGAAATCCTCCCCTCTCTATTTTTTTTTTCCAAAAGAAGGAACAGAGAAGGGGGCCAGATGAGGATATTCCCTCAAAGGCCCAGTCCTCTGTTCTTAATGCTACCTCGCTAATGCGGGAAATGGCGAATAGTTTGAAAAAAAAAAAGAAATATATATATATATATATATATATATATATATATATATATATATATATATATATATATATATATATATTGGTACCATGCTACGTGATATCACAGTTTGGTACAAGAAATGTTCACAAAAATGAAGATCACTGACATAACAATACATACTTTGTCTTAAGTAACAATTTATTAAAGACTCTAGGCAAGTATTTCAGCATCTTGATTTGAAAAATTCTCAATGCGGATTAAGAAAGGTAACTTTTCTCAAAAGCACCTACTACATTTGTAATGGCAATATGAAGGTCTGTTATATACTACTATTAGTGCGCTTTAATCTGATATATTACATCATTCCTAAGTGAAATAGTAAAGCTGAAGAACTCTTCTTTGCTTTCAAGATAAAAAGTTGCTCTTAACAACTCATGAACAATCAATTTGGCTTTAGAGAAATACATTTCCTAGATTCTTCTTGTAGTATTAATAATACATAGTCTCCAAAAATAAACAAGAACCAAAAGATCATCACATGACTGAAAAAAGTTGTTATTCAACAGGCAATACTGAGATCAGCATCTAACATTTCATGTATAAACATTCTATCACATATACATACAACAGGCATACTGTACACTGCACCAAACTTCTGAACTTTGTTCTCATACTGCTGCACATCCCCATTAGATGTTACACCTTTCTTAACCACAATAATCATTTATGCATATACAAAAATTTATTGCAATCACACTTGTTGATCAGGAACTTCTAAATCACACATACAAAAACTTTTAAAACAGAGGGGACGTACTTCATGCAGTTTCTGTGGATGGTTATTGTAAAAATTCTGTTAAATCTGGCTGGAAGCATTAATCTCAGTTCTTGATGTTATGACAAAACAATACATCAGTAACTTGGAAGTTATATTTGTTATATTCTAAAGTACAAGATACTCCTGGAAAAAAAAAAAATGACATTACATGGCTTTTCATCCAATGCTAATAAATATTATATGATCATAAGCAGATATGAATTTAATAATTGAGAACCACTTAAGTTTTTTCACACTTTTCTACAGACTTAATATTCAACATTGTAAAATTTTCATAATTTTAATATCACATACAAAAGTCAAATATTAAGTCTTCTTTAATATAGGTAGTACCTCCACGATGGAAGATGGAGAAAGTATATCAAAGAACAGGAGACATTTTTCTACTTCCTGGGTGAGAATTTTGGATTGGTGGGGCCATGAGTAAAGGAGCGCAACTCATAAGGAACACTGGTTTTGTGAAGGGTGGCAGCATCTGCATCACTCTTGCGGAAGATTAACATGCGGATATCAGTGTGGAGGTAGATCTTGCCAGATTTAGAACTGACAAACCTGTGAAGGATAACTGAAGTTAAGGGGCTTTCTATAAAATGTTATTAGCCAAGTACTTATATAAGCATACTAATGATTTGGAATAACAGTACTTGCAATACAAAAATTATTCTGGAAAAAAGAAAAAGGTGTACAAGAGCAGAGCATAACGTTTTCCAGCTGTATGCCTTTAAACTTTTAATTGTCTTTGTAAAGCATTTTCTACTGCAGCAACTCTCTTAAAAGGTACCTGAGATGTATGAGGTAACGGAGCCACTGATGAGCATTAGGATCGGAATCACTGGCCCCAACAGGCATGTTTAATGTACGCTGACGGACGAACGTGCGTGAGTTGGGCGGCATATCAGACAGGTCATACATTACCACAAACATCTTCACAACAGTCCCATGCGGATTGAATAATGTCACCTGAACCGTTCCCTTGTTTGGCACATGGTAACCTTTCTTGCCCAAATTAATGTGACCCTAGAAAGCAAAGAATGATTACAGAAAATGATGTAAATAAGATCTTACAGCTAAGTATATATTACAAACATCAACTGCTCCACTTGCATATCAAAAATATGAACATCATAATCATGTATAATTGTCCATGACAACAAAGGTATAAAAAATTATGTGTTGATATCATCTTAATAGTAATTAACTGGTTGTGTATCAAGATATACCTCATATTCTTAAGTCAGTGTTCTCTAGACATGAGAAATAACTGAATAAATTATTTCAGCATCTGACACATCTAATCTCATAAGTTTCCTAGACTGACGTTAATCACCAACTTCTGCTGGTAATCATCAATTCCTTGTCTTACACTAAAACTCTAATGATTAAATGCAGATGTAACTTTTGAGGAAGTGCTTAAGCTGTTAATACAGCACCCTGTTCATACTTTATATCATATTTGTTCTTATCCCTTACATGTAACTACATATCTCATGTAGTATGGGGCATGGTAAGACAGACTTCATTTTGGGCAAGCTAAACTTTACCCTTACCACACAACTTAGGCATAAATCTACTATTCATTCTTGTCTACAGATGGGACATCTCAAATAATATCATAACCCTGAAACCCTTTACTCAAGGGTTCCTGCAACTTCAAGTCTGCACTACACTCAGTAGCAGGGACAGAATGGACTCCATTGAAGAGAGAAGTTCTTTGATGAGACTGTATTGTTCCATCAACTGACAATGATATTGCCTCACCAGAAGTGACTTTTCACTCACAGTGTAACCTCAAGCAGGTAGAGTCCCTCTAAGGCTCAGTCATCTGTTCTTGACACTACCTCAAAAACACCAAAAATGGTGAATATGTAAAAAAAAAAAAACTTGTCCTGTTTAAACACTAAAAACATAGGAACGGTATATGGAAATGATCAAAGAAAGGTTTAAAACAAATATAAAAATTACATACCATATATGGAGATGAGATCTGGTCATTATCACATAATGTGTAAAAGAAGACAGTGACAGGCTTGGTGGTGCGCTTCGGACAGAAAGCACCTGAGGCAGCTATCTCTGCAGTGAAGCCCTGAACTGTTGATACAGGCTCAAGACGTCCATTTAACACACACTCCTCAAAGCTGCCTAGTAGATTTGAACATGTAACAGTGGCTGGAGCTGATGCTGACAGCTGCGTTGATTTGTTTATGGTGTTGCGAGCTGCATGCGTCTCCACAGTATCGACTTCTTCCTCCTCATTTTCACAGTTATACAGCGCACTGCAGTGGAACGATGTCGATCTACAATTTTTTTGTGAAAGGGTCAGTCAAGTAAAGGAGAGCTACAAAAAGCCAAGGACTAGATGATGTTGGAAAATAAAGCATTGTGCAGCATGTATAAATATCTTTTTTATTCTATATATCTTTGGGAATATTTGAATAATGTCTGAATTATATACATGCATATCTAAGGTGCTACATATGCATTTTTTGTGTTTGTGTGTGCATTCTCTTGAGTAAATGTATGCATGCAAGTGCATTTGTTTGTGTATGCATGCATGTTTACCTGCCTACATCTGTAAAAGCAAGCCAGCAGGGATTTCATGCATTCATAATCTCCAAAGGTAAGAGTGTCCAAGTTTGTGCTACATCCTCTTAGTGCACATGAGGAAGAAGCTTTAAACTCATGTCCCCCAACCCATTCTTGCATTTCGATCAAAAAAATTTAACTTTTCAAGGTTAGTCCCATTTACTCCATCTTCACTTGGCTTGTTGAAAGGGTCTATAGTTCGGCTGCTGACGAATACTTCTGCACATTCTTCCACACACAGATATCATGCCTAACTTCCAGTTATGTTGCCATGTTTAGGATTCTCTTCTGACTTCAATGAATTGATCTGTAATGCTCTCAAGGCCTCCCAGTAACTTTTATGTCATAACATTTCACCTTATCCTTCTTTCTTCCAAAATGGTTTCCTCTCTTTCTTCATCATAAATTCTAATCAATTCTGATACCATTCTTGCTGCATTCCAGAGGTCTCTTTCCCAGAAGTTCTATGTGGCTCAGCAGGTAAGAAGACTAGATTGATGTGGCATACTCCAGTCTTGGTAAAAAAAATGTATTGTATATCCTGTATATCCTCCTACAGATCTCACTGTCCATGTACTTTAAGTCAATTTTGACTTATCAAAATATTCAATAGAGTTCACTTTTCTCACAGTTTTCATATTATGTTCTGGTGACAAATTTTGCTTCGAGTAATTCCTATGTAATTACCCACTTCCACAGTCCTTGAAGGGAACTAGTTATAAACTTATCGGGCCCCATATCTTGGACCTTTTTATTTATATTTATTCATTTATTATACTTAGCGTTAGCGAGGTAGCACAAGGAAACAGACGAAAGAATGGCCCAACCCACCCACATACACAAGTATATACATAAATGCCCACACATGCACATATACATACCTATACATTTCAACATTTTCTTTATTTTTTCATACTATTTGCCATTTCCCGCATTAGCGAGGTAGGGTTAAGAACAGAGGACTGAGCCTTTAAGGGAAATCCTCACTTGGCCCCCTTCTCTTTTCCTTCTTCTGGAAAATTAAAAACGAGAGAGGAGGATTTCCAGCCCCCTGCTACATTTCAACACATACATACATATACATACACAGACATATACATATATACACACGTACATGTTCATGCTTGCTGCCTTCATCCATTCCTGTCAGCACCCCACCACACATGAAATGGCACCCCACCTCCCCCCGTGAGGACGAGGTAGTGCTAGGAAAAGAGAACAAAGGCCACATTCGTTCACACTCAGTCTCTAGCTGTCATGTGTAATGCACCGAAACCATGACTCCCTTTCCACATCCAGGTGCCACAAAACTTTCCATATAATCTTTTACCCTTTTCATAGTATGACTTTCAAATTGTTTTCCCTGATATAGCACTCATAGATTGTTTAAACTCTTTACTGTTTTACAGACTATATATTTCACAGTTAAATTCCTTATGGAATTCTTTCCATTCCTTTCATATTTTTGGTAACATCAACAAAAATGTTCAGACTGTATACCTGTCTCCTTTGACAAACCATTTATGTAGATCAAAAATATTAGTGGCCTTATCACAGCCCTGATCAACATTTGCCAACTGAAGAGGTTCCCCCGACATGTATTCTCTGTGTCCTCCAGAAGTTCCTCTGACATGTATTCTCAATGTCCTCCTATGTGGTACTCCTCTGACCCTAGCCTAGGTATTTAGATTCATCATAAATATTCTTCAGGGGTTACAACCAAAGGCATTGTGGCAGTCTAAGAACACAAAATCCACTCACCCACTCCTCTTTTCTAGAATGCTGCCTACTTTCTCACAGAAATCAAAGAGATTCACTATGCAACATTTTTCATTTTGAAATAAAGTTTTCTCTCTCTTAAATAGCTTTTACCAATGAAGAAAATATTTACCTGCTTCCAGATTATATTTTCAAGTATTTTAGAGGTATTGCAGTAAACATAAATATTACTATTACACAACTCCAGGACCTCTTTTATGGGGCTCCTGCAGCTCTGAGGCTGCATTTCACATATGAACAGGAAAATAATGGATTTCTAAGGAGTGTGAAAGACTGTACTCCTTTCTGTTCACTGATGATGGTGCAGCCTTACCAAAGATGACTTCTGGTAGGCAGAGTTCGATAACACCATACATATTTATGTACCATAAGATTAGTAATCAACACTCAACAACAGCACAATGAAACACAAATAATTCAAACATAGTCGCACCTTAACATGCTTGGCATAATTTTTCTGCAACAGTTCTAACCCTCTCCCACCCAAACCACTACACAACTACTCACCAAACACCAGGCAGAAATAAAAATACCATCCCTACGTCACACTTCTGCAACCTATATTCGCAGATCACTCATCATCCACAAAAAAGACACTGATAGAACATAGCCACACTTTACTGACCTGACAGTTACAAAACAATCCCCAACCCACTCTTATTCAACCTCCAATTGGGCACAGTGTCAAAGGCTTTCTGAAAGTCCAGGAACACAGCCAACCTACCCACCTCTCTGACCCATGATGGAGTTCACTATCATAATAGTACAGAAGATTCGCAATGTATGACCTCTTTTCCCTGAAACTATGTTGTCTCCCACTCAGGTAGTCTCTACTTTGAAAGGATTTGGTAATTTTTGTTTTCTAATTCCCTTTTCCAGAGTTTTATGAATGACTTTCTACTGAGACTGGCCTGTAGTTCATTGCAATTTATCAATAACCCTTCTTTGTGTAATTACCCATTAATACTGTAAGTGGAGGGAATTTTACATTCGTGGGGCCCCATCTCTTAAACTTTCTCAACTAACATACAACTTTTAACCTTCTGTATGCTATCTAAATTTACCAATTTCCTGGTTCAGTTTATTCCATTCATCTATCTTATACAATAAAAGTACTTCTTTATACTCTTTAAACACTTTCCATGCTTAATTTCATGTAAAGTCATCTGGTTGTTCTACCACTATATCTTTTTGAAGCACCATTCACTGTCTAAGACATCAGTCTGGCTTAAAAAAAAGAAGCTGTGATCAGGTCATCCCTGTGTATAATCACCTATTCATACTATAAGTGAAGTGAGAATTACATGAGGGATTCCACCTCCTGTACATTCTCTAATGACACAACTTCTTAAATTTATGTATACTTAACGCCTTAATCATGTTTTCAGTAATTTTATTTCTTTCATCTACCACTTTCATCCTATAAATCTCTTTCTTGCTTAATTTTGGGCTATGTCCTCTAGCAGTCCTATCCCTACATCTTTCAAAACTCTACTGTCTAAATCACCAATCTGGTTTAAAAATTTAAATGTTATGATCATGTCACCCCTAACCTTTCCCTTCTCCAAGGTGGGCAAATCTATGGCTTCTAGCCTTTCCCTACCCTCCTCTGAGCCTTCTCTAGCAGCTCTTTGTGTTTCTTAAGTGTACTGACCAAACTTGAGAAGCATTCTAATTTAGGCCTTCATCAGATATGAACAGCTTGCTGAACATTTCTTTATCTTTATACTTGAAAGCTATCTTATTATTTGCCAGAAGACAGTTGGCTTCCTTTACTATTCAAAGAATGAGGGACTTCAGCGCTCTCAAGTCCTCACACAAATATTCCTGAAGCTCATTTCATCTATATAATAATCTTACTAAGGCCTTCTTTAATGTCACCCCAATCTGCTATGTACAAGGAGGGAGTTCTACAATGATGGGGCTCCATCTCTAAAACAATTTCTAAACATATGCATGCTTTCACATTCACCTTATACTTGGTGTATTTTATTCATCCACTACATATACTAAAAAGTACTTCACATCTTTTTTCACAATTTTCTTCTTCAAATTCAAGCTGTGGCCTCAGGTCATTGTATTCCAGCCAGACTTCCACCAATTATAAGTTACTTCAAAAACTTGAAAGGTTTCAAGTAAGTCAACACTCATTCTTCTTACTTCCACTGTGGGTAAACTGAAAGTCTTAAGCCGTTCTCTGTTAATTGGTTTTCTTAATTCCAGTACCATATTTGTTGCCCTTCTCTGGACCTTCTGTTAGTTCTTTGTACTTCTTAAAGTAAAGTAACCAACCTTGAGATGCACATTCTAGCTTTGGCCTGAAGTGGATGAGAAAAGATTGTCGAGTATTCCTTGTCCATATAATTGGGTGCCATTACAATATTTGCCAACAGACAATTTGTCTCCTTTACTATTCTCCTAAACATGAAACTAATGAGAGGTTAGAGATGATGTCTATTCCCAAGTCTCTCACACAAAGATTCCCTAGGCCTATTTCCTGCATGATAATATTCATATTGAGGCCTTGTTTTACTGTATCCATCCTCATTATGCTGTATTTACTTGACTGATTTTCATCAACCATGCATTTGACCCTCTATGGAGCTTATCCACATTCCCATCTAGGTTGACACATTCCTCCTTATATTTACTTCCCTCATGACTTTGTCATTATCCGCAAACATATTCAGGTGTGTGTCCAATCCTTCAGGCATACAATTTGCATATATCAAGAAGGGCAGTGGTCCCAAAACAGAACCATGCAGCATGCCAATGGTGACATCAACGTATTTCAAGAAGACTCCTCTTACATCCATCATTTATTCCCATCCACTAAAATCATCTCTCCACTGAAGTAGTTGATCCCTTATTCTTGCTTGAAGATCCAACTTCATTACCAACCTCATATGTAGTACTGTCCAACTGCTGTCTGGAAGTTCAGGTACAAACAATCCATCCAACCTTCTCTTTTGCCTAAAATGGAGCTCATTCCCTTAAAGAAATGTTTAAAGCATATGATTTCCTTTCTGTTTCACTCAGATAACTTCTTATCTATTTGCTTTCTGTCACTTCTAATATAGTACTCTACTGACCACTCTCACCAGCAAGACCCACCTGTGGTTCAGGGCATCCTCCACATTTCCTTTCTTGAAGATAAGTATGTTGTTTGCCTGCTTCCACTCCCTTAACATTTTACGTAATTATTACCAGCAACATCTTGAACAACACTATATGAACAACCCTCTAAGTGGTTCCTAAATGTATTTGTGCAAATCTTCAGCCCATATGGAGATATTTCATTTAAATCATAAACAATATTTGCATGAAAACCCTTTAGTATCGTTTATGTCTTTTCTGGAAATTTCAGTGTTTTCTATCACTACCCCCCCCCCCCCCCCCCCATTTTGTCTCGCTGGAGCTAGATTATCTTTCACATTCAAAATATGTTTGAACTTGCAATTCAGCTCCTTACATATCTTTTCTTCATCCTCTACTTCTCCTCCCTCTTAATCTCCTAGCCTTATTATCTGATTTTTAAATAATGCATTCCTGATGAAATTGTGAAAACATTTTGGAGGCAACACCTGCCTTATCTACAATATTCTTCTCAACGTTTCCTTGCTCCTTCTTTCTTATCCTACTATACTCCTTTATCTCTTCTACCTCTCAAATGCTGGCAGCTTGGGGTTCTGCCTGAATCTTCTCCACATTGCACTGTGCTCCTTTGCTTTTTCACATCATTTCTAACAAACTCCTCCTTTTTCATCTTTAGCTCTGTATCTAAAGTTAAAGGTAAGCATGTTCCTACTTCTTCCTTTCAATATTTACTGAACCTTTCACCACAGTCATCAAGTCCAGTGAACTCCGTTTCCCTACTCATGTTAAACTAACAATCATTGAGTCTGTAAAATTTCAACAATCATATTTACTAAGAGATTGGTTTTACTGCTGCTCTTTCTATATCCACATTTACCAAATGATTAAACTCCATCTTTACATGATCATTTTTTTCCTGTTTGGTTACTACATTTTTCTCACTATCCATGTTAATATCAGTTAAGATCTGGTTCTGGTGTACTCAGTGGCATGGTTGTATGGTACAGGAAATTTTTTTTTTTTTTTTTTTTTTTTTATACTTTGTCGCTGTCTCCCGCGTTTGCGAGGTAGCGCAAGGAAACAGACGAAAGAAATGGCCCAACCCCCCCCCCCCATACACATGTATATACATACGTCCACACACGCAAATATACATACCTACACAGCTTTCCATGGTTTACCCCAGACGCTTCACATGCCTTGATTCAATCCACTGACAGCACGTCAACCCCGGTATACCACATCGCTCCAATTCACTCTATTCCTTGCCCTCCTTTCACCCTCCTGCATGTTCAGGCCCCGATCACACAAAATCTTTTTCACTCCATCTTTCCACCTCCAATTTGGTCTCCCTCTTCTCCTCGTTCCCTCCACCTCCGACACATATATCCTCTTGGTCAATCTTTCCTCACTCATTCTCTCCATGTGCCCAAACCACTTCAAAACACCCTCTTCTGCTCTCTCAACCACGCTCTTTTTATTTCCACACATCTCTCTTACCCTTACGTTACTCACTCGATCAAAC
Source organism: Panulirus ornatus (assembly GCF_036320965.1). Lineage (NCBI taxonomy): Eukaryota > Metazoa > Arthropoda > Malacostraca > Decapoda > Palinuridae > Panulirus > Panulirus ornatus. The sequence goes on from NC_092286.1 coordinate 13,726,920, forward strand.
CACCTCACACCACACATTGTCCTCAAACATCTCATTTCCAGCACATCCACCCTCCTGCGCACAACTCTATCCATAGCCCACGCCTCGCAACCATACAACATTGTTGGAACCACTATTCCTTCAAACATACCCATTTTTGCTTTCCGAGATAATGTTCTCGACTTCCACACATTCTTCAAGGCCCCCAGAATTTTCGCCCCCTCCCCCACCCTATGATCCACTTCCGCTTCCATGGTTCCATCCGCTGCCAGATCCACTCCCAGATATCTAAAACACTTCACTTCCTCCAGTTTTTCTCCATTCAAACTCACCTCCCAATTGACTTGACCCTCAACCCTACTGTACCTAATAACCTTGCTCTTATTCACATTTACTCTTAACTTTCTTCTTCCACACACTTTACCAAACTCAGTCACCAGCTTCTGCAGTTTCTCACATGAATCAGCCACCAGCGCTGTATCATCAGCGAACAACAACTGACTCACTTCCCAAGCTCTCTCATCCCCAACAGACTTCATACTTGCCCCTCTTTCCAAAACTCTTGCATTTACCTCCCTAACAACCCCATCCATAAACAAATTAAACAACCATGGAGACATCACACACCCCTGCCGCAAACCTAGATTCACTGTGTGAGGACCTGTGTGAGGAAGTACCAGGAGAGACTGAGTACAGAATGGAAAAAGGTGAGAACAATGGAAGCAAGGGGAGTGGGGGAGGAATGGGATGTATTTAGGGAATCAGCGATGGATTGCGCAAAAGATGCTTGTGGCATGAGAAGAGTGGGAGGTGGGTTGATTAGAAAGGGTAGTGAGTGGTGGGATGAAGAAGTAAGAGTATTAGTGAAAGAGAAGAGAGAGGCATTTGGACGATTTTTGCAGGGAAAAAATGCAATTGAGTGGGAGATGTATAAAAGAAAGAGACAGGAGGTCAAGAGGAAAATTTCTTATATACACTTAAAAACTTGCACCTCCAAGACTTTTTGTCTCCTGAGAATCAAATTTATCAGGTACTCTACCATCTCTGAAAAGTATATGCTTTACCACTTCATATATCATCCTATTCATCATTTCATTATCATCATATTTTTACAGCAATCCAGTCCTTTGAAGGATTATACATTATCAACACCACTATGTTCCTCTTTTCCTTAGTTGCTCTTCCCATTATGCATTGTTTGAATGGGCCAACTACCAGTATTTCCTGAAACTCTTAAGAATTCTCTTTTCAGAAGGACCAAACCTCCTCCTCCACTTTCTTTGTTTTCCCTTTCAATTCTTGCTATAATGAATCCCTCTGAACAGAGCAGGTAAGATCTTATTTCATAAGTAAGTTTCGTCTCCAAAATCTAACAATTTCAGGTGCATTTTCCATAATCTGGACCTTAAATTCCAGCTCTCTACCATATATCTACCATTCCATCTGCATTTCTATAAATTACTTTCAGTCTGACAGTTCATCACTTAACTTTCCTTACCTCTCTGCATTATGGGAAAGGCTGCTCTATCTTCTTGCCTCATTTGATTTTAAAAAATTTTTCCTTCTAACTGTATTCTTTGTTCTTTTCCCTTCCCTTCCCTTGGACTATCATGTCTAATGAATACTTTACTGAATTCCTCCTTTTTTTTCAGCCTGCCTAGAAGACCGAATCAAATGTAAGCATAGCAGGTCATCTTATACGGTGACAATCTCCACCAATTCTACTTTCCCTGTAACTATGTGGGGCAATTCTAACAATTTATGTTTTCTGAATCCTTTTTCCCATCTCATCTCGCTGGTGATGGGGTTATAAAGTCTTCCACCATGAATACACTTTTGAACTTGTCAGTTACTTTCTCGCATGTCTTCCTGTCATCTACACCTCTTCCTACTAAGTCTCTTTGCTTGTAGAGTTGTATTTCAACTGACAAATTTACTTTTGATAAATCTATGGAAGAAGTTTTGAATTTTCCCCAGCCTTGTTCACAACATTCTTTCCAGAGTTTCATTATTCAACCTCCCTTTTTCTGCTACATTCATTCTATCCCTTCTTAACCTTACCTATGCTGATTGAATGATGTGCTGCTTCAAGCTTCTCCAAAGTATATCCCCTATCACTCTTTTCTAACCTTCTATCACTATTTGAAACACCTTTACAGTACATTTCACATCACTTTCTAAAGTGTTCTAAAAGATAATGTTCAGCTCCCAATCTCATCCACTATTGACGTCCTTATTAACCATGAAGTCAAACAAATATTACACAATTACATTCTCAATATGATGTCCTTTGTGGTAGTAGGTGAGTGGAGTCCATCATTAGTACTGTCTCTTGGGTATCAGAGGAGTTGGTGGCTGTGCCACAATGAGCCAGCAACATGCTTGCTGGCCAATGTAGCCATCCTTTCTCCTTACTACAGCTACTAATGCGTTGCTCGTATCCAATCATCTCCATCTGAAACACAGCACTTAACAAAACACACAACTCTTTACTCTAGTTTTTCGTCTCTTTTCCTTCAAAAAATTGTGGCAGTGCACATTCATTTAGATTCTCCAGTGCAGAATCAAAACACTGTTGTCAGTCTAGGTATGCTGGATGGTTCCCAAGGATCCAAAACCTGACGTTAAGCAAACAGAACACTCATTCAGATCAAGCTCCCACACCTGGCAATTATTTATTCTGTTATGCAACATTAGCGATCTTAAATCTAACTTTCCCTTTGCTGATGAACATTTATCCACTTCTTCCTCTGAATTTTTCTCTCTGAAACCCACCTGTCCAAGGATGCTACCCCTGTACACTTACTTTTCTCACTTTTCTAACTTTAATCCCAATCATTATTTTTGCTCAAAGGTGGTGTCTGCACCTACTGTAAAACAAAAATTCCCATTGTTTGCCTATGTATCTTGAGTTTCTTAAATTTGACGTCATCTAGCTTAATATGTTCATCCCTTCAACTATCTGATGAAGAGCCATGAAGCATTTAGTTTCACCTGGGCAAGAGTTATGGCCTTCTTATGATGTTTCCTTGGTAAATCACTTGAGCTGGCTCTATGAGGACATTGTTAAATGTGAAATACCCTTCTTAAAAATATTCAGGGGCTCTAACCTTGTTTTTTTTTAAAAAATTATCTTCCTGCCCAAGGAGTCCCCTCTATGGGGCTCCTACAGAACTGCCAGTTACTTCCAGTTTGCAGGACAAAAGGTCATAAGATGTGGTGATGATGTGTATATGTCTATGTGGGGAGAATGCAGGGCAACTAAGCAGTAAGTGTTGTGCATCTTTAATGAAGTCATTGCATCATGGGTATGAGAAAGCTTGGTATATGTTTAAATGGTGTTGTACTGCTGGAATGATAGGTGGTATCTAAAATGCAGACAGGATAGTGCAACTTGTAATAAATGTCTGGTGAGTGTCATTCCAGATGGGTAAACACATGACAGGGCTGTGTTTAAGGCTGGGCCGGGAAGACAGTTTGTGCTTGTTAAGTCATTTCACCGAGTATATGCTTCGTCAGAATTGAGTTTGATGTGGATAGGGGTTATGCGAGTGTAGGCTGTTGACATGTGAGACAAGAGTGAGCTTTTTTCTTTAACTGGGGATTGGTGGTTAGTTATCAAGTGGTTTGTGCTTTTGCAAAGGAATGAGTGCTGAACATGTTAAAGCAGGATTGTACTGGGAGAATATCTGTTTCACTGCGTAGGCAGAGAGTGCCTATGGTTGCCAGGCAGCCATTGATTGTTCTGAGTGTTGTGTTTCATGTGGTTTGCAGCTTTGCTATAATCATTTCTGACAGGCTCAATGACCAGACAGGTTAGGCACAGTTTAGGGTGGAGTAAATTTGCATACGATACTACAGGATTCCATTCTATATCTGAAAATAGTACCACTAAGTGTTCTGGATGCATTTAGTTTGTTGCCTTGTATTCATAGCTATAATATGGGAGGCAAATGTAATCCATGTGTTGCATGTGATGCCCAAAACAGTTGGAGTTTTGTCGAGTGGGAGCAATTGTCCATGCAAGGTGATAAGAGCATGCAGTTTGGATTAATGTCAATCAGGGGTTAAAAGAGCAACAGACAACTGTACAGATTCAAATAATCTGTTCTGGGTGCAACAGTAATCCAAGTGTAATGGAATTGTATGTTTCTTGATGATTGTATAGTGTCAAGGTAATGCAATGATAAGAATTTTAAACTATGGTCTGAAGAAGGTGGAGGAGGAACAGATATAAGGGATGGAAAAGGGAGATGAAGTGTAGTGTGGATAAGGAATGAAAAAGAAAAGAAAGGGTAACAAAAAAAAAAAAGGTTAGGTGAAATGACGAAGTGGTAGAGATATTTAGAGTAAGCAAAAGACAAGATGGAAGAGGAAAACATTAATGATGAAGAAAAGGAGGGGAGAGAACAGAGAAAAGAAAATCTAAAAAATGAGAAAGAATTGGCCATAGTAAAGTGAACTGAACGAGGAGGAGATGGCAAAGATATGGAACATGAAGTGTATGACGACAACTGATGAGGAAGAACAAGATGTGCAGGTACATATTTGTAAAACAAAAAATTTATTGACAGAAATTATTGTGCTGTACATGTGTCTACCAAATATGCATAAAATAATCATTCTGATTAAACCAAAACATTGATAAATATGGACAAAAGAATTAAAACATTACTGAAATGAGATGAATGAACAGCAACCAGAAGGAGAAGAGAGAGGGCAAGGTGACAGAAAAGGATGTAGAGAAGAGGATGAGATGATGGAAGAGAACATGGACATATTCCTGGAAGGACAGGCAACAGGAGACCATACAATCCACAATAAGGTCTTCTGATGAAGGACAGTAATTGCATCATGAGGTCATAATCTTATTTGTGAAAGAAACAGGATATTAAAGTATGAGGCAGAAGAAAGGGAAGAAGAAAGGGGAAAATAAGGGAAATGAGTAGGGAAAACATAGAAGACAAAAGAAAGGAGATAGGAGGAGGAAAAAGAGGGGGTAAAGACTGACAAAGATAGAAAAAAAAGGGGGGGAGGAAGGTGATGAGTTAATGAGAGAAGCAGATGCAAAAGGATAAAGAGATGAGAATAGGATAACAAAACTGAGAAAAGGATGCTGAAAAGTGGGAAGGGAAATGAAAAAATGAAAGGAGAAAAGTTGAAAGAAGGAAGAACAGAGGAGGATGGGGGACAAAGATATTACATGAGAAAAAACAGTATGTAGGAGAAAGGATGTGGAAGTGGGAAGAAAAAGGAGAAATAAAAGATGGGAGAAAAAGGAAAGGATAGAGAGACAGAACAGGATAAGAGAGAGCATAAGGTAGAGGAGGCAGACCCCATAACTACCAGAAATACATTCCCATGAACTATTTGGTCATTGCCTGCAATCCCCTCCACACTTGATACTAAACTGTTAATGAAAATTACTTCAGATTTTGATATAGTCAAGATGCAACTGTCTGTCTACTCTCTTATGAAAATACAGCCAAAACATCCAAATAATCTGAGTATTCTTGAGATCATTATCTAAACTTTTACAATAATGTTGGAACTGATTTAATTTTGTTATGGCCTTTATAAAATACATGAGCAACTGGTAATGATGATAATATCCCAGGAAGCCTTTTTTTTTTTTAGATGTCAAACAAATATATAATCAAAATAAGTCCACTCCTTTTTAAAGAAAACATTAAACATACTGTGATTAAAAAAGGCATCACTTCTAGGTTGATGGTCTTTGAAATGGAGAGAATTCATTCAAATTTGCTACAGTGTAATTCATGACCCAGCTGTTCCAAAATATGCATGCATGAAAAAAAAACAATATTTTGCTTACCTGAAAAACTACAAACTTAACAAAAGCATACCAAACCAAATTCAAAAATACTTGAAAAACTTGCACATAGACAACAGAAACAGAACTCTAATGTTTGTGACAGATTCCACCACTCTGCAGAATGCTGGTCAGGTAGGCTATGTTTACCTACATATTAGCCAGACAAAGCATTCCTTGTACAGCTATGCAGAAAAAAGTGTGAGAATATAGCTAAGGGAAGAAAGACACTTATATACAGACAACAATAACACAAAAATATTTAAATCTATTTAACCTTTCCATGCTAATACCAAAAGGCACTGCCTTAAGTGATCAAATTACTAACCTCATGAAGGCTTTATGTAATACATAAATTAGAACAGCTAAGTGACACACTATCAATCATTACTATATACCTAAATCAAAACAATTCCATAACTCACCTCTTAATTGCAGCAACACAGTTCAGGCTTGAATCATAGTCGAAACGTTTTCCTTTCCGAAGAGGTGCTGGGGAAGAAGTCAAAGGCAATCCAGTCTTACTGTGAAAGACCATGTTCGTTGCAGAATCCAAAGATCGCCTAAACTGAGCTTTTTCACTTGCTGATGGGATAGGAACTCCTTTTCCATTACAAATCTTTTCCACTTCATTATCTACCTGATTAAGCTCTCTAAGTGTCACACCATTCTCTTTGTCTTCTAAGATTTCCATGTCATGTGTTTCAATTTGTTCTTGCTTCATTTGCTCTGCCAATTCATTCCAGTCCATGTCATCATCCCCACAGTCTGGTTGGTTATTGTCCTGAGAGTTGTCCTGAGTTGATTGATGAACTTTTGTCATAAGGTGCTTGAGCAAACTTGTACTCTTCAAAAATCCTTCACGGGTATCCCTAATACATCTACCACTATCCTTACCAATATCCTTCATAACTGTTTGGTCAACTGCTTCTGATAAAAACTTTTCCTTGAAATGGTTGCTACTTGATATGTTTTTCTCTGCACCTGTAATAGACACTGAATCTACAGGTTTTTCATCTTCAAAATTTAATGCCCTTTTGACCATTTCTTTCTCTACCACGGATTTTAATTTTCCTGATCCTTGAATATAATTTTGATCATCATCTTGGACCTGACTGTACTCCTTTTGGATGCTTGATAAAACTGCACTAAACGGACTCTTAATCAAAGTCTGTGAAGTTTGCTTCAGGGGCTGGCAGGTAACTGGCTGGGTTGGTTCGCTACTGGCAGTAAAGAAACTAGTTTTGTGGGTGATCTTCTTTGCTTCAATGCATCTGGATTGATTTGAGGATGAGTGTGCATTCTGTCCGCATGCATCTTTAGCATCATGATTACAATTATCACTGTAAACACCTGCACTTCTTTTACCACACGATTCTTTACTTATATCACTACAAACTCTGGTCCGATATGATTCACAACTATCAACTAATGACTTACAACTAGAAATATCACAATGTTTCTCACCACTACGAGCTATGGCTTCAAGAAACAGGTTTTCAGGACTAGAGGTTAACTCCTGGACATCTCCTCTGCCCCAATTTTCTTTATGGCACCTTTCGTTGTTGTGTCCATGACAATCTATAGAAGAGGGGGCTTTTGGTCCCACATTCCCTTTGCATTCACTCCATGAAATATCTAACTTCTTTTCTCCCCCTTTTTCTAACCTACAATCACTTTTCCCATCCCTATCCTTCCAATAAGAGGATTCAAATTTTCCTTCCTTCCAACACCTTGAATCTATCTTCTTTTCTCTATCCTTCATGAATTTGACACCAATTTCTCTTTCACCCCATGATTTACTGCAAACACCACCATCTCCCTTAAAATTTGACATCAAGCTTTTTGATTCACAAGGGCTCCTTGGAGATTCTGTTTCAGATTGGTTCCTGTGACGGTCAATACGAAGTGGTGGTACAGGAGTTGGCTGCCGTAGAACACTGAGAATTTCCATTGTTTCCCGTGGTGTTAACTCAAAGTTGAACTTGCTGTGAAACAAGTGGCTGGGGCTAACATCACCTCTGTTCTTTAGCTCTTGCTTCAGGTCCTTAAAATATCAAAGTAAATTAATATATTGTAAAAATTTACCTGTTCATATGCAAAAATTACTTCTCAAAATCAGACATAAATGCACAAATTACAACTGACAGGTCATATCATATATAATATTTCATTATTACAGAAAATGCAAACACAAAAAAAAAATAATCAAAGGAGACTTCATTTCAAGTCATAACAAGGGCAAGCAGGAAAAATTGCATTGCTTGGTTAACTAAGTTTAAGGACCACAGGAAAATTAATGTCAACAAAATCTTATAAACTAAAGCAACCACAAAATAATAATCAAAAGCTGATAGTTCAATAGCTCCATGAATTTTTCTTTCTTAATTAACCATAAGAATCATCTGCTATCCTCAGTTGTCATTTCCTTACTGCCTTCCAAATAAAGTCAAAGACCAAACACAAGGTCATGTCAGGTAGTAAGTTCAAATTCTTTCATCTTATGTACATATCAGCCTCTGTCCACCAGAAACACTCATTTCCATCTAAAATATGATAGCACTCACAAAAAAATATCTATATGCTGCTCAAAAGATCAATTCAATGAAAAACATCATAACATATAGACTGGATGGAAAACAAAATGAGGGTGGAAATGAAAACTCCTAAGGTGAACTGATAGTGCCACTGGTTAAGATTCCTCATTCTTCAGTAGTCATATATAGATAATTACTTGTTCAATATGTTTAAAGAGTATTCATTATCCTGTAGCCTTAACCCGGTTAAACCAAAGCTCTGGGTCATTATACTGACGTGCATGAAATAGGATATGTGATTCAGGTGTAGAGCACCTGAAAAGACTTATTCTCAAACTTACTTTAGGATGAGGTTGTGAAGATCTGGACTCATCTTTGGTGCCCACTTCAAACAAATCTTCTAAACTGGAGCACAGATGCTTTCCTGTGTGTGAGCAACATGGTCTCAGTTGATCATCCATTACCTTAGGAAGATCCATTACCTCCTGTGTCAGTTCACCCACTCTCACATGGCTCTGCTTACTGTGGGTGCTACACTTTCTACTTTCCTTATTAGCATTACTTGAAGAAGGCTCAGACTCAGATGGTAGTGGCTGAAAGTATTCTCTTTTGCTATTAAGATGTTCAATCTGACATTCCCAATCACTTGGATATTCTCCACGTCGCTTCAACCCTTGATCACGGAATCCATTAAAATCTGGACCATTGGCACCAACTTCAAGGTACTCACCCCTTGTTCTCAGTCTTGCATAAGGATCAAGCTCCTGGTATTCACTCACTGATCTTGTATCTACGTATGAACCAAAAAGAAATGAGTATTCTCCAGCAGGTCCATGAAATTCCTGTTGTTCTTGAAGCTGATACTCAGGATAATGTTGGTATTTCCCACCCCTTGGAGATATCTGACCGAGTGACTTTTGTTGCTGGTCATAGCTGCATGAACTGAGAGAGAGATGAGTTCGTTGTGGATGGGAAGTAACATGCTGTGGTTTCTGCTGCAACACCTGCGGAACCTGTGACCAGCCCATCGGTGGGCGATTATAAACAGGCTGTGGTCTTCTGTACTGTTGGTAAGGTCCTGAGTAATCAAATCTGTAAGGACTTTGCTGCAGCTGTTGCTGCTGCTGGTGAAGATGTAAAGCTTCAGCACTGGGTGAACCACCTGAATCCATAGAAGCATGATGAATAATTGGAGTCACTGGGTAACGAGCTTGGGTCCAAGAAAACGGGTGAGAAGCTGCAGCTGGTCCTAATACCATGTCCATGTCTGGAGGCCTTGTGTTTTGGGGAGCTGGTGGTCTAGGACGACAAATGAGATGTTCAGGTGTCTCTAATGATGGGGATCCTGATCGAGAAGGTGACTGGTAACGACGAGGAAAGCGAGTAAGGGAATTAGGAGGATCTAGGAGAGATTCACCGAGCTGTGTGTCTGGGGATTCACTGCGACTAACTCGTGAATTTTCTGCTAGTCTTGCCTTCATTATACTTCTCCGCAAATCATCATCACACCTGAAAATAGTATACAGTACATGCCTTACTGGTCAACAGACCTAAGAATAAAAATTGTATGGAAGGGATACCTTCTACATGAAAAAGTAACAATTTGGCAATATGAAAAGCTTTCTCTATGAATGTTGGAAAGCATACCACTGGTAAATAATTACACATAAAAGTAGTTTGCCACTGCTGAAAAAAGAATATTTGATCAGTTTTGAAGGCCACCTATTCTCTTAAAACACAAAACAAATTTTCATAAATGCCAAACCAGTCACAATCTTCTCACTGAAACACGATATATCTATCTCAAATAATCTACCTACTTGTCTATCCATAACTTGATTTCCTCACTTTCCATTTCCAAAGAAATGAAGTGAAGCATGGGCTTCCTCATTATTCATTTCCTTTTAACCCTACAAACAAATTCATACATCAAGTACAAATAGTCTCCATTTACACCTACACTTCACATACACAATAATTCCACTGCATGACTGAACATCATTCCTCTGGTATCATCTCAAATACCTTTAGACAAAATCAAAAGACACTGCATGATCTCTTTCTCCACCTTTCTTCAAATATGGCATCTGATATAGTAATACCATCTTCAAAAAAACGTTCAGTCATGCATTAGTCTTTCAATTTATTAACATCACATATCCATCTAACAAGTTCATGCTTTATCCTATGCATTCTTCTAATTCCAAGTATATTACACAAGTTATCCATAAACAAGTATATTGATGTTATCTTTTGCTATCCAGACCTAGAAAGACTCTTTCACATCCAAATAGCAAAATTTGGAATAAACAAACCATCAAACAAGCCTTTTGTGTACTATACACATAAAGTTTTCAAAAGAACAAGAGCTCTCAGTACACATCCAGTTGTTCTCCTTCAGAGGCCTCATATCTTAACCTCTCATCCACATCTAATTCTTCTCTGCAAAAAGTCCATTTCACATAAGAAAGACTCAAAGATCTTTAATTTCCTTTCAACATCCTTATCACACACAAATCATCATAGTAACCAAACATTCTATCTACTTCTTCCTGTAAATCAGCTAAGTGAATAGCATCAACTGTGTAAGACAGATATGACAACTTTCAGTTTCTTCTACCATTGTTCAGGAGTACACAAGCATTACTTCACCTAACATAATATCAAATCCTTAAAATTGTCACTCAGTCATGGAGACAATAAACAACTTAATACATTCTTGTACTTACTTCAAACCACTCACTAATATAGGGGCCCTACTTCCTTTATAAAAGCTCAAACTTGCATTCTGGTCTTTCATGCATCACAGTGCCAAAACATCCCAAAAGTTTTGTCATCAATTCTATCATATTCTTCTTCTAAATCAATGTTGCATTCATATATTTTCATCCCTTGAACTTTACCCATTACCTACTAAATGTAAAAACCTGATCTACACCATCTACCATTCTTACAACTAGATACTTTGTTTTTGCCTACAAGGGATGTTCAAGTCACAATATTTCCAGAAACATAACCAACAATGCAAAGCACACCCTATACTGTCAGTATTATGACACTTTTTTATTCTTTTTGCCTCTTTATAGCATTACAATTACTGCCTTCATTCAATAGCCACATAACCAATTCTTTCCATATCTGCTCACCTGCAGCTTCACCCCCTTTCTCCACCATCTTACCTACCACTCCACTTGTACCCTCAGCTTTTCCATTCTTTAAAAGTGATTCTGCCATCCTCATCTCCTTTGTATTATCTTCCTCTTCCTCTTCCCTATTCTACATTCTCCTTGTCTCTATTATCCCATCAAATTACTAACATGATCCCCAATCAGTTCTTTTAATTACTTTCTATCTTAAACCTATGTCACTGTCTCCCAAAACTGTTAAGTATAACTTTACTTTTCCTGCATCTCTTTATCTTCCAAAACATCTTATTATTTGCCTAAAGATTCCATCTATCCTCTACTCAAAAGTTTCATTTGACATTCTGTTATTTATATGCATTAACTTTTCCTTTTTTATATTTAGAACATTATATTCTACACTCTCTACATTCATTCATCACTATTCTTGGGAATATTCTGTTTTTTCTAATCAAATTTTTTCTCTCTGATCTACTTCCTTAACACTTTCATGTACAAATGGACATCGATGTGGCATCAAAATAGATCCTTACCTTTAACCTATACTGGACACCACTGTGGCATCATAATAAATTCCTACATCTCCTCTATATTGGAAACCACTTTGGCATCATAATAAATACTTACCTTTACCTTATAATGGTCACCAAGGTAGCATCCTAATAAATCCTTACCTTTACCTCATACTAGATGTCACTATGGCATCCTAATAAAATTACTTGCAAAACTGTGAGAAAGCTGTCATCTATATTTTTTCTGCATAGCACTAAATCAGGTTTTTAGCTACCTCAAGAACAAATAACAATCACCACATACGTAGGTGGACCTTAAATATGAGCCCTAGTTTCCCACCCCTGTTGCAAGTGCATATACATTTCACTTATACATACATGCCAAATTGTATGGACATTTATCAAATCTTATGTATATTTTCTGCAAGGTTCTCTTCAGCAGGCATTCAGCTAATGAGTGAATAACAACTAACACAATATTGAGCAGAGCTTACTCAGAAGCCTCAGTTCCCAACCTAAAACTGCTGTACAAGCATTAATATTTCATTATACTCCAAAATCCTAAAGAAACTTATTACATACTTTTTCTGAACATTTCTCTTGACTAGGCTTCTTGCTAACTCAGCAACTCTCTGACTAGGATATTTGCTAACTCAGGAATTAATGATCATTTAAATGTTTACAAATACAATGGAGAACATGGACAATAGAAGCAGAGTAACCAGCTTGGAAACAAAAACTTAATTCATACTTGCTAATGTTATATATTCATAATACCAGAAAAATTACTACAAATACAGTTTTTTCTTGAAAGTTCTTTTCAGTAATTTTGACCTAACTCAAAAATTAATAATCAGTTAAACATACTTATTTAGGAGGCTTTAAAGATAAGAGGGACAATCAGAAAAAACATAAGACAGCCTACTTACACTAGCCTTCTCACTACTGAGGCCTGAGAGGCCTATGCCAGGGGTAAAAATTGACAGATGTGTATGAGGAAAGTGTTAACCTGAAGTCCACTACCCTGTTTTTATCTTCCCATAGCCTATTCTTAGAAAGTTGCATTCCTCAGTTGCAACATCATTTCAGGCATTTTTTAATGTTCATCCACACATCCTGAATATCACTTTCCAGTCAAATTTTATATTCTCAATATTCAGCTTTTCTTCTTTTGTCTAAATCTTTCATTCATATTTCTAGTCCTAAAACATCTAAAATAAAAGGCTATGCTCTAACTAGGTCCAGTTAAACACTTTCACAGACTTTATATCATGCACAGTACAAATTATCTAACTGTATTCTCTGCACCTTTACCACTCTTAACACCAACCAGGCAAACCTATCACCTGTAGATGTCCATCACCTAAGAGCTCCTTCCTAGACTTTGTAGAAAACATATTCATTTCCTCATCAATGAACATACATCTAAACTTATCATAATGTAAATACTGTATTAGTTTATGTACAGCTGACAAAAGCCTTCTATGACAGTCAAATACAATGGACAAGGATAACTCAAGTTTTATACATTGATATTATGTCTAGCTTCATCTACCAAACATCTTTATTTTCATTCCCATTTACATAATGGGATCCCAATGCATCTAACCTATTGGCTCTTTCTCTCCTATCTCTAACATCCATATATTTGTATGTTCCATATACTAAAATGAACTTTGTTCCTGTGCTACTACAAAGGAACATAAGCAATAATACAGGGTTCTTTGAGGCTGTCTGTGACAGTGAAAGAACACAAAAATTTCAATGATCATGGAAAGAGTTAAAAAGCTAAATAAAGAAAAAAAAAGACCTAAGGAGACATACTTGGAAACAATGTATGTAACTAAGGAGGCATAAATAATGTCAGTTGTGGACTTAAACCAAAGTATTTGTTAAGTCTATCAATAACTTTATCTATGGTACTACTTTCAACTCTCTAACAACAATAATGCCTTGTATTAACAATACTGTTGAAGAAAATGTACTTTGCCTGACCTAAAGAAAAACATCTGTCCATTTCTACATTGACGAGGTAAATACAGCCTATTACTACATTGAAGAGGTAAATATAGCCTTATATAGCTTCTTCAACCAAGATTATCAATGCTTTTGATAATCTTGAATACATGTATTAAATCACTTCTTTCCCTTCTCTTTTCTAAGCTAAATGAGCTCTCATGAGATTTGTTCCCCAGTCTCAGAATCTTCTTGTTCACTTCCAACTGTACTCTCTCCATGCTGTCTGTGTTGTTTTTTGAAGCAGAATGAACAAAACTGAACAGAATATTCAAGGTATAGATACAACACAGAATATCAAAGAGTGAGGATTAGTTTCTTTGATAAATTCAAACTATTTTCGGCATTTTCTACTGAGAACTGATAACCTGGTTTTAGGTAATCTAAGACTATTAAACCTCTAACTTTTTCCAGATTTACCTTTTGTAGCTCAACACAACACATACTGTTGCCTTTTCATTTTCACTACCAAAGGGCAAGTCTTTGCATTTGTCAATAACAACATTCATATGCCACCTGTGAGCCAATTACAGCATGACTGTGTCAGTCTGAAGCTGTAGATGATCAAACTCTGTTGCAGTTCTATTTTCCAGCTTATCAGCATTTGCAAACTATGATAATTTATGACAAAACCTATCAGCAATATAATTTTTTTTTTTTTCATACATATTCGCCATTTCCCACATTTGCAAGGTAGCGTTAAGAGCAAAGGACTGAGCCTTAGAGGGAATATCCTCACTTGGGCCCATTCTCTCACGTCAGAAGCAGCATCAGGAAACAGACGAAGAATGGCCCATCCATTCATATACACATAAACGCCCATACACATACACATACATAAAATTTTCTTCATATATTTGCCATTTCCCGCATTAGCAAGGTAGCACTAAGAACAGAGGACTGAGCCTTTGAGGGAATATCCTCACTTGGGCCCCTTCTCTGTTGCTTCTTTTGGAAAATTAAAAAAAAGAGACAGGAGGATTTCCAGCCTCCGCTCCCTCCCCTTTCAGTCGTTTTTTACAACACACACAGGGAATAAGTGGGAAGTATTCTTTCTTCCCTGTCCCCAGGGATATATATATCAACATATTTTTTTTTTTTTTGCCGCTGTCTCCCGCGTTTGCGAGGTAGTGCAAGGAAACAGACAAAAGAAATGGCCCAACCCACCCCATACACATGTATATACATACGTCCACACACGCAAATATACATACCTACACAGCTTTCCATGGTTTACCCCAGACGCTTCACATGCCCTGATTCAATCCACTGACAGCACGTCAACCCCGGTATACCACATCGATCCAATTCACTCTATTCCTTGCCCTCCTTTCACCCTCCTGCATGTTCAGGCCCCGATCACACAAAATCTTTTTCACTCCATCTTTCCACCTAAAATTTGGTCTCCCACTTCTCCTCGTTCCCTCCACCTCCGACACATATATCCTCTTGGTCAATCTTTCCTCACTCATTCTCTCCATGTGCCCAAACCATTTCAAAACACCCTCTTCTGCTGTCTCAACCACGCTCTTTTTATTTCCACACATCTCTCTTACCCCTACGTTACTTATTCGATCAAACCACCTCACACCACAGATTGTCCTCAAACATCTCATTTCCAGCACATCCACCCTCCTGCGCACAACTCTATCCATAGCCCACGCCTCGCAACCATACAACATTGTTGGAACCACTATTCCTTCAAATATACCCATTTTTGCTTTCCGAGATAATGTTCTCGACTTCCACATATTCTTCAAGGCTCCCAGGATTTTCGCCCCCTCCCCCACCCTATGATCCACTTCCGCTTCCATGGTTCCATCCGCTGCCAGATCCACTCCCAGATATCTAAAACACTTTACTTCCTCCAGTTTTTCTCCATTCAATCTTACCTCCCAATTGACTTGACCCTCAACCCTACTGTACCTAATTACCTTGCTCTTATTCACATTTACTCTTAACTTTCTTCTTTCACACACTTTACCAAACTCAGTCATCATATACATACATACATACATATACATATGTACATATTCACACTTGCTTTCATCCATTCCTGTCGCTATCCCACCACACAAAAAATAAGTGTTGCTACCCCCGATTCAGCGAGGTATTGCCAGGAAAATGAACAAAAAGGCCGCATTCGTTCACACTCAGTCTCTAGCAATCATGTGTAATGCACCAAAACCACAGCTCCCTATCCACATCCAGGCCCCACAGACCTTTCCATAGTTTACCCGATATGCTTCACGTGCCCTGGTTCAATCC
The DNA here is from genome assembly GCF_036320965.1 of Panulirus ornatus. Taxonomy (NCBI): domain Eukaryota; kingdom Metazoa; phylum Arthropoda; class Malacostraca; order Decapoda; family Palinuridae; genus Panulirus; species Panulirus ornatus. The sequence goes on from NC_092286.1 coordinate 13,743,208, forward strand.
AGTGACAGCACATTGACCCCAGTATACCAAATCGTTCCAATTCACTCTATCCCTTGCACACCTCTCATCCTCCTGTATGCTTAAAATCTTTTTCACTCCATCCTTCCAACTCCAATTTGGTCTCCTGCTTCTTGTTCCCTTCACCTCTGGCATATATATCCTCTTTGTCAATCTTTCCTCACTCATTCTCTCCATATGTCCAAACCATAAAAACTCATCCTCTTCTGCTCTCTCAACCACACTCTTTTCATTTCCATACATCTCTCTTACCCTTTCATTACTTACTCGAATCAAACCACCTCACACCACATAGTCCTCAAACATTTCATTTCCAACACATCCACCCTCCTCTGTACAACCCTATCTACAGCCCATGCCTCACAAACATATAACATTTTTGGAACTATTATTCCTTCAAACATACACATTTTTGCTCTCTGAGATAATGTTCTCTCCTTCTACACATTCTTCATTGCTCCCAGACCCCCATCCTGTGCTCACTTCCGCTTCCATGTTTTCATTCTATGCCAAGTCCACTCCCAGATATGTAAAACACTTCACTTCCTCTAATTTTTCTACATTCAAACTTACGTCCCAATTAACTTATTCCTCAACCCTACTGAACCTAATAACCTTGCTCTTGTTCATATTTACTCTCAACTTTCTCCTTTTACACACTTTTCTAAACTCTCACCCTTTCTTTTCTTACTCAATTAAACCACTACAAACTCCATATTGTCCTCAAACATTTAATTTCCAACACATCCACCCTCCTCACCACATCCTCATCTATAACCCATGCCTCACACCCATATAACATTGCTGGAACTACTATACCTTCAAACAAACCCATTTTTACCCTTCCAGATCACAACCTCTCATTCCACACATTCTTCAATGCACTGCAAACATTCACCCCCCTCATCCACCTTTGACTCACTTCCCTTTCCACAGTCCCATTTGCTACTAGGTCCATTTCCAGATGTATAAATTGGTTGACTTCCTCCAATTTCTCTCCATTCAAACTCACACTCCATCTAACCTGTCCCTCTACCTTGATAAATGTAATACCCTTGTGTTTCTTTGCATTTACTCTGAACTTCATCCTTTCACACACACTTCCAAACTCAGTCCCCAACTTCTTCAGTTTCTCACTCAAACATGTCACCAGTGCTATGTCATCAGCAAACAACAAATTTTCTACACTGTTCCACCATTTCAGCTTAGTTCTGGAAAATGGCCATTTGTTATGCATTTACCTATATGGTTTCCTGAATCTCTTCCAAGTTATGTTTATATCATTGTCTAGAATGATATTATTTCAGCTTTGTCTGTCAAAAGCAATATGATTATGAAAATTTGCAAGTCTAAGATTTGGTATTTTTTTTCATGACTCTCACATTGACCACATAGCCACAAATAAGAGCAGTATGTTCATATCATGTGTAACTTTATCAATGAAACTGTATTAAGACGCTTTCAATCAATTTTAGGAAGGTCTAAAGCCTGGAGCACTGTATAGGAATTCTCTTCATCTAGATGCTGGCATGTTAAAATATTTTGCAAACCAGTGATAAAGATTGATGTGTGAGAGTACTGGCCTATAAACTTACCTGACATTTTCTATGAAACATCTTTTATCTTCACAAAAATGGAGTCAGTATCATCTAAAAGATTTTTCAGCACAAGATTAAGGTTAGTCATAACTAAGAGCAAGTCACTACAATGTACTTTACTTCCCATTATTGTTAAACTGTGTGTACCCTGGAACTGATTATTCATAAAAGAGACCTCTGTTTTAAATATCTAACCTAGAGTCAGAGCTACATTACTATGTGCATTTCTAACATTCACACTAAAGACACTTCAGATGATTCATCAACTGATAATAATGTTTCCATTCACATTGTCATGCTTAGATACATAAATATTCTGTTGTAAATTATCAAAAATAATTCCCTAGCATTCTTGCCTCGAATACATCTAGCCCTAAACATTTCACTTGGCTTATTTTCACCTCTCTTGTGGGCTATCTCTTTTTATCCTTTCAAAGACACTACAACAAATCTTTACCACTGCATTATCTGCCATATGCCCTACATGACTGTATAATCTTACAAGGATTTCACCTATGCATCCTTCTGATAATTCTTTTTTACACTGAATATCCTTCTCACATCTTCCTTCTTTAATCCATTTACTCTCCTAATCCCAAACTGTACTACACTAGTTAGCTACGCTTAGGAAGATAATACATAGTAAAATTTGCTCTAAATAGCAGTAACTATATTTACAATACTCCAAATCACATATATTTGGCAACTTTGTTAACTAATGATTAATATGCATGTTGTGCCAACGTCTGAATGCAGGAAAAATCTTATGAGTGAACTAAATACATATTTCTATGAATAAAAATAATATAAAAACTTTATTATTCACAAACATGTAAAAGCTTTCAAAATCATCTTGTCCACAAAATTTCTCATAACCAAACACAGTTATTAAACTCTTTGTGAAAAGTAAAATTTTTCCTGGGCAACTGAGCTAGTGATATCTAAGCATTATGAAATTAACAGATACTCAAGATTATCACTCACCTGCCTATCTCCATCTTATTATTTTGAGAGCAAGTGGGGGCACAACTTTCTGACAGAATATCAACTTCCTGTTCCTCATCATGGGATTCACGACACACCACTATTGGGACCTTATCACTGCGAGGAAGTGAACGCACTGCAACCTAGAACAAAACTCTATAATTTTTTTCATGTACGTAATAAATACTGTCATGCCTTAGCAGTAGAAATAGACAAATTGGCTGATGTGAGTTTGAATGGGAGGGAGTGGACATGGCAGCAAATGGAAACATGGAAGCTGAGGAAAGTCATACTGTGGGTTAGGGGGTGAAGGTTCTGGGAGCACTGAGGAACATGTGGAAAGAAAGTCACTATTTGGTAGGGCAATTTTGGATATGTTTGAAGGTACATGTATCATAGTCCCGACAGTAATGTATGGATGTGAAGCTTGGGCTACAGATGAGAATGTACACAAAAAGATGAATGTGTTGGAAATGAAATGTTTGAAGACAATATGTGGTGTTAGAAAGGTTGACTAAGTAAGTAATGATAAAGATAAGAGAGGAGTGAAGATAAGTAGAGTACAGTTGAGACAGTTGGAGGTTGTGCTGAATTGGTAAAGACAAATGCAGAGAATGAATGAGGAGAAGTTGAAAGAGAGGACACACGAGTCCGAACTGGAAGGGACAAGAAGAATAACAATGAAATGGAGATGGAAGGATTTAGCGAAAGAGATTTTGAGTTTTCAAGGCCTAAACATATAGGAGGGTGAAAGGTGTGAATGAGACAGAGTGAACTGGAGTGATGTGGTATACATTAGGTAACATGCTTTCACTAGACTGAACCAAAGCATAAGAAATAGCGAAGAGAAACTATGTGAAGCTTGGTTGTGAATAGGGGCTATGTTGTCTGCATATGACACATGACTGCTAGAGGTTGGATGCAAGTGAACATGGCATTTTCTTCATCTGTACTTGGTGTTACATTACTAATGTGGGAAATGGCAAACATGTATGAAAAAAAAAGTACAGTACATCCAATCACTTTCAAGGGTTGACTATAATACATATCAAGGATATAATATTCAATCTCTATCATGCATTATATTCCCACACCTCACTTCAAATAGCAAAAGGAAAATTTCCTCAATGCTTTACTTGCTGACTGACTGCAGCACCTTCAGGTGTCAAACACCAAAAACCATAGTTTAGAACAACATATCATCATCATGATCTGGTATTCATATAAAGAAGAAACCTTTGGACTGCATCAATAAAATTCAACGGGAAAGTACATTTCTGTCCTCACAGATAATTTGCAACAATTCTATACAGGAAGACAAGTGGACCATAACAAGATATCCCAAGTACCCTATCAAAAACTCTATCTTTCCATATGAATAAATATTTCTTTGTGCCAGCCAATAATGCTCCCTAAAATTTAAGAAATAAATCTATTTCTCATTGATGCCAACCCTAATGCCATGGGATGGAGTAGACATATATAGCCTCTTAAATCATTCAAAGACATCCTCAACCCACACTTATAAAAGTGCTTCTTACTTTATCTTTCTGTACACTATGTTCATTCATCAAGTGAGATCACATCCCTTCTAAACACAAATAGCTTCTAATACATCTGATCCAAAACTATTCCCCTCCCATCTTCAAATGAAATATCCCTAGCCATAATAAATTATTTCACTGCATCTATCCATTTCTTCTGCAGTATACTACCTCTCCTTCCTGTTCCTTATAACACTATATGATATCTTAAACTTTTCATCTGCCATACATTCTACAGGTCATACCAACCTAGAATATTTATCAATGCAGCTTTCTATTCATTCACACTATGCATCTGCATTACATTTTTTTCTTAATTTCATCTTCCTAATCACAAGAAACTGTTCTACACAAGTATGCCAACTATACTGCTCATACTGTTTTATCAATCATGACCTACATACACTTGGTTTTCACATCCATACATCTGGGTTGGGGTAAATATACCTTCAAGCAAACTTCTTAGAATGTCAATGCCCCTTCATCTCTTATGCTTCACCAAAGCCATCCTTAAAGAATCTTACCCTTAAACAGTTAGTATCACCTATACCTTTCAGTTCTTCAACATGCAGCTTTTGATGTTATAATGTTATCTCCCATTCCTGTCACAAAACTAGAGTTTTACTTATTCGTAGTCACTTCCAGCATCCTCCTTCACATATCACTGAATGAGATCATCAATCTCTCAAGCTCTTCCTCTGGTTTTTGTATCATCTGCATGCAGTAAATATCTATCCATGAATAAGAGGTGCTCCAATATAATCCTACTTGCTCTAGGCTCAAATACTGCCCCATTCATAAAAAGAATAAATAAATAACCATGATGATATCACATAACCCTGACATACTCCTATATCTTTTTCATACCATTCCCTCATTCTGCTGCATACTCTCACATATGCACTACTTCCATTGCAAAAGCTCCTACCCTCTAAGGTCAACTACATATGGGGTACAAAAAGCCAACTATGAACTAATCATGAACATACATCATTAATCTTCCCACATCATCTAATAAACTCTCACGAGTTTCCCTTACTAGAGGCATATACTGATGGCTCATAATACTTTCATTCTAATACACTACATTTTCCTAATTTTCTGCCATGATGGGAGAACCTACCACACACACATCCTGCAGACTGTGTCGAATAATAAAAGTCAATAAAAGCTTATAATCATCAACTGAGACTGAGAACTAAGTCGTGCTTTCTTGTGATGATCTTCGTTTCTGACACAGGGAATCTCACCACAGACATATGCATACAAGCTTTAAGCCATAAATCTCAAAGACCTTTTACTGATAGAAACAAAAATGGAGAGGACAAGAAAGAAGACAGGTGGTAGAAAGGGCAGAAAGAGATCAGAGAGAGAGTGTAGGGATACCTACTTTAATAGAGGTGTCCTGTCCCATGTAGGCAACAGGAAAGACATGCTCTTCTGCCTCCTCTGTGAATTTAGAACAAAAAACAGGAGATGACACAGTGAGACGATACAACACATTGGGTGGCCGGCGACCTCTGGACACACTCAGCCATGCTGAGAGTTGTGAGAAGTGCAGGAAGGAGCGCACAGCTGCAATCAGTGACCAACCAGTTGCTGTTGCCTCAGGTAATCTGTAAAAAGTTTATAAATCAATTAATTTTCTTGATCCTCATCCTATAAAATATCTTGGAGAAATAATGCTTAACAGCAAGATCACTCATCATCTTATGAAACTGGCATTTAAGATTATCATCTTTATAGCTATAAACTTCTGATGTTTTCACACACATATTTTACAAATAAAAGTTACACTGAATTTTGTGTACAATACCTGCGATCATAGATGGTAAAATTCCATTGTTCAATCAACCGTAGGTTTTGAGAGGGAGCGGTAGTAGTGTCAAGAGTAGTGGCAAGTGCTGCTCCATGTTGGCACTCAGGAGCAACCAAAACCTCCAGGCTTACACCAACACCAACACCCCACATCACCCGCAACTGACGCACCAACGCACCAGCTTGCATACACTACAAAATACGGGCATTGTAAGCATGCTGAAGTCTGAAATATTTTCATTATCAAAAGGGTAAAAAGCAAAGTTTGAAAGCTATAATTCAAAACTATAGGGGAAATTAGAGATAGTAATTTGTTTTTTTTCCAAAAGAAGGATCAGAGAAGAGGGCCAGGTGAGGATATTCCCTCAAAGACCCAGTCCTCTGTTCTTAACGCTACCTCGCTATCGCGGGAAATGGCAAATAGTATGAAAGAAAGAAAGAAAAAACAAAAGAGTTTGTCTTCTGTCCTTTTTGTTAAAGCTTTCACATGGATTATATCTATCTTTTCATCGTACCCCCAGGCAGCGACTCAATACCATCATGTAATAAACCCTCAATCAAACTTTTCTTTCATACAAGGTATCTCTGAATCAATGAACAAAGCATTATTACCTCTTTACCAATCAATACAAGATAATGACAAAAAATCAAACTCACAAATCAAACAGCCAGGGTACTACAAAGAAAAACTGAAAGACTAGAATGACTAGAAAGGTAAACTAGACTATCTTCCCAGACCTCCATAAGGTGATCACAATTCTTATTAAAACTATTTCATGAGAGAATTACATGAACATGATCCAAGTGGATGGATTCTACCTTCCTATATCCTTTCTCCATTTCCTTTACGTTTCTACAAAATAAATCAGATAGGGATGGGCATGGACACACAATATGATACATATATTAACTACTCCTGCCCAAGGAGTCTATTCCATTTTTATCAAACTCCCATAGTAATCAGGAAGCAGGCCAAGCCTACAAAGCAGAGATATTGGTCACAAAGTGTCAAGATGTTGTGTGTATCTATGGTGGATAATTGAGCAGTAAGTGTTCAGTGTCTTCACTGTGGTAGTTGCATAATGGGTATGAAAGGACTTAAGATGAGTTGACTTGGTAATTATAGTAATGTTGGGATGGGTTATGTCCACATTGCAAACAGGAGAGAGTGACTTGTTTGTCTGGGAAGTGTGGTCTCTGATGGGAGTATGTCTGGTGGGGTATGTTTTTGGGAGCGATTGCTTTGTGCTTGTTGAATAATACCGGTGGGCATGTATTTTGTCAGTGTTATGCCTGCTGGTGTATCTGTGAGCAAAGACTACTGAAGTGTGAGGCATGGTTAGGCTTTTTATTGGGGTGTTGGAGGTTAGTTACGTCATTTGGATGGTAAAAGTCTACTGCTGTGACAGAAAATTAAGTGCTGAGCATGTAGAGGTAGGAATGTATTGGAAACATCTTTATTTCACAGTATTTGTGGTTACTTAGCAACCACCGATTGTTCTGAGCGGTCTTTTCAGTGAGGTTTGCAGCTTTGTTATATTTGCTTTCAAGAGAGTGGAGAACCAGGCAAGTAAAGTGTAGTTTGGAGTGGAGCAAATGAATTTGTTTAAGTGGATGCTACGGAATTCTTTTTCTTTCCCAAATCTGGTGCCAGTTAGTGTTTTGAGAGCATTTAGTTTGTGAGATGCAATAGCGTTGATGTTATTGGAGTGGAGTGTAAATGTCATGTGTGTCTTATGTCATGCCAAGAATTGTTCCTGATTTGATAAGTGGGAATGATTGTCCATTCAATGTGACTGGACAGTATAAGTTGCATTTGTCTGTCTGGGGTTAAAGGAGTGATTGAAGACTTTTATGGAGATGTAGTCTTCCTGTTCTGGGTGAGCCAGCTGCTTTAGTGTGACTGTGAAGACATCTGCATATGAGAACCTTTATGTTGTGGTTTCTGAGAGGTGAAGGCAGGCCACATAGAAAGAGAATGAAGTTAAAAAGTGTTCCTTGGGGAACTCTACTGGACAGTTTAAGGGATATAGAGGTGAAGCAATTCGTATCCGTGTGTACATAAGATGTTCTCTGCATTTGTGTACACTGATATTTTTGAATTCATAAGATTTTACATGTATGATCTAAATTTCCTGTCAATTCTATCTGCATAAAATGTACAAAACAAAGAAAACGGATGTGTAATGCCTAATTCACATACTGAATTGTACTATGCGGATTTTCTATATATTGTACTATTCTGAACCATTTTTCTATTCTGATATGAGCAAAGAGCACACTAATTGTGTTAAGCTACCAACGCTTGTTATTAAACTTTGATAATCTTGTGCACGGATGCATTAGCTCATTGACTCCAAGGTATATGTGAAACAATGAACCAGCCTAGTTATTTCAGGCAGTGACAATCCTGTGTAACCATCTGCCTATTGAATTTAGGTTTAATGCAATAATCTAGTAAATACAATAAAACTGAGTTAAGGCTAATGTGAATCACAAAACAATATTTACTAAAATAAGATTGATCTATGCCTGCAACTGTGTGTTTCATTTCCTCACTCATTCATACAACACCAATATCTGCTATGTTACTTACGATATGAAGTGGTAACCATTTCTAATGAGTTTTAAGGTACCGATATCACCTTCCCACTCCCCCAAAAAATATCCACAATATATAGGATGTAATTCTCAAGCCGTATTTTACAAATGTTCATACCCGAACCTATAAACCTGCATTACGTTTTTACTCTAATCTTAAACATCATATCTGCAATGCAGTCACTTTTTTTCTTAATAATGCCCGAATTGATTTATGTACAAAGGATAACAGGACCAGGAAGACTTCTGGACTTTATAGTGCATATAAAACATATAATTACTAACCAAAGTGAAGCAGACATTGAGTAAGTTTGTGGTGCTCGCCACATGGTCATGTGTACTTAAGCTGCAACATAAAACATGAAAATACCAACCAAATTTAAGTAATGTTCTTCGTACTCTACACATGACCATTAGGATCACACGAATACTTAGGCTACAGAGTAAAACATACCAACCACGATGAACTACATTAAGACATTTTAGTTAGGGGGCACCTACCACATGGTCGTCAGGATCACATGAATGTTTATGCTGCAGTTGGTGTGGGAGAGGGCAGTGAGGTCCTGCGTGGTATCCTCTGTCTCCCCCTGGGGTCCTGCCCTCCACCACCAGGATGGCTAGAGCTGTGAACACTTCCCAGGGGTCCCCAGGGCCATGGCCCCCGACCTCCTCAACACTACTGGACCGCATCTCCCTGTTGAGCAAAAGCCATTTGGTTATAAATTTACCTACATGTCTTCCATTTGGTTATAAATCTACTAACCAGCCCAACTTGTGAGTGTATGAATGTAGAGCACTATAAAGTAAGAAGATCTACTAGAGAAAAATATGTAAACATCCATATTTGTTCAACTAATCAGTGAAGAAGGACATATCCACTTTAGCTAATACTCGTACAGGCTATATATCTTCATTATATTATTAGCAATATGTATACTACAAACTAATAACAATGGCAAACATAAAAGGACCACAAAAAGTACCTGTAATACAGAGAGACTTACCACGGTCAACTGAACAATCCGGAAACTTCTCGACTCGTAAGAATGTTTCCCGTCATTCCTTTTGCCATAATAACCATAGCGTTTCCAGAATGATTACTCCAATTAACTGACGGCACTTTAAAGATGTATACAAAAAATCAAAAAAAGTAGATAGGAATGGGTGTGGAACGAACGGCGGTAGTGAAGCCTCCACTACGAACCATGCCCGCCCGTCATTCTGAGGCTGTATCAAGCCCAATATCTTGATATAAAAATACAGTTGAGGAGAATATGTTGGTTTTCAAACCTAAAACGTTTAACAAATCCAGTTCAACAGCGCGACCCTGTCAAGTTGCGTTGCTCATTAATTTCATCAATGCAATTAATAACAGATTTACTGTTCATGGTTAAATGCTTTATGAAGAGACGATACAATATTCTGAAGGTGTCTCAGCACGCCTGCCTGCGGGTTTTAACATTACAGTGAAGGTAAAATATGTTTGAACACTTTCACCAAGGTTGGAAAATATATATAAAATTATTGCAGTACGCCTGCCACCGGGTTTTAGCATTACAGTGAAGGCAAAAAAATGTTTGAACACTTTCACCATGGTTGGAAAATATATAAATAAAATCAATGCAGTAATTTTTAATAATAAACTTCTTTTGAGATCTAACTAACGTATGGTCTTGACTTTCAGATACAAAGTTGAAAAGGAGAGCCAAAGTTTTGTTGGAAATTAGTCTTGACGCATTCCGAAGCCAAGCACCCTATTGAATCTGTTGGCACAACCAAACCTGTCTACCTAGCGGACCTACAGAGATATCATCATGTTAAATGCTGTATAAAAAAAAAAAAATAGTCCAAAATTAGGAACAAACCGGCAGATCACAATGCACGGCGGGTCTTTCTGCTCGGCAAGTAACATTGCTCTATGGAATCTCCCCACACATCAGGTAGGTCACATCACCATTGAAGTTTTACAAGGCTGGCAAGTCACATGTAGTGACCTGCCAAGTAGGAAAAAAAGATGGTACTTTAAAACAAATGCTTTAGTGTTCCGTAAAGCGCGACTGGGGCAATATTCCATAAACATCAAGTTTCGGCCAAATTTGGTTTGCTTAGGTTTTGCTTAAGTTAGTGAAGAATGTCCTTGCCGTATTACTATTTGCACTTATTAAAGAACCAACTGCTGCTTGGTAGAATGCAGCGAACGATATCCTCACTCCAATTTGAGTTACCAAAAAGAAATGTGATCTCCCAGGTGTCTTAACTTCCGATTAAATTATCTTTACACAAAGGACTGTCTCAAGCCCTTGTAGTTCCGCTAGTTAGAATAATGTTTGGCGTGAAATATTTTTATCCCCTTTTATCGGTGAAAACTCGGTGATCGGGGAAGAGCTAGTCAGGGAAGAGCTAGTCTTCATCGAAACAGTATGCGAGGCATACTTTCCTAATGTAAAGACTGTTAAAAGAGGTATTCTGGCTACGAGTGCTTCAAGCATGTTGCTCACATCTATATTCTGCCTTTTTTAAACTGTTCTTTTATTATCAGAAATTCTATAAGGTACGATAATAATATTCTATATATGAGTAAGGTTTGCTAAAGCGATGAAAGGCATAACTTCTGACTTCAGTTTCCTACCGTGCTCCTCACTCATCACTTATTTCAGAGTCGAAATTCTACACCTATTACCAAATCATTACCTTACTGTTCTCAAAGGTGTCTGAGATTTCGGAAAGCAATTGATGCAATGAACTTACAAAAGAAGTTACTTAATAAACGCAGTTTATCATTGTCAATCAAACCATGAGCAAATTTGTTACCAATTCTCAACTACCTAAGAAAAAATGCATCAAAATGCTTCCCGATATTGACAAAGATCATTGCTGACAACTCCACAAAAAGGAGAGAGAGAGAGAGAGAGAGAGAGAGAGAGAGAGAGAGAGAGAGAGAGAGAGAGAGAGAGAGAAGAGAGAGAGAGAGCCCTGCCACTGCACTGTTTCTTTTTTCGACGATTTCCTCTCCTAAACTAATAATCCAATGCACTCGTACGCTGACGGACTCAACTCTGCGTTCATACACACCCTTCAATTCTGCTCGCTCATCTCTTGAAGGTTCGAAATAATAGAGAAATTGAGTTCGATAAACGTCTAGTTTAGGTTACGTAAGTGTTAGGCTGTTACGGAAAAGTATCCCGGTCGCGCTAGTCGCACTTTTTACCGAGCGGTTCCACGGGAAAAAAAATCCACTTTCTTTTTCAATATACTCTGTCGATATATATATATATATATATATATATATATATATATATATATATATATATCTAACTTTTTCAGCAGGTTTTCAATCAGCCACTTTATCGATATCTCCAACAACTTCAGAGAAGATAGACGAAACCCACTTTCAAAGAATTTCAATTCAATCTGGGCACAATACGTGCCTTCACCGCCACACTGCTGTGACAGGAGTGCCTCGGTTCGACCAGTTGAATCTTGTTTCGATCAAGCGTCGATATCGTGACTTGGCCTTTTAAAGGATGATACACGGAAACAAAAATATCGAATACATACCATTATTCAACCTATCTTACAAGATGGACTCCCCGTAACCTAAAAATCTCATATAATCTAAGACGAGGGGTCCCGGTCACCTGAAAGACCCTAAAAAAGTCGAAGTTCTCGTCACCTAAAAGCCATTATTAGAAGACACAGCCCCCGTCACCTAAATCATTCATGCAAGACCAGAATACAATCATCTGCATTCATATCAATACACTAAAAATGCTGACTCCCCAGAAAAAGCAATCCTGTGGGCTAACCTTTTAACCCCAAGTTTGTGGGAACTTAAAAACTGTTATGCGTTAAGAAATTTTTCGTTCCGGAAAACGGCCATTATAAAATATAATTCAAGAGTTTTCTCCTCACTCTTAGAATGATAATCAAATGAATGACATCTTAAAATTCACAGCAGTACAACAGTATCAGAAGTCGACTTTCGTGGTCCTGTTGACGGTTGTTTCTGTTGAGGGTGGTGACATCAGAACCTGTGCTGGTCCACAGCTGCGCCACTGTTGGGCTAAGGCTCCACCCGTAGACACACACACACACACACACACACAAAGACACTTCACCACTCTCTCGCCACCCACACAAACCCCTGCAAAGCTTCAGGACTCGCTCCCAGTCCTACACCCAACACACCAATACTTTTTTCTCTAGACACATTCAAGGCGTATGGACCACTTGGTATGGTATGGTACGGTGTATGGAAGGAAGGGTGCTTCTTAACTTGTGACTGTGCCTGCTAGTCTGTTCCGCTTCTGTTTGAAAACCAAAACCTTTCCTTCCTCTTGGAAACATGCAAGAGCACACCGTAAAATATACCCTGAAGAAGGGTGATCGTTCTATCTCTTCCAGCTATTGCCATGGTGCTTTGATTCCTACTATTTCCAAAAATTTGAGGACCCCCCCCCTCCAACTCTCATTCCCTTAAACATTTTTGAATCTTAGCAGTCTGTCTAATCATCAATGGCTTCCGCAGAACACCACCAACTGGTCATATCCTTTACTTTATCACTAATAATTGATCATCATCTCTCAGAGACGAGAGAATCTCCTGTTGTTGCCCTTTGTATATTACAAACTTTTAACAAATTATGGCATAAGGGATTTATCTCCAAGCTCATCTCTTTAGGCTCCCCCCCCCCCCCATCTATGTAACTGTTGACAAATGAGCCTTTATTTCCCTATCAACAACAGTGTTCCTTCCTTCTTTTCATCAACCATTTACTATCCACCAAATGATAACCACAGGCACTCGTATACTACTTCAACCCTCCCGGCATTCTTCCACTTCCTTCAAATCAACTCCATCCACCCTCCCGTGACATGCGTCTCGTCTCGACAAAACTACACAGGATATAAACAAGAGGGGTAGATGCAATAGGGTTAAATTCAATGACTCGAAAACCTAATTTCAACCCCTCTCTCTTAACCACCTCGCAACTTTCCCATCTCTTCTGATGGATTTATAATTCCACAATATACATACTTGGTATCACTGCGACTTTTATCTTGGAAACCTCACATTACAGTGGTAGCTCCTCTTCTCTTTAACCCTTTTCATCTCAATTTGGCTCGGCCTCTATGTGGATCTGAACTCGTGGCCGGACCTTCAACCGGAAAACACGCAAACGTTTCATCACTCCACTCCACCCATACCACACGTAACATCATTATGGTTACGTCAATCTTCACTCCACACGAGTACCGCAGCCAGGATGACAGTCACCACTCTTCACCCTCGCACATACTCCAGCTACGCTGCATGTCACTCTTAATCCTCACATTCACGCCACAACTTAGCTAATTACAAGTCTGCCACTCTTGAACCACGCACAAAATAGGTTAGGCTACGATTTACTTTTTACTCACACCACATTTAAACAAAAAGTCGCTCTTCATGCAAACCATAGCGTAGTAACTCTTAACCCTTTCACACACACACACACACACACACATACACACACACACACACAGCTACGGTATCAGTACCGCTTCACGCATAAGAGGAAGTAGGTGGCAAGCAACCACGACGTGAGGTACAACCGCCGAGGTATCAGGAAGGTTAGGGACGGCAGCACAGTTGGACAGCACCACAGTAGCTGTTCAGTTCTCCTTCCTGGCCCAGATTGCTGTCTTTTCTTTCTCCCTCACATACAAGTGGGTTACTGGCTTTCTGTCCACTTACATACACTCTCACCATCTTTCACTTAATACACAACTTTGATTCAGCACTCATTTTCCTGTGATAAGGGCTACGCGCAAGCCTTGCCTAATGACAAAATCTCTGGGCAAATAAAGTTTAAGATAGCGCTTCCCTCATACGGTGCAAACACACACACACACACACACACACGACCTTCTGTGGCGTAGTGGTTTGCGTCACTGACCATGAATCAGCACGGGCCAGCCCCAGGTCGGATTAGTAGTGGCTCGATTCCCAGGCGTGGCAGTCGGCCTACACCCAACCCAGGTGTTCATCCTTCCCTCGGGGATGGTTGATAAATGGGCATCTGGCTTGGGTTGGGGTTCGAGTCCGTACACACATAACAATGAATACATGGTATATATTAATAAGGTTAAGAGACAAAGCAACAAAAGTAAAACTCCCCCCCCCCTTTAATACACAAATGATAATGACAAATAGTAATGGGCTTCGGAAGTGTTGTGGTTAGCGTGGCTGACCATGATTCACGTACGGGCCCGTCCAAACTTGAATTTTGGATGCGGCAGTCGGCCCAAAGACAAAACGAGCTGTTTATCCTCCCCTTGGGTCTGGTAGATATGTGGATAACTGGCTTTATCTAGGGTGTGTTTGTATACATGTGCTACTAAAAATAGTCTATAAGAAAGAGACGACATAAGCGCAAAATTCTAATTTCGTAAACATACAAAGACGAGGCAAATAAGTAAAACTTCTTTCCCAGTAACCATAAAGCTAGCTTACCAGTCACTCTTCGCCCTTATGCACCACAGCTCGCTGGCAATCACTCTATCCCCAACACGCAAGCATACAGCTAAGTAAGCAGCAGTTATTCAACACCCACACACATGATTTCCTGTTTGTTTACACTGCCCCTCGACCAGTGACGCCGTCATAAAATGCTTCATCTGACCTCACCATGCCGTGGCTTTTTTTTTTATTTTAATTTTTAACAATTTAGACCATACTCTCTTAATAAAAATCACTGTAGATCTGCCACTTCACCAAGATGCGCCTGTAACAATAAGGTTCAAAGGTAGGGTACTTAGGTCATATATGAAGTGAAAGCGTGTACAATCTTAGAATCAACTTGGTCTTAATAACCTAGGAAGTCGATTAGCCTTTAGCCCATATAATCAACCAACTAACCAACCAGGGTATACATACATACATGGAGGACATGGAGGAAGTGGGGAAGAATATGCTGAAAGATTTTTCAGCTATCATCTTTCTCGGCATATCTATTCCATAAATCCTTTCGTAACTTCTGGCCTCAAAATTCGTTAATATGTTATAACATGACTTCTTGATAGAAAACTGGCCCCTCCGTTTCTATGTTCAAGAACGACATCCTGAAACAACGCGAGGAAACCGTCATATCAACGACAGGGTTGATTCCGATAGTGGAGAAGGCGACGACGAACTTGACGAGGGAGCTGAACCACAGCAATGACGACGACGGCAGAAACAGGAAATGACTAGTTAAGAATGAGATTGAAAATCACAACGGTCACATCGATTAATCCTGATATTGGCAACGGAGACTTCTGGTGCTTCTGCTTGGATGTGGGCGATGATGGCTCACAATTGACAGGCAGTGAAGAACAACAAGAAGGGGCGGCCCTCCCACGCCCTTCACCTTGGCCTTGCTTATAACCGTAACAACTGGCCGGTGTGAGTCATAGCCTAGCTCGCACCCAAGACTGGGGGAAGAGGAGTGCAGGATGAGGGCGGGACCCGCGGTGGCAAGGAAGGGCATTACCATAAGAAGTAACCCTCCATTTATTCTACTTTGAAGCAAATAAAACGCTCGACGGAGAACGAGTTAACGCTTCGTTAAAAATAGCAAGAGAACCACACAGAGCAACTTTGACATACACAGATAATCCCCAAGGAATGAACGCTTAGCTCACAATATATCTCATAGTTCTTTATTATTTCTCCTTAGTCAATTATCTTTTCCATTATATCAAGCAGCAGAGGAGAATAATTCACTCACAACCAGCGCCCCATACCTTTCTGCTGACCAACCGAACCATCGACAGTCTTCAAAACCTACGAAGTTACAAGCAATTTCTCTTAAGACCTAACCCAACTCCCCTGGAACACACGAGGGGCGCACGATAATTACAACCACTGCGGACACCATTATAGTTCTGCAGCGGAAGTTCTACCAGCCGAAGCACGCTACCCACCACCTTGTTTCATTTTTACGGTCACACTTTTCAGGCTCCGCTTCCGTTTCGTAGCTATACTGACAATTATTCTAAGCACGTAGCAAGCTTCAACTTCATAAACCTCACAAACTGGAGCGTCCACACTTTTCAGAACCCACTTACTCACAAAATGACACGTTGAACACCGGAACATAACGAAAAATTACTTAACGTGCCTTTGATAATAAAGCATAACTCGGTGAACTTTTTTTTTTATTAAAGTGCCAATGAAGATGGCAGTCGTTACTGAAAAGTTATTTCCTGATGTTTAACTTCATGCTTATACAACCTACTCTATCCACGAATAATCTAACGGTCTCCAATACACGTTAAAGCAGTAACATTATCATTTCCTGAGTGCGTAGTGACGACAAAACAAGAATTCTGGCGTCACAAAGAAGAACGACCGCCAACTCAACGTCCACGGTGTCGGTTACCACCTTGGCCCACACCCAGACAACAAAAACTTAACCAGTGCATTGCGACATCTACTCCTACTGGTTATATCAAAGTCCTGAGTGGCTTATACTTCACAAACAAAAGGTAACCTCAAGTACGACCGTAAAAAAGCCTGGTTACCATTAATTGTCGAATGTCACAGCCTGTACAGGCCTCAATGGTATCTCTCTGTTCCTGCCTACCTGCCTATCATGAAGCCTCGCCCACACACTCGTGCCACTCAGCGTTCAGTCCCGCAAACAGACATTGCTGTTTAATGAATTTTTGTCAACTGAATGACAATGATAATTTTACAGGCTTTCAACGCCAACATATGTGCCAGTGACGAAATCCAATAAATCATATAACGTTACTGAGAGAGAACAGTTTTGTGCTCATAAAGAGGTGTGGCTTTCTCCGCCACACACACACACACACACATATATATATATATATATATATATATATATATATATATATATATATATATATATGTATATATATATATATATATATATATATATATATATATATATATATATATATATATATATACATATATATATTGGAAAGGATCACAATTTTGCGCGATCAAGTATATTCTTATGAGTCCACGGGGAAAATGAAACACGATAAGTTCCCAAGTGCACTTTCGTGTAATAATCACATCATCAGGGGAGACACAAGAAATATAAGTCAGTTGATATACAACGAAGAGTCGTAGCTAGGACGCCAAATGGCGTGTTTCATTTTCCCCGTGGACTCAGGAATATATATAGCGAGGTAGCGCAAGGAAACAGACGAAAGAATGGCCCAAACCACCTACACACACATGTATATACATACACGTCCACACACGCAAATATACATACCTATATATCTCAACGTATACATATATATACACACAAATACATATACATATATACACATGTACATAATTCATACTGTCTGCCTTTATTCATTCCCATCGCCACCCCGCCACACATGAAATAACAATCCCCTCCCCCGCATGTGCGAGAGGTAGCGCTATTAAAAGACAACAATAGCCACATTCGTTCACACTCAATCTCTAGCCGTCATGTATAATGCACTGAAACCACAGCTCCCTTTCCACATCCAGGCCCCACAGAACTTTTCATGGTTTACCCCAGACGCTTCACACGCCCTGGTTCAATCCATTGACAGCACGTCCAATTCACTCTATTCCTTGCACGCCTTTCACCCTCCTGCATGTTCAGGCCCCAATCACTCAAAATCTTTTTCACTCCATCTTTCCACCTAAAATTTGGTCTCCCACTTCTCCTCGATCCCTCCACCCCTGACACATAAATCCTCTTGGTCAATCTTTCCTCACTTCATTCTCTCCATGTGACCAAACCATTTCAAAACACCCTCTTCTGCTCTCACAACCACACTCTTTTTATTAACACACATCTCTCTTACCTTATTATTACTTACTCGACCAAACCACTTCACACCACATATTGTCCTCAAACATCTCATTTCCAGCACATCCACCCTCCTCCGCACAACTCTATCTATAGCTCACGCCTCGCACCCATATAACATTGTTGGAACCACTTTTCCTTCAAACATACCCATTTTTGCTTTCCGAGATAATGTTCTCGACTTCCACACATTCTTCAACGCTCCCAGAATTTTCGCCCCCTCCCCCACCCTATGATTCACTTCCGCTTCCATGGTTCCATCCGCTGCCAAATCCACTCCCAGATATCTAAAACACTTTACTTCCTCCAGTTTTTCTCCATTCAAACTTACCTCCCAATTGACTTGTCCCTCAAATCTACTGTAGCTAATAACCTTGCTCTTATTCACATTTACTCTCAGCTTTCTTCTTTCACACACTTTACCAAACTCAGTCACCAGCTTCTGCAGTTTCTCACACGAATCAGCCACCAGCGCTGTATCATCAGCGAACAACAACTGACTCACTTCGTAAGGTCTCTCATCCACAACAGACTGCATACTTGCCTCTCTTTCCAAAACTCTTGCATTCACCTCCCTAACAACCCCATCCATAAACAAATTAAACAACCATGGAGACATCAAACACCCCTTGCCGCAAACCAACACTCACTGAGAACAATCACTTTCCTCTCTTCCTACACGTACACAAGCCTTACATCTTCGATAAAACTTGGCTGAGCGTCATATGACAAATAATCCTTTTAACTTTGAATATCCAAAGGCCAGCTCAACAATATTCAAGGCTATACTCCACCCAACCCACTGAAGGTTACCTTGAAGTATGGAGGGCTGTGAAATCGAAACCATTAAGAAACATCACAGACAATCGGTCTCCTTCGTCAGGCGGGAGACTTCCCAGGCCTGGCGGCTCTCGGGTCCCGCGTACCCTGACGTTCTTCGACCACAAGACGAAACCACAACCACTAATCGCTGCAGTTAGATGTGCTTGTCTAAAGAGTGAATACAGCATGCCACTACCTCAACGTAGTTTATAAGTGTGATTAAGCACAAGTACCCCCTCTAATTAGTTCCGTATCAATGTTAAACATGCAGTACGTAAACACAAAACATCTTATGACACTTTCTACTTCCATGCTGAGAAAATGATTCTACATTCATTGTGTTACCCATTAATGCTCCCTATTGACAATGATGTCTTGTTCTACGTTAGCGGCTACAAAAAAAAAAAAAAATCAGAGGAACTAATTAGCAGCTCTCCCTTTTTCAGTGCCGGCACTTCAAGTAATCTCACTCGACAGTATAATACATTTCCATCGTCCTGAATGCGTGTCTTTCCCTTCTTTGTCGAAGATTCCATTCACGGGCAAACGTTTTTCTCGAGGCTTAAATGCCGATAAATGACAGAGCAAATTACTTCATTAAATAAAAAGCCACGGCCACAAGCTGCTTTGCCCCCAAAAGAGGAAGAAATCGTCGAGACACTTGCATCGTTATATACTTATCCCAAATGACTTTCTTGATACCAAATTGTCAAAAATGTATATCGACCATGCAGAGATGTAGGCATAAAGCCGTATGATCGTAATGGGAACAAAAGAAAAAAAGGAACAAAGTCTAGCAACAATCTTGTACGGGATGACTTCCCTTGGTGTAATGAGTTACGGATATATCTCTCTCTCTCCTGTCCACGTACAAGGCAAAAAGAAAAAAAAGAATTACCACTTTATAAGTGAAACAATATGATACTAAAGACGAAGCGTTTTGAGAAATGTCCATTGGTCTGGCCTAACGCTGGTAGCCCTGCTTTCAGGATCTTGCAATATAGCAAATGCTAGTGACATTCTTGTAATATGCCGTAATAAATGATATAATTTTGATTTCATATTTCGATGAAATAACTATAAAGTGGGGCTACAAAACTAATTGGAAATGTCTCAATCACGCCTACCAACCCTAACTAGACATTCTAGTCGTACTAATAATTTTGAAATTCATCGAACCCATCCGGGGATACTTTTTTTTTCTTTACACTTTGTTCTGTACAAACATTGAAAAGTATTTCACTATTTGTGTGCAACAAAATGACACCACGGACGAAGCATTTTGAGAAATTCCCATTGGTTTGGCTTCGCATTGGCAGCCCTGATTTCTTGATAGTTAAATATATTGATTGATAACATTTCCTGTCATTTACCATAATAAATGTTATAGTAATGATTGATTTTTTCGATGGATTTAGCTACAAAGTAGGGCTATCGTAATCATTAACAGATGTCTCAAATTCATGTTACCAAGCCTACCGAGAAAAGACGAATCGTTCGACCATATCGAAATTCGTCGGACCAATCCGGGAAGATATCTATCTATCTATCTATCTATCTATATATATATATATATATATATATATATATATATATATATATATATATATATATTTTACCGTGTGTTCCTTAACAGCAACATCCGCGTTA
Organism: Panulirus ornatus; assembly: GCF_036320965.1. Classification (NCBI taxonomy): domain Eukaryota; kingdom Metazoa; phylum Arthropoda; class Malacostraca; order Decapoda; family Palinuridae; genus Panulirus; species Panulirus ornatus. The sequence continues at coordinate 13,764,100 of NC_092286.1, forward strand.
ACGTTACATTCAGGCTCCACTGTAACTAAAGTTGGCATAGCCCTTGGCGCCACTTAATCCGCCACCTATAACACACCACCGCCGCCTGTGAAGCCGAAATGGAGGCTACACGACTAGTCCCGACTTTCAAAATGATTCCACCTCCATTGCGAGAGACGATTCTTCGTACATCGTGACACTCAACCCCCTTGAGCTCACAGGGGTACGAGTTTTGAGCACGGTGGTACGACCACTGGGCATGACTGCCTGGTCTTTCACATGATCCTTCACATGTGGGTCATGTCATAATACTCACAGGATCGTCGCTACGTCGGGCTTAACAGTCATCTACCTGTCGTCTTTACAATGCCATCATTCAGTTCCATCTACGAAATGATACTACTGCTGGCATCTTCATCCTCTTCCTACGGTAAACACACACACACACACACACACACACACACACACACAAAACCACGTATTACTTATACGTACTTAGGTATAAATATAAAAATCTTATAGATACAGTTCAGGTTAAAATTTCTCCCTGACATTCATTCTCCAAAGACATGGCAACGAATATTTCTGTGATCCTTGTTGAACGAGCAGCAGATCCGTGCTACCCAGTACCTACTCCCAGTCGGCTGGCGCCATCACCAGCCTCTCAAGAGAATCAAGCAGCATTTGCATAATCGCGACCCACCATCGATTACTCTCAGTCGAGACTCGTTCACGGATACGAACCAATCTTTACTAGCAATTCCACGCTGGGTAACCCGTGCCGAGTCGTGCAAAGGACTTGTTTGAATGTAGTACTTCACAGTTGCGGATCAGTGTAGAACAGCTTCTGCCATACCAGTGTAGAACAGCTTCTGCAATACCAGTCACAAAAAACTATTTTGATAAAAAGCAATGAACTGCAGTGTAATGATGCATGTGACGAATTATCCAACCCCTGTATATATACATTTTTTTTCACTGGAATTCTGTGTATCAATATCAGCCATGGTATGTTGGCTAGTAAAACAAAACACAGCTTGTCAGTGTTTACATGTAAGAAGTATCGCCAACAAAAGCAGACCCACAGAAGCAGCCTGGATTCTGTAACGTTAGATCCTCGCGTGACCACCGTTACAACCCGGCCAAAACGGTTAACTGAACAGTGTTTTAACATATTCTCCAAACCATGTACAAGCGAGTGGAACCGGCTGTTTACTGCTCCATAAGCATCATCTAAGTTCAATTCCTGCAGGGAAAGCAAATTGTTAGTGTGGCTTGTCAGAGCAGGTCTAATATGCTACCCCGCGATCAGAGGGCTTGCTGCTGCTGCTGCTGCTGCTGCCTTGCTATTGATCAGACGAGCCGAGGAAGGAAAGCTTTAATCATCCTTACATTCCTCAAACATTCCAGGCATAATACAAACAAGTCCTCTTACAACAGCAACTGCTAGGCTTGTGTACAGGAACTGTTTACTCGCATCTGTCGTGTAGCCAATCACCGCAGGGATTGATGGGTAATTACATCTCGCTGTTTCACTACGTTGTGATAAGTGTGATTATCTACCTACCGTATGAGACACCCAGATATACTTTGAAAACTGCAAAGAGGACGTGAAACAAAGTGAAACAGTTTCATGCCACCATAACCAACGACAACAACAGACAAAAGAGAGCAAGATTCACTCTATATCTGCGTCAGCATTGCAGCAGTCACGTACACCTGTTTCCCAGAAAAGCTCCTCTTCCTTCCTCGAAACACACTAATCAAGATGAAACAACCGCCTTTGTTTGTAACATTCCCGAGCTCCGTTGAAAGCTGTAATTTTCCCAGTGTTTTGGGATTATAAAGTTAGACACGTTTCGAGACCAGATTCCTTCAGATTAGAGCAAAGCGTCACCCTTCCACGACAAAGCCATTACCAACATAGGTTTTATGATTACAATGCCCCCAGCACGTCTGCTGCACTGCCCTCATCAGAGCAATATTTACTTTTCAAAAGCTAGGGAATGTTGTACAGGTTCTGCAATTATTCTTTGGAACGGCTATTCCATAACTACAAGTCCCTGATTTGCCATAAAATGGAGTACTGCTCCCAGATCTGAAGCGCTCTTCTCCTGTCTCTCTTAGCCAGTGTAATCGGCAGCCTAGTGTTTTATCAACCCTCCCGCGATTACCTCTCCAAAGCCATCCCTTTCCGTCTGCTGTTTCGTTGCTTTTCTCGCTGTTCAATACGTATCATTTTGGCCACTGCTCTCGAAAGCTGTCTGTTGTCCCAGCCCCTTTGATCTGGTTTGGCAGTATTCTTCAGCAGGTGCTTCCCACACTCTGTCTGTGAAGAGCAGCCATGTGAGGACAACCCGTTTGACACCTTTCCTGGGGCTGCGCTGTGGAAATCTTGCTACGTCTTTTGTCTCCCCTCTTCCTATAACCTAAGAGTCGCGTCTACGATCACATGAATAGTTCAAATTAATGCTTCCTGTATTCTCTCTTTTTATACTTACTTTTTATCCCAGATAGCCCTAATTGGGGCATGCTTTTGTCAGTCCCAAGATTGTTAATATATATATATATATATATATATATATATATATATATATATATATATATATATATATATATATATATATATATATCGTTAAGGTGCCATGGCTTCACAAGCACCCATCCGAGTAATCCGAAAGGGGCCAGAAAAAAAAAAAATAGATGACATCTCAATAGTGGGCTGGTACAAAATGGAACCACTGCAATGTCAGTGACCCAAATCATTTCTGAGAGGCGCCACCTCTGTTCCTCTTAATCAGGATGCTGATCACGTTCAATTCATAATCAGCAGCTAAGCACTATACAGAGAGTATCTATGTCAACACTCATGCTGATTTAGCACTGTAGATCCTTTATATACTGAAGAGATTAACGGTGTCACTGATATCCGATCTCAGGTATTACATGGGCAGGCGTCTTCAAAGCCAAAGGATAGCAGGTTCTTTACACAGCAGACGACGCCTGCTGCAATCCCCTTCCAGCTATCCATCCGTCCCACAACTTATCCTGACCAATATTTGAAGAAAAAAAATTCTCTCTCTCTCTCTCTCTCTCTCTCTCTCTCTCTCTCTCTCTCTCTCTCTCTCTCTCTCAAGTTCTTAAGATCATATAACTCTTGGCCAGAACCTAACTAATCGCTTTAAAGTGAAAGTCACACAATTGCCGACTACAGCCTAACATTACCTGGATCATGGTCAAGACCAATTGCGCCCACAAAGATAAAACAAACCCACACCACACATCAGTACCAAACGAGTGCTGGTTGCATTAGTTAACATCATAGCACATTTTTTTTTTCTTCCGCCGACACCCAACAGAAGCTCGGATAATAATAATGCCTACTGTCAATTCACCTTCAAACTTTCACCAAATGTAATGACTCATGACGTTAAGCAATTACATACCAATTAATATACGAGAAGGCACGAAAGGTTTCTGTTACTACCAAACGTTAAACTTAAAATGAAGCACTAATGGAGGAGGGAAAGCCCGGGTGTTATACGGTTGAAATAAGTTGGTTAGTTCAAAACAGGCTGCGTCGATATATATATATATATATATATATATATATATATATATATATATATATATATATATATATATATATATTATTTCGAGGCCTTCACATACTTCTGACGGGCGGTAACTGTGTCGAGCAGTGTAAGCTAGGCAAGCGGGAGGTCTCACCGTGTCCTACATCTAAGCTGCTCAACTCGCTGTCACTACCTAGTAGGAGTTTACTTTTACTTCAGTCTTCTCCACGTGAAGACTGGAATCATCTACCACGAGGGGGGACGTTTCTCAAGCATCCTATTGAGTATGCTCTTTTAAGAAGACCAGCAGCATAATAAGAAAAACTGTTGCTTGCTTTGGAAGCTTCGAATCTTTAAAGACTCTTTGTTGCGTATGTGTGTGTGTTTGCACAACTTTTACGAACAATGAATCAATCAGAATGAAATATAACATCAAATAATGGTTTAAATTTCCATTATTATATCTTCCAAAAATATATATTAAGAGTCCCAATAGGAACGAAGAGAAATAATGAGCGAAATCAGGGTTCTGCTCAGAAGCTGTCTTCCCTCTATAATGGTACCAAGCACTTGAATCATAATTGAGGGAACACAGCTACTGAGCAGAACCCAACTTTGATACTAACAATGGGGCGGCTTCTGAACACGATCCTTTCACTGACGTCATATTATTACAAAATTAATGCTCCTGTTTTGAACTGGAGGGTATATATATATATATATATATATATATATATATATATATATATATATATATATATATATATATATATATTTCTTTTTCTTTCAAACTATTCACCATTTCCCGCGTTAGCGAGGTAGCGTTAAGAACAGAGGACTGGGCCTTTGAGGGAACATCCTCACCTGGCCCCCTTCTCTGTTCCTTCTTTTGGGAAAAAAAAAGCATTAATAAACATTCATCCATGACTCCTCTGAGGTGAGAAGTTCTCTCACAAGATGATGCTCCTAATGACAGCTTTGCAGATGACGACTTTTCAATTGCGGAGTTAACCACAAGCAGGTAGAGTCTCATTATATATATATATATATATATATATATATATATATATATATATAATGAAACCAATTAATTTATCCATATCCACCGTAATACTATTACGTAAATGTCCTGTTACATCGTTTTCTATGGCCGAAAAAAGTATTATCACAATTCATTGAAGGTTTATATGAAATACAATAAGCAATATTCATATCTACATTCATAAAACAATCTGATACAACAAAGACAACATATATATATATATATATATATATATATATATATATATATATATATATATATATATATATATATATTGACATATACTTTGTCGCTGTCTCCCGCGTTAGCGATGTAGCGCAAGGAAACAGACGAAAGAATGGCCCAACCCACCCACATACACATGTATATACATACACGTCCACACACGCACATATACATACCTGTACATTTCAACGTATATATATATATATATATATATATATATATATATATATATATATATATATATATATATATATATATATATATATGCATGTACATAATTCATACCTGCTGTCTTCACTCATCCCCGTTGCCACCCCGTCACACATGAAATGACAACCCCCTCCCCCCACATGCGCGGGAGGTAGCGCCAGGAAAATATAACAAAGGCCACATTCGTTCACACTCAGTCTCTAGCTGACATGTATAATGTACCGAAACCACAGCTTCCTTTCCACATCCAGGCCCCACAAAACTTTCCATGGTTTACCCCAGACGTTGGAAAGGATCACAATTTTGCGCGTGATCAAGTATATTCCTACGGGTTCACGGGGAAAATGCAACACGATAAGTTCCCAAGTACACTTTCGTGTAATAATGACATCATCAGGGGAGACACAAGAGAGAAATATAACAGTAAGTTGATATACAACGAAGAGACGTAGCTAAGACGCCATTTGGTAAACACGAGATTGTCCAAGACAGAAAACGAGCGTATCATAAACTTATTATGTGGACACGTAGGGAAATTATTTACAAATTCTATCAACAATAAAGCTATCCAATTTGTATAGACCTTCACTAATTCAAAGGTTATAATTCTTTGTGTATCTAATAACAGATGATTCAATGATATTTCTCGTGGTACTGGAGTTAGTTAATAAGTGAGATGGCATTACTCCAGTCAATACAATCATCATAGTTTTTAACGTGATTAAACAAGGCATTTGATTCTTGTCTTGTTCTTATATTCATGTTGCTTAAGTCTAACAGAAAGATCCTTACCAGTCTACCCAACACAAAACTTATCACAATTTCTACATGGCACTTTATAGATGCACCCAGGAGAATCTTCTGGCGAGTTCCTGATTAAGATATTCTTTATAGTATTATTGTTGCTGAAGGCAACATTTACATTAAAGGATTTAAGCGACATGGGAAGTAAAGTAAAATTATTATCAAAAGGGAGAACAAAAAGATTCTTTGTCACTGGGAGGTTTGGGCTCAACTCTATAAAATGATTTTGCTAACTTAAGGGTTTTATCAATGAAAGATCTAGGGTATTTTAACTTAGATCCAGTAGAATATATCTTCTCAAACTCATCATCCATAAACTTTGGAGTGCAAATACGTAATGCCCTAAGGAACATAGACTGAAATTATGATAATCTGTCATGTTGAGATGAGTAATAATGGATATATGAACATACATTGGTGTGTGTATATATATATATGAGAGAGAGAGAGAGAGAGAGAGAGAGAGAGAGAGAGAGAGAGAGAGAGAGAGAGAGAGAGAGAGAGAGAGAGAGAGTTACCGTACTCAGTCTACATACGGTTACATCGCAAATGAAAAGTCACCCCTGGCAAGGTTATATCATTAGAATGAGTCTCGTCAAAAAAACTTTCAACCTAAAGGAGATCACAATTCCCAGGCACTGGAATCAGCGCAGCTATGTGCTGCAGAAGCCTCTAGAAAGAAGTCTTTTTAAATATCTTGAAGTGGACAGCCATTTTATGACATCACAAATCTGATTAAATTGAAGCGATTTCGTAATAAATTAAACTGCTTTTTGTCTATATTTTCGTTCATGTACATTATCTCTGTGATACTAAACTAATTTCATCCAAATTTATCAAAAGTATGGCACTTCTACTGACCCAAAATAAAATGAATTTACTTAAAATCAGTTTCCATAACTCTAAGCAACAGTGCCTGAATGCGGGAAGGTCATGCTGTCTCAGATCCTCGATCAATGCATGACAAGGCCGAGGAGCCACTGGAGAAATGAAAATAAAAGCATGATGCAACATACATAAACACGACAATTCAAAGATTCTATCGCCCTTCAAACAACATATATCTTTGTTCCACAAGGAACCGTATTTGAACCTCATTTCTCTTTCTCATTTTCGCAATAAACGCAAACGTAAACCAAGGCAACGCACTGTCATCAGCAAGTAACACCAGAATGAAGAACTGCCAGAAAATTACATAGACAGAAAACTTAATTCACTTTAATCGAGATCATTCAAATTCTTATGTATACAGCTGAAAAAACATACCTAACGCAAACCAAGAACATTACATCAAAGATGTGAAGCGTGAAAGAACGCAAGCTGAAAGAACGCAACCTTCGAGACACGAAACACCGATGGCGATCCTGATAGGAGAAGAACAAGCCTTGACTCTCTAGACCTGAGCACTGTCTCTTCTGTGTTATCACCGTTCAAGGCCGGGGGGCGCTTTGGAAGAAGAAAACTCAGATATCATTCACAGCCCACAGTGACTCCTGTAAGACTACCTCAATTACCAGGAATGACTGAGGCCACTGGAGGATTCTCTAGGAACCCAGAGGAAACAGAAAACACACATGCGTTGTAAAATTCTGCTGGAAGGCACGGTTTGTCAATATCTACTCTGGAATAATACTTCTTTGGCATGATACGGAAGACGAATGAACCCATTTTACTATAGCAAGACGGCACGACCCTTGAGAAAAATGACAAGATGGTTTTCATACAATAGTACCATAGTGTTCAAAAGGTTGTACCGTCATTCGAAAGGGATTACTCAATTCTTATGGCGAATGCAATCGAGGCTTCTAAGGGGTGCAATATTCTCTGGGCGACCTGAACCTGTTTTTCAGTACTGTCAACCACACTTGTCTGTGCAAGCTAAGAATCCCAAGAAAGAATATAAATGAACATCATCAACAGCCATGTAAATAAATGAAGTCATTTATGGAGTGCTACCACGGCCAGAGGCTGTGCTGAAGGCATTTCATCTGTGCTAAACAACAGCCTAGCCGAGACACGTTTCACCTGAGGACGATACATTTCCTTCACAACATCACGCGCGCGTCATTACTACGAAAACGCCTTATTTTCTTTTTTTTTTCCAATTCTTGTCTTCAGAGACCTTTTCATTTCTTTCTACGATGCGTCTAACTTACCTCCAATGTGTGTGGAGTTCAGTAAATATTTCTTACGTTATCAGGAGCAGAAACACTGATGACTACTGACAATTTCGACTTCTTCGAAATTCCTTTGCGACAAATGACTACCCAGTGGCGGACGACCTAGAAACAAAGACGTGCTATGATACTTCATGTGGCCGATTATCCTACACACACAGTGTCACCAAACATTCACCCACCTTTACTTTTCAGCCTAAAACACACCTCGAAAATACTTCGGTATTCATTTAGTAGACTATTACGCTATTCGGTAAAAGCTGAAGCCAGAGCGTATTCCGGCTGAAGTTGGCATAATTTTTTTCCACCCCCCCCCCCCCCCCCCCACATCGGAGTAATCAAACTTGAAGCCGAAACGCAAAATTATACGTCATAGTTGCGACAGCTTACTGGCGTGGCCCTCCGCCAATCATAATTAAAGATTATGCGACAAATTACTCGCCCCCTAACCTAGCCGCTATTTCAAAACTTGAATATAATGGTTTCGGTGCATTACACATGACATCTAGAGACTGAGTGTGAATGAATGTGGCCTTTTTATCTCTTTTTCCTGGTGCTACCTCGCTGAAGCGGGGTATAGCGGTGCTATTTCCTGTGTGGCGGGGTAGTGACAGAATAGATGAAGACAAGCAAGTATGAATATGTACATGTGTGTATATATGTATATGTCTGTGTACGTGTATGCATATATATGTGTATGTGCTTGTATGGGCGTGTATATATATATATATATATATATATATATATATATATATATATATATATATATATATATATATATATTTGGCAGCGGATGGAGCCATGGAAGCGGAAGTGTCACAGGGCGGGGGAGAAGGTTCTGGGAGCGTTGAAGAATGTGTGGAAGGCGAGAACGTTATCTCTGAAAGCAAATAGTCGTTCCAACAATGTTATATGGATGTGAGACATGGGCGATAAATAGGGTTGTGCGGAGGAGGGTCGATGTGTTGGAAATGAGATGTTTGAGGACAATATGTGGTGTGAGGTGGTTTGATCGAGTAAGTAATGAAAGGGTAAGAGAGATGTGTGGTAATAGAAAGAGTGAGGTTGAGAGAGCAGAAGGTGTTTTGAAATGTTTTGGTCACATGGAGAGAATGAATACGGAAAGATTGACAAAGAAGATATATGTGTCAGAGATGGAGGAAATGAGGAGAAGTGGAAGACCAAATTGGAGGTGGACAGATGGAGTGAAAAAGATTTCGAGCGATCAGGGACTGAACATGTGGGAAGGTGAAAGGCGTGCAAGGAACAGAGTGAATTGGAACGATATGGTATACCGGGGTCGACGTGCCCTCAATGGTTTGAACCAGGGCATGTGAAGCGTTTGAAGCAAACCATGGAAAGTTTTGTGGTGCCTGGATGTGGAAAGGGAGCTGTAGTTTCGGTGCATTATACATGACAGCTAGAGACTGAGTGTGAACGAATGTGGAATTTGTTGTCTTTTCCTAGCGCTACCTCGCGCGCATTCGGAGGGTGGGGGTTGTCATTTCATGTGTGGCGGGGTGGCGACAGGAATAAATAAAGGCAGCAAGTATGAATTATGTACATGTGTATATATGTATATGTTTGTGTATGTATATATATATATATATATATATATATATATATATATATATATATATATATATATATATATATATATATATATATTTTTTTTTTTTTTTTTTTTTTTTATACTTTGTCGCTGTCTCCCGCGTTTGCGAGGTAGCGCAAGGAAACAGACGAAAGAAATGGCCCAACCCCCCCCCCCCCATACACATGTACATACACTCGTCCACACACGCAAATATACATACCTACACAGCTTTCCATGGTTTACCCCAGACGCTTCACATGCCTTGCTTCAATCCACTGACAGCACGTCAACCCCTGTATACCACATGACTCCAATTCACTCTATTTCTTGCCCTCCTTTCACCCTCCTGCATGTTCAGGCCCCGATCACACAAAATCTTTTTCACTCCATCTTTCCACCTCCAATTTGGTCTCCCTCTTCTCCTCGTTCCCTCCACCTCCGACACATATATCCTCTTGGTCAATCTCTCCTCACTCATTCTCTCCATGTGCCCAAACCATTTCAAAACACCCTCTTCTGCTCTCTCAACCACGCTCTTTTTATTTCCACACATCTCTCTCACCATTACGTTACTTACTCGATCAAACCACCTCACACCACACATTGTCCTCAAACATCTCATTTCCAGCACATCCATCCTCCTGCGCACATCTCTATCCATAGCCCACGCCTCGCAACCATACAACATTGTTGGAACCACTATTCCCTCAAACATACCCATTTTTGCTTTCCGAGATAATGTTCTCGACTTCCACACATTTTTCAAGGCTCCCAAAATTTTCGCCCCCTCCCCCACCCTATGATCCACTTCCGCTTCCATGGTTCCATCCGCTGACAGATCCACTCCCAGATATCTAAAACACTTCACTTCCTCCAGTTTTTCTCCATTCAAACTCACCTCCCAATTGACTTGACCCTCACCCCTACTGTACCTAATAACCTTGCTCTTATTCACATTTACTCTCAACTTTCTTCTTCCACACACTTTACCAAACTCAGTCACCAGCTTCTGCAGTTTCTCACATGAATCAGCCACCAGCGCTGTATCATCAGCGAACAACAACTGACTCACTTCCCAAGCTCTCTCATCCCCAACAGACTTCATACTTGCCCCTCTTTCCAGGACTCTTGCATTTACCTCCCTTACAACCCCATCCATAAACAAATTAAACAACCATGGAGACATCACACATCCCTGCCGCAAACCTACATTCACTGAGAACCAATCACTTTCCTCTCTTCCTACACGTACACATGCCTTACATCCTCGATAAAAACTTTTCACTGCTTCTAACAACTTGCCTCCCACACCATATATTCTTAATACCTTCCACAGAGCATCTCTATATATATATATACGTTGGAATTTATAGGTATGTATATGTGCGTGTGTGGGCGTGTATGTATATACATGTGTATGTGGGTGCGTTGGGCCATTCTTTCGTCAGTTTCCTTGCGCTACCTCGCTAACGCGGGAGACAGCGACAAAGTATAATAAATAAATAAATAAATAAATTATATATAATATATATATATATATATATGTATATATATATATATATATATATATATATATATATATATATATATATATATATATATATATTCCTAGAGCCCACGGGGAAAATGAAACATGATAAGTTCTCAAGTGCACTTTAGTGTAATAATCACATCATCAGGGTAGACACAAAAGGGAAATATAACAGTCAGTTGATGTACAACGAAGAGACGTAGCTAGGACGCCATTTGGTAAACATGCGGTTGTCCAAGACAGACAACGAGCGTATCATAAACTTACTATTTTACAAATTTTATCAACAATAGTCATCCAGTTTGTAAAAACCATCACTAATATTAATATCATAATTCTTTGTGTATTTAATAATAGAAGATTCATTGATATTTCTCGTGGTAATAGAGTTAGTTAATAACTGAGATGTCATTACTCCGGTCAGTGCAATAATCATAGTTTTTAACGTGATTAAACAAGGCATTTGATTCTTGTCCCGTTCTTATACTATATTTATGTTGCCTAAGTCTAACAGAAAGATCCTTACCAGTCTGCCCAACATAAAGCTTATCAATTTCTACATGGCACTTTATAGGTGCACCCAGGAGAATTTTCTGGTGAAAAGAGAGGCGTCAAGAGAGGCGATATTAAAGTTTTTCTGTTTAACCACAGCCAAGAGTGGATGGTATTAAATCTTTTTTAATCACAGTCAGGAAAAACGACAATATTACATATCTTAAATTGCCCAAGCAGTAAAGTCGGTACACACAAGATATAGGCAACCCATCATCCTTGAAAGGCGTTACTGTATCTGATCTAGTAACCTCTCGTGACGTTTCCATCATTAACACTCCCACCTCGTAAGCACGACAACAGCGAACAGCAGCAGCCTAGAGCAAGTTGAACAGGGACGCCACCTCACACGCTTCGAATTGACTCCCTGAGAAGCGGACCCACACACTGGTGGTCAAGGCCTTCTAGACTGTATGACGCAAATTATTACTACAGGTGGCTCTCAGCTCTACGCCCTCTTACTATCCAAGAAATATATATATATACATATACATATATATATATATATATATATATATATATATATATATATATATATATATATATATATATATATTTCCCAAATGACGTCCTAGCAACGTCTCTTCGTTGTATATCAGCTGACATATTTCTTTTTTGTATCTCCCCTGATGATGTGATTATTAAACGAAAGTGCACTCGGGAACTTCCCGTGTTCTATTTTCCCCGTGGACTCATAGGAATATATATATATATATATATATATATATATATATATATATATATATATATATAAACAGGACAATGGCAATTGCAGTTCGAGACGATGCTTGATTCATCTTTATTGACATCAACTTTCGGCCTCTCAAAGTCCGTCATCACCAGGAGCCACGTCTGTTAACAGTATCTTCCAACAATCACCCACAACATAAGACGATGGTGGCAGCGGTGAGAGGGTCCAAGTGATGGTAGTGGCGGTGGTGAATGTGATCCAAGAAAGTGGTTATGGTGCGTAGGACGGGGTGGTGGTGAAGGCATCTGTACAGACCGTGGTGGAGAGGGTTACATTACGAGCTGATAAGAGACACTTGCTGAGGCTGACTAGCGGCAGTGGCGAGTACGACGTTAGTGGTGGTAATGGTGATGCTTTAGCTGATGGCGGCAACCAACACCGTGAGATAAAAGTTGACGGCGGCAGACATGCAGATGCGACGAGAGAGAGAGAGAGAGAGAGAGAGAGAGAGAGAGAGAGAGAGAGAGAGAGAGAGAGAGAGAGAGAGAGAGAGAATGATATGGGAAGGGGGTAGCTTGCACTGGGGAAGGGGGGGGGGTTATGGTGGTGGTGACAGCAGTAGCTAGAAACGGTGATGAGCTGGCGTCAGTGGTAGTGGCCTTCTGTAAACGAGTAGATCAAGTAAGGGGGAGGAGTGTGGGTTGCTGGGTCGGGGGTGTGGTGGGGAGTAGTCATGGTGGTAACAGCAGCAGCAGCAGCAGGGGAGGCAAGGCTTGGCAACAGGGGTGAGGAGGAGGAGAGAGAGAGAGATACAGAGGGTCACTGGGTCCTGGGGTTGTACCACCATGATAACGCTGGCTCACCAGTCTCCACCTCCTCTCCCTCCCTCCCTCCTACCACTCCCTAGCGCTCACCCATCACGTACAAGTCAGGCCTGCATCCACTCACTGATACCCCGCCCGCCCTGACCAACCACGTCACACTAACTCTGCACGTATGAATACTGTGGGTATGAAGAATCCTGCGTAAACGTCCTAAGTCAAGGACATGCCCGTAAACAAGCGGACAATGATACGAACCTACACATGAGCCAGTACGTCGTAATACAATTACACAAACTGTTCTGCATTGGCACGCGCAGCCACCAGCGTGAGTGGGCAAAAGTGCACTTACATTAACGCTTGGTAAAGCACTTCCGAACGGGGGGGGGGGGACTTCCAGTATGAAGAAACGTGCACTTAACGCATGTAAATTATTCACAAACGTGAAGAAGTGTGCACTTAAATCATCTTGTGTAAAGCAAACATCAAGAACGTGGCGTGTGCACTTTGAACATGAAGAAACGTGCATTTAACGTATGCAAAATATTCACAAACGTGACGAAGTGTGTACTTGACATATGTAAAATATTCACAAATGTGAAGAAATGTGCACTTAAATCATCTAGTGTAAAGCAAACATTAAGAAGTGGGCATTTACAATCTGCACAGATTCGGTGCCTGGTCACATTTACAAGACGACTGGAAGACCTAGGATACACTTCAGACGTATGGGAAGAGAGAGAGAGAGAAGAGAGAGAGAGAGAGAGAGAGAGAGAGAGAGAGAGAGAGAGAGAGAGAGAGAGAGAGAGAGAGAGAGAGAGAGAGAGAGAGTCACCACTGCCCTCCACATACACCACACACCCGTACATCAACCACGCACCCACAGAAGGTGATGCAACCTCCCTCCTCTTCCTTGTGAGTACCATCACTAACACTATAATCACAACTACCTTTGCCATGCCATCACCATCCTCCAGTATTACTACCACGGTCACCACAACCACCTATATCACCCAAACAGCAGCCATCACGAGCACTTACCAATCAACATCACCATGACTCCCATCACCCCACCATCACAATACCCAGTCCCTTACAACATAACGTTTCCGTGCAACATTCCACCAACCCATGGTAAAACTTCGTACTGAAAGGACTTCAAAAGAACCTGCCTGCAACACACGCGAACCACAGGTGGCCAAGACCAGGGGCCAGAGCCAAAGGCTTGGGCCAAGGCCAAGGAGTCGGGGCCAACACGACCTGGAAGAGTGGATGCCAGCTCCTGGCACGCTGCTTGAATGACCAGGACAAGAGAGACTGCACAATGAGAATACTGGGAAACAAAATGAACTTTTTCTGAAAATTTTTAACCCAGGATAACCTCCACTTCCTGAAAAAGAGAACAGACCTAAGCAAAATGACTGCTCATCTGTAAACATTTCGCCACGGACTCTTGTTAAAGCACGACGGAACATCCCTTAGGTATCATACCCTGACCCTTAAAGGGTCAGATCAAAGGCCAAGCCGTCGTGCTCTACTGGTTTAAGAAGCATTCTTGTGACAGCTGTTCTTATGGTTTCAAACTTCCGCCCAGAGCCTTGCTCTATATATGGGGTTTCTCCCGCTGACCTTGGCTAGGTTAGGGTTAAGGTCCAGTGGACGACACTGGTCAAGCTACATTGAAAGGTCAGACCTTTCGTCTTTGGACAACGTCTGGCTGACGACGGAACGACCCTTAGGTATGACAGCCTGGCCCTTGCCTGGCCCAAAGAAAAATAAACTGTGAAAAGGTTGAATCTCTGCAACGCCGAGGATGTGATGGAGCCTCCATACGCAGCCAGACGTCATGGTACCCAATACACTACCATATGATGTGAAGGTACCCCATACATAACCATGTCATGTGAAGGTACCCCATACATAACCACGACATGTGAAGGTACCTCATACATAACCACGTCATGTGAAGGTACCCCATACATAACCACGACATGTGAAGCTACCCCATACATAACCACGTCATGTGAAGGTACCCCATACATAACCACGACATGTGAAGGTACCCCATACATAACCACGTCATGTGAAGGTACCCCATACATAACCACGACATGTGAAGGTACCCCGTACATAACCACGACATGTGAAGGTACCCCATACATAACCACGTCATGTGAAGGTACCCCATACATAACCACGACATGTGAAGCTACCCCATACATAACCACGTCATGTGAAGGTACCCCATACATAACCACGACATGTGAAGGTACCCCATACATAACCACGTCATGTGAAGGTACCCCATACATAACCACGTCATGTGAAGGTACCCCATACATAACCACGACATGTGAAGCTACCCCATACATAACCACATCATGTGAAGGTACCCCGTACATAACCACGACATGTGAGGGTACCCCATACATAACCACGACATGTGAAGGTACCCCGTACATAACCACGACATGTGAAGGTACCCCATACATAACCACGACATGTGAAGGTACCCATACATATATAAGTATGGTGAAGGTACCAGATACATTAGCAGGCAATATTAAGTTACCCCATTCGTCACCAGATATTGTTAAGGTACCCCATACATACCCAGGTAATGTTAAGGTACCCCACACAAATCCAGGTAACGTTAAGGTACCTTGTATATAACCAAGTAATGTGGAGGTAACCCATACATAAGCAGGTAATGTGAGGGTACCTCACGTATAACCAGATGGTGTAAAGGTACCCCGAGGTGATGTGATGGTACCCCATACATATCTAACAAGATTAAACCAGCAGAAGACAGATATAAGAGGTAGGGTGAGATGGTCTTAACTTTGGTGAGGGAGACGTGATAGTGTTGGTAGGGACACTCGTGTTGGTAAGAGAGGTGCGACAGTGGTGGTAGATACATTGGTGAAGGAGATGCGAAAGTGGTGGTAAAGACACTGCTGGTGAGGGAGATGCAACTGTGGTGGTGGTGGAGACACCGGTGAGGGAGATACGGCAGTGGTGGTAGAGACATTGGTCTTGGTCAAGGAGATGCGACTATGGTGGTAGAGACATTGGTGAGGGAGGAGCGACAGTGGTGGTAGAGACATTGGTGAGGGAGGTGCGACAGTGGTGGTAGAGACATTGGTGAGGGAGGTGCGACAGTGGTGGTAGAGACATTGGCGAGGGAGGTGCGACATTGGTGGTAGAGACATTGGTGAGGGAGGTGCGACAGAAGTGGTAGAGACATTATTGGTGAGGGAGGTGTGACAGTGGTAGTAGAAGGTGTGACAGTGGTGGTAGAGACACTGGTGAGGGAGGTGCGACAGTGGTAGTAGAAGGTGTGACAGTGGTGGTAGAGACATTGGTGAGGGAGGTGCGACAGTAGTGGTACAGACATTGGTGAGGGAGGTGCGACAGTAGTGGTAGAGACACTGGTGAGGGAGGTGCGACAGTAGTGGTAGAGACATTGGTGAGGGAGGTGCGACAGTAGTGGTACAGACATTGGTGAGGGAGGTGCGACAGTAGTGGTAGAGACACTGGTGAGGGAGGTGCGATAGTAGTGGTAGAGACATTGATGAGGGAGGTATGACACTGGCGGTAGCAACATTGGTGAGGGAGCTGCGATAGTGGTGGTGAGGGAGGGTTCAGACGTATGCGCTTCGCATCTAGTTGCCGTGCATCTTCCTATGCCTCTACGCATGGAACACGCACCCTCACGCATGCCTCCAGCTGCATGCCTCTTCCTCGATGGATTAGCATCCCTCTTTTTCTATTCACACCTAGGGAGAAGCACGCACTCTCTTTTCAGTCGTCAGGTTGTCAATGAAGTTTAAATCTTTTTCACTGGACCAACGAGGAACTCAAGTAACAAAAAGGAAAAAAAAAAAAAAAAGTATACAGATCCGTGGTTGAGGGGCGAGTGTTGCACTGGTCTCCCCGTCTTCGATGGAGAGACAGTTGCGCCCTCATTCGTCTGCGCATGTTGGCCTGTGCGCACAGATTTGAAGCATGCCTTACCTTGCACCTACGCATGCCTCTACCAGCTTGCCTCTTTATGCAATAGGCGCACGCGTCCTGTGTGCACGAAAACTTGCGCAGGTCTGAACGCGGCTGAAGAGACATAGTGCAGAGTGTTGGTGAGGGAGACGGTGAGTGGCGGTGGAGGGACATGTTGTTAAGGAAGACTGTATAATGGTGATGGAGATGGTGGTGTGTTGGAGGCAGAAATTCTATGACAGTGGAGGTGGGCAGCGTTGGTGAGGGAGATGGTGATACTATAATGGTGCTGGGGATGGTGACGTAGGTGAGACACTCTGACAATGGTGGTGGTGGTGGTGGTGGTGACGGTGAGATTGTGACAGCGGTGGTGAAGAGAGTGGGGTTGTTGGTGAGACTGTGACAGCGGTGGTGGAGAACACTGCTGGTGGATGGGGACAGAAATAGCGTTGATATCGTGGTGGTGAAAGTTGTGACAGTGGTCAAAAATAGTGGTGTTGAGGGAATGGTGGTGAGGGGATGGTGGAGGTGAGGGGGGGGGTTGTGTTGAGGGGGTGGTGGTGGTGAGGGGATGGTGGTGGTGAGGGGGTGGTGGTGGTGAGGGGATGCTGGTGGTGAGGGGATGCTGGTGGTGAGGGGATGGTGGTGGAGGGGATGGTGGTGGTGAGGGGATGGTGGTGTTGAGGGGATGGTGGTGGTGAGGGGATGGCGGTGGTGAGGAAATAGTGGTGGTGAGGAAATAGTGGTGTTGAGGAGGTGGTGGTGGTGAGGGGATGGTGGTGTTGAGGGGATGGTGGTGTTGAGGGGATGGTGGTGTTGAGGGGATGGTGGTGTTGAGGGGATGGTGGTGGTGGAGGGGATGGTGGTGGGGTTGAGGTGGGGTGGCGGGTACTGAGGGGGTGGTGGTGGTGAAAGTGGCTTTGATAAAGAAAGTGGTTACTGGTGATGGAGAAAATGGAGACTGTGGCAACATTCGTGCGCTGAGGAGAAATACTGTTGGTGGACATACGAAATACTGTTGGTGGACATACTACTACTGGTGATGATCAGAGGGGGGAGATAGTGATGGTGGTATCCGTCCTGAGGGGCCGAGTTGCTGGGGATGACTATGGCGGTGATAGTGAAGTAATGGGAGTTCGTGATGGCACGATTCTGGATGATGGGGAAAGCTCTATTGGTACAGAAGATGGTGGCGGTGGGAGAGGTTATCGTGGTGGCGGCGGTAGGAGAGGTTACAGTGGTGGTGGTGGTGGTAGGAGAGGTTACAGTGGTGGCGGTAGGAGAGGTTACAGTGGTGGTGGTGGCGGTAGGAGAGGTTACAGTGGTGGTGGTGGTGGTGGTAGGAGAGGTTACACTGGTGGTGATGGTGGCGGCAGGAGAGGTTACAGTGGTGGTGGCGGAGAAGGCCGAGAAAACACAGGACATGTTGGTAGGCGGAGGTGGTGGTGAGGTCAACACAGGAGAAAGTGTTGGATGGACGTGTTTTATTAGTTTTCACCAGATACTTGCGTCGACCCCTTTGCCCTCTCCTACCCTCAGCTTCAACCCCCTTTCCTCTTCGCCTCATCAACACCCACTCCCCTCCTCCCCCTTTACCCTCAACCTCCTCATCCACAACCTCTTAACCACCAGAACGCCCAGCCCCTACGTCATGACTACCCCCAACCTCACAGCCAAGACCATTCTCCCAACAGAGGTGCAGGAACATTGACAGAAAGTCACACACACACACACACACACACACACACACACACACACACACACACACACACACACACACACACCGAGAGTCATGTTCCATCTCCTGCTTCCAAGGTCCCAGGCCACTCTATGAGCAAGCAGGAGCCACGGAGTTAGGGCTTCTAAGACTACGTTACCTTTTCAAATCACTCACTTCTCGCTCGGCCGCCAGTGTTGCTAGTCACCTCAACATGACCTCCACACAAAATCCCTGCCGTAGCAGGCAACAGCAGGCCTGTAGCTCCTGTGGCAACAATATCCTCTGGTGTGGTACAGTGTGACAGGATAGGACGCCATATCGATCACATGCATACAGGGTTGTATCCACTTGATAGTACACCCAGAGACCATACGATTGCCTCAGGACGACTCAGTCAGTCGTATATCCAACGACCATCAGTGACTCGACCATGCGACTATCTCAGGACGACCTAATCTGCCTTGTATCAAACGACCATCAGTAACTGGCCAATACCACTGTCTCGCGACCCAGTTGGTGCCAGAGGATATTAGAGTCCCAGACCCACGCAGGTCAAAATGGTGACAATATGGCCACCTTCAGGTGTTCTGCCTCGGTGCCAAGGACCTGCCACACCAGACTCACCGTTCCCTCGTACACTATGCCTAACTTCTAGCCAATCCCTGCTACAGTCACTCACACACACATACACCCCGTAGCCTCCCTGGTGCCCGCCTGCGACACACGTTACCCCCACACACTCTAAATTACCAGTGAAGGCCGAGATAAGAGGCTCGTCCAACCCAGCACCCTGATAACATGTACGAACTTAATAAACAATCGATATCTCTACTGTGGCACGCTAGATGTCAACTCGATTCCACAAGCCAGTCATATAATTACGTAGAGAGCAATGTTGATCAATCTTTCCGCGCGTCTAGTTCCCGATCACGATGGGCAGTTGGTTAAGTCCGTGTCAGCAAGTGGCGTTCGAGTGGGTAATGACCACTGAGGTGGGAGGGGAGACCTGCCCATCCAGTAAGGGTCGTGCATGACTGCAGTCCTCAGGCACACGACAAGTGATCATTATATGACCTAAACTCTCTCGTCCTCCCTGTGAGGCGGTCAGCCAAGCCCACACTGGACGGGCCCGTCGTGTCCCACACATCGTAAAGGAGAGGAGGTGGAGGTGGGGTGTCCGAGTGAGAGGGAGTGTGGAATGGAGTGAAAAGACGAGAAAGACGCAAGTTTCCTTTTTCTCAATAAGGAAGAGATAGAGAGAGAGAAGAGAAGAGAGACGAGTTTTCCCTTTTAAAACGGCGGGAAAGTAAAAAGCTGAAACCTCCTGACTATTGACGTGAGGAAAGTCGAGGTGCAGGAGGAGCGGACGAGCAACTTTCTTTCGAATTTCATATTAGGATGTGAGTTACAGCGGTCTGGTGTGTGCACTGCGAGGGTCCAGTGCAAGCTCTCGTGACGTCCGCAACGCTGGTTGGTGGTTAAAGGTGGAATTGGTAAAAGAAAAAAAAAATGAGTACTCCACATTAAGGGCTGGGAAGGTCTGTGACCCTAAGGTAACGTCCTAACAGGAGGCGTGGGGAGTTAGAGGTTAGGGGAAACATCCTACAATAGAGTTAAGAAGTCAAGGTATCCTATATGTGGTTAGTTCGAAGGGTGAGGTTGTCCTATATCTGGAGAGATGGAGGTTATGCTGTCCTATATGTGAAAAGTGAGAGGTCAAGCTATCTTATATCTGGAGGAGTTGAAGTTAACCGAATCTCTATGTGGAGAGTTAAAAGGTCAAGCTCTTCTATGTGAATAGAGTCAGACGTCAAGCTGTCCTGTGTGAAGAGAGTTAGAAACCAAGTTACCCTCTGTGAGACGAGACAGAAGTCAAGCTATCCTAACCTAAGTGTGGAGAGTTTGATATCAAGCGATCCTAAGTGTGGAAAGTATGAAGTCAAGCGATCCTATGGGGAAGGATTAAGGAGGAGAGATTAAGACATTTTACAGTGTCATGAAGCCAAGTGTTGAGTCTAATGTTTACTCCTACAGATGTCCTCATCTTCGAACATCCTGACGATCACTTTTTCAGTGGCACACACGTCAACTTTCCTTAACTCGGTCTCCTTCAATAACACTACTGGCCATGTGAACTGCGGACAAACACAGTTTTACGAACCAGGTGTAATGAAATCTAAGTAGATTTCGTCCCAAGAACATATTAAAAAAAAACGCGACCAGACTGCTAAAAAGGTGTGAGTGTAAGTGTAGATTTCCAAGTTCAAAATCAAAACGATATTTAAGTCAACAATGACGAACTACAGACGCCCAACAATGCCATATTTCTTACGTTCCACAGCTTCCTCCTGGCACCACATAACAACATCCCATCGAATACTTATCTAAACCACTTTACAACGTCCCATCTAACACTTTTTTTCTCCCTTAAGTATAGCATTTAGCGACGCTGAGGCAGTAACATTGAGGTTACTGAGGGCAAGGGGAGCTGAGAGCTGGGAGTGGGAGAAGGAGAGGCAAGACGAGCAGCCATCACCTACCACCGCCATCAACAAACCCTGCATCCCATGCCAGTATCGGACACCCAACTTTAAAGGCATGGAAATACACCGGCTCATGCCGATTCCCGATTCCCTCCCTCACCAGGTGTGTGTGTGTGTGTGTGTGTGTGTGTGTGTGTGTGTGTGTGTGTGTGTGCCATCTAGCCGCACTAGCTGCTGGGGGTGTGTCGGGTCATGTGCCTGGACGAGATGCTGGTTGTGGGTGGGCCATACGGGTGATGCAGCTGCTGGGCGTAGGCGGGTCATCTGGGTCAACCAGCAGCTGACTGGGTGTGTGTGTGTGTGTGTGTGTGTGTGTGTGTGTGTGTGTGTGTGTGTGTGTGTGTGTGTGTGTGTGCGGGGGGGAGGGGGTGTCATATGGCTGGATCAGCTGCTGTCATGTGGTTGGATCAGCTGCTAGGTGTCATGTGGTTGGACCAGCTGCTTGGTGTCATGTGGTTGGATCAGCTGCTAGGTGTCATGTGGTTGGACCAGCTGCTTGGTGTCATGTGGTTGGGCCAGCTGCTTGGTGTCATGTGGCTGGATCAGCTGCTAGGTGTCATGTGGCTGGACCAACTGCTAGGTGTCATGTGGTTGGCTCAGCTACTAGGTGCCACGTGGCTGGACCAAATGGTAGGTGTCATGTGGTTAGACCAACTGCTAGTGCCACATTGTTGAACCAGCTGCTAAGTGTCATGTGGTTGGACCAGCTGGTAGGTGTCATGTGGTTAGATCAGCGGCTAAAAGTCATGTGGCTGGACCAGTAGTTAGGTGTCATGTGGTTGGACTAGCTGCTAGGTGTCATGTGGTTGGACCAGCTGTTCGGTGTCATATGGCTGGACCAGCAGCTAGGTGTCATGTGGCTGGACCAGCTGCTACGTGTCATGTGGCTGGACCAGCTGCTAGGTGTCATGTGGCTGGGCCAACTGCTAGGTGTCATGTGGCTGGACTAGATGTCATATGGTTGGACCAACTGCTAGGTGCCATGTTGTTGAACCAGCTGCTGTATCATGTGGTTGGACCAGCTGCTATGTGGCATGTGGTTGGACCAACTGCTAGGTGGTCTTCTACGAGGCTATCTGCTGGTGGAGAACCCATGGGAAGGCCAGATAACAGGAAGACCTGATGGTCTAAGACGAGGCTGTCAGCAGGAGGAGAGCACAAAGGAAGGCCAGATAAGAGAAGACCTGATGGTCTATGACAAGACTATCTGCCGGAGGAAAGCACGCGGGAAGGTCATACAATAAAAGACCTGAAGGTCTATAACGAGGTTATCTGCTGGAGAACACATGGGAAGGCCAGATAACAAAAGACCTAAAGGCCTATGACGAGGTTATCTGCTGACGGAGAGAACATGGAGAGGCCAGATAACAGAAGACCAGACGGTCTATGACAAGGCTATCCACTGGAGGCTAGTAATAGTATTCAAATTTCCTACTGTATGGAGATGGAGACAGGAGAGCAAAGCAGAAGGTTGGTGATGGAATGAGTGACACTGAGGTAAGGTACGAGTACCACGAACAGTGTGACTCACTATAAACCAAAGAACAGAGACGAGCCCAAACACATCAAGGGTTATGAAAGGAGGAAATACAGCCTATGTAAGGACGTGTGCAGTAGTGGCGGAAGGACTAGTAGTAGTAGTAGTAGTAGTAGTAGTAGTAGTAGGTAGTAGTAGTAGTAGTAGTACAGCCCATGTAAGGCCGTGTGTAGCAATAATAATAGTAACCACCCCAGGTGTACTTAACGCACATGACTAATGCCAACAATTCCTCAGCGAGAGAGAGAGAGAGAGAGAGAGAGAGAGAGAGAGAGAGAGAGAGAGAGAGAGAGAGAGAGAGAGAGAGAGAGAGAGAGAGAGAGACTGCCACAGTAATGATAATGATGAGTGATAATTGCGACTGATGATGATGACAGATGATGATGGTGATGTTGGTGACATGATGATGATGATGATGATGATGGTGACGGATGATGATGATGGTGACGGATGAGATGATGATAGTGAGTGTATGAAGAGCGGGGCTGTGGCTGATAGGGCCGTACCCTCCATCTCACACACACACGCCCTTAGGAATCCCCACCACCACCACACACTCCACCAGTCTGTCCAGGAGATGGTCAAGGACATGAGGGTGAGGAGCAGCACCACCAGGAACCTCACTACGGGGGAACCAACTCATCCTGCTCCACCGACCTCTAACAACGGCACTCATCATTATAACGTCTTGTCCACTGATACCCCCACCTCCTGAACGAGGTGGTGACCCTGGTGGCTGGTGACCTTAACTGGTGCCCGTGTAGGGGAGGTGAGTGGCACCTACGGGGACGTCAGGTACCAAACAAAAGACCATTGTCTTGCGCCAAACAATAACCTCCCACAGGCACCAACTGCCTCCCTGTGTTAACACCCTAACTGGATTGCCTTCAAGATACGGGGCGAGGGAAAGGGAAGGGATGGGATGCATATCATCCACTGCAGAGTAGGAAGAGCAGCAGCAGCAGCGGCAGATTCTCTTGCAGAGGGGGGGAGATGGAGAGATAAAACCCCCACCTAACCCGATGCAACAATGCCCCCCTCCAACTCCCTCACCCCACCCCACACCACACACAAAAGGGCTGCCCGCACCAGATAACACGACAGCTCCGCTGGGGCCAAGAATAACCACCAACTTGCCCCCGTCAGGCGCGACCCATGTAGATCTGTCGCACATATCCCAGGCCGGTGGCTGGCCACGGGCAGATCCCTTTGGTTTGTTCTTGAAACACCAGTGGAGGTATCAGTCCCTGGGTCTGACGCGGGCAGGGCTGCTTCCTGGTGTGTGTGTGTGTGTGTGTGTGTGTGTGTGTGCGTGTGTGTGTGTGTGTGTGTGGAATTACCTATTCGTACTGTACGGGGGAGGAGGGAGTTCTACATTCGTGGGGCCCAACTTTCTCTGTTATCATACAGCCATTCTAAACTCGTGTATGCTGTCCACATCCACAGTTTCACTACTCAGTTCATTCCATTAATCGACCACTCTCATGCCACTAAAGTACATCCTACCAGACAAGTTTCTTGCTGTATTTCATGTCATGACCTCTGGTTTTTCTGTGTTGGCATCATTCGAAGAAATATTCTCTGTTGACGTCAGTAAACTGGTTTCAAGGGTTAAATAAACTCTTTCCTTATCTTTTCCAGCATTCTACAGGCCGCGCTTGTCGCAGAAACTAGTCTGGAGGTCAGCACAACTTCTCTGTCGCCTTTCTTAAAGATAGGTACGACAATTGCCCTCTTCCACTCCCTTGGCACTGTACCTTTCTCTGGTGACATGATGACAATTCACTCCCGATGAAATTACGTTAATGTTTTGGATCATCTCCTCCCACCTTGGCCGTATTATTCATTTCAAAGTTTCTCTTGCTCCTCCTTTCTTACCCTTCCATACCAACTCCTCGCTCTTAAATACCGTTCAAAAGCTGCTGCTGCTGCTGCTGTGTGAGTGTGTGTGTGTGTGTGTACGATCAGTGTACCTGTCTTCCACTTCCATATAGTAACCAGAGTGATGTACCCTTACACTGTTTACCTTGGTTCTCTGCCAGGCGTATAATGTTTACTAGGGTATCGTTCCCGCCTTGCTTGTGTCCTCTCTATGCACCTTACTGTAACAAACTCACTTTCTGTGCCGTACGGTATGTGCCTTACTCCCACGTTCCCTCTCTTGCAGTGTAGCGCTCTACCGTGCTATCATAAGGGACATGATTGTACCCTGTGGCTGGTGTCGGCGATGGCCAACATAAATGTACCGTATCACCGTACCCTGTCATGCCATATTGTACCTTGTTATTGCCCTCCTCATGCCACACAACTGGTCCCCTCTGTGTCGAGAACTGCACCCCGCGGGACGGTGTGGTTTTCCACCTCAGGTGTAGCAGTACAGACCGACTGGTAACTTGTGCGTCCAGTTATTCCACTCATGTCCAGCCTAAATGGCACCACACACAGCTCTCAGGAGCTGTGGTCAGCGCTGCGACTCACCAAACAAATTGTCCTGGGCAGCCAGTCGGCCCACAGGCAACCCAGCTGTTCATCTTCATAACTCATTGGGGGTCAGTCGATAAATGAGTACCTAACGTAATCTGGGATGTGTATGTGTATATATGTGTATACATGAAGTTGTGTGTCTACATGTGTGTATACATGGCACACATATATACGAGGTGAAGAAACGGGGCATCAGGAGTGCCAAATTTCTAAGATATATATCAAATCATGTCACATGTCTTGGTCTGTCAAGAGGTTATTCCAATAGGTCATATCAACCTTCACCATCAGCCTTCATGTCAACACAGACAGCCACCAAAGGCTTCGATCATCTTATTTCTAACGACTTACATTAGCAAAGACTCGTTTGATTCCACTCGTAGTAACAGATGCAAACTCGTGAGCAAACCTTTTAACTCGAATGAGACAGTAATTCTCCTTAAATAGGACTGTAAATAGATGGAATGATTTACCAATTTCAGGGGTTGAAAGTAGTACCATAGACAAGTATAGAAGCATTATTTGCGCTTCCTTTGTTGCGTAAAAAGTTGATCGTAATCTAAATATGAACGTCTTTCTACTCTCACTACACCACACAGCACCGATCTCTATCGCATACAGCCTCGAAGGGATTCAACCAGAAGTTTATATCGGTTGGAATTCCTTGGTGTTCACTATCGAAGGATCATGCAGCAGAAACAAGTGACAGTCTAACAACAAAGACCAACATAAAGAGTCGAACCTGGGACGTCTGTCTGTCATGAATGCTGCTTCCTTGCGCAGGTTAATCTTAACGGGTTAAAAAAAAATAACAAAGAGTTGAAACGAAGAGGAAACTAATCAAATATAAACAAAAATATACAAAGTACCAAAGTACAGAGAAGTGGTCCATGAAACACTTGTGTACCTGCTATGCACCAGAGTTATTGGCTAAACAGAAATGGGTGGAAATACTTTTATGGAAAACTAGAAATGGATGGAAATACTTTTTGGAAAACTAGAAATGGGTCGAAATATTTTTTTTGGAAAATTAGAAATGGGTTGAAATATATTTTGGAAAACTAGAAATGGGTCGAAATATCTTTTTTTTTGGAAAACTAGAAATGGGTTGAAATATATTTTGGAAAACTAGGAATAGGTGGAAATACTTCCTGGGAAACTAGAAATGGGTGAAAATACTTCCTGGGGAAACTAGAAATGGGTGGAAATACTTTTTAGAAAACTAGAAATGGGTGGAAATACTTCTTGGAAGACTAGAAATGGATGGAAATACTTTTGGGAAAACTACCATAAACACTTGCATCAAAGTTCTACAGCTGAAGACTGATATTTCTTCGTCTTGTGAGCGAGATCAAACCTCAGGTTAAACCTATATTATATAAAGGATCATATCTTGAGCAAAGTCCAAACCAAAGTTGTGGATCTCGTGAATTTGATTGGTCTTAGACGGAAAACTTTTGCCTCCCTTGTGATCCAAAGGTGAGCGTACCATCCATCCATCATGCAGCAGGACTATAGGTTCGAATCCTATACGCCCATGTACTCCATGTGTCTAGTACATGTTATAGATAGATATGATCCCTTGAGGGCCAAGGGAAATGTGGTTCTTACGAAGCAAGACTGAAACTCCGGAAGGCTTTTAGGACACTGTACTGAACGCGTTATAAACATCCAGTTACAAATGACTGCTGAGTACGTGCGTTGTGAATCGGCTGAGTGCGTGAGTTGTGAATCTTCTGGGTACGTGCGTTGTGAATCGGCTGGGTACGTGTGTTGTGAATCGGCTGAATACGTGCGCTGTGAATCGGCTGGGTACGTACGCTCACACACACAAAGAGACACTTAATAGATGGTCACTTGTAAACTGATCCTCCGTCGTCAATTCTACAGACGGGATCCAATGTCATGAACAGTTTATCAGTCGTATCTCACCTGTTTCTCGGAGGCTCGGGACGAGACGTGAGAGATAGGGAGTTCAACGTGTTCCCTCTTATCTCTTTAAATGATAAGGACTTTATCCTACTCAGCACGACGGACCTGATGTCTGAGCGTGACGGTACGTTCTCCTGGGTGTGGTGGTGTGTGCCTGCTCTTTGACCTGGTGGTCCCTTGAGGACCAAGTCAGATGCCAGGTCACCATACCCAAGGGTCGTACCGTCGTGCCCAAGGGTCGTACTCTTGTGCTCGAGGAATGTAAAGTGCGTGTGTGGCTACTTTCTACAAGAAGCTCCAACCTATTATATATATATATATATATATATATATATATATATATATATATATATATATATATCAGTGCTGGTGTCACTGGACTCTGCCCGTCTGTGCCGCGAGTGAAAAGTCACCTTGGGAGAAGGTTTATCACCGATAGCGGACGAAAAGTAGCACAGTCTCCTTAGAGAACCACACGGTCGTAAGGAATCCATCACTTCCCTGCTACTGACTGTATCGCAGCCTCGAAGCTACGTACAGCAGCCGTGTAAAAAGAGGTCTCGGAGTCACACCAATGATAATAATAATAATAATAATAATAATAATAATAATAATAATAATAACAATAATTCAACACTTTCTTCGACTTGTTTAACTCTGTTGTTCACTGCTGCATGATGTGTGTTCCATTATCTCCTTATTTACGTCTTTTTGTTAAAATACTTTTTTCTTTTTTTACTTAAAATTGGCAAGGTTCCTTTTCTTCATTAACCACTACAGTTCGACTGCACAAGCCACACTAACAACCCCACCAACAAACAAACAGAAGCTAACAATTAGGGACTAAGGCATCACTAACCACACTCACACACACACACATATATATATACAAAGGAGGAATGACCTCTTATACTGAGGTACATTTCCCTTTTACCCTCCCACCACACGGATGGCGTGTGGTGATCGTGGCTGTGTTGCGAAGTACTCCCACCTGGAGGTCGTACAAGACCCCCGGGTTCTGTCTCCTCGCCAACCACTACACCACGAGAGATGGCACCCAGTGCCATGGGGATAGTGGCCGGCCACTACCATCGGGACAACACCGTAGGCTTTCTTAGGATACCATGAACGCGCCATAATGCTGAGGCCCACTGTTCTTTATTTAAGTAGACGAAGCAATTAACCAACAGGCCATTTTGCGGTCGTTCGCTAGTAATGATCATGGCTGTAGGAAGCAGGTTAGGTCGGCAGGGGTGTCTGGTGCCAGGAAAGTGCGTTGTTATTCTGGGTACTTAAGGGCCCGAAGCCAAGGTCTTATCAAGGCCATGGCGGCTCATGTGTCTCCTCCCATTCTCCTCGATGTCCTTGCTCTTACGTTCAGCTGTGCTTTGTATAACTGAACGATCTCGTCCACTGCATCAGTCCCTCTACGCTGATGACCCTTCTGTAGTGTCCGTTGTCTGTTTTGGGTGTGGGTACGTTGCTGAAGGTGATAAATCAGCTAACTGTTAATCATATTAGGTGCCAGGATGTGTAAGTCGCCCTACTCCCCTTGTGGAGACCAAAGACGTCACTTCTCGACAACGATGGAGCAGAGTCTTCACCGTCAGCAGTGTTCCACCCCGACTCTTGTCCCTTCCCAGCTCCCACGCCAGGCCAGTGGTTATTGTCAGACCCTGAGGGTTTGAGTCTCCATACCACAGTCTTCAACCCCAATACTCTTCTCTTGTATTAAACAAATGCCATTAATATCAGTTCCTCCTTGTCCTATGGGACAAGGACCCTCCGGGTTCCCGAGTCCCACTCGAGCCAACCTGTCGCCCTCCAACGTATCGTACCCACCATACGTTCTTTACTTGTCCCCTAACCTACCCCTAGCCGTGTTCACTTCACCCACGCCACCAGCGGAGTTCTTTGTCAGTACATAATTAACCAAACACGCACTTGCAACTCAATCCATCATCTAATGTTGGCACCCGTGATACCAAAGTAACGCTGGTGGAGGTCGGTCACTAGTGTTGGTGAACCACATAAAAACACCTGTTGGCTTCTGGAGAGATTACCTACCACGGCCGCCCCGCGTTACCACACACGCTCCTGCATGTTGACGCTCCAGAGGCAAGGCGGTCCAGGAGGAGGAGGAGGAGGAGGAGGTCGTCTAGTGGGATTGGGGAGTGGGGGAAGATGTGGACCTTGGCTGCAAGCCCCCTCCTCCTTCCTCACCCCCGTTCAACTCCTACCCTCCCCCCCTTACTCCCACCACATGATCAAACACGTGTTCCTCACCCACATCATATCGCCTCCCTTCCTCCTGGTCCATGCACACAAACAAAACGTCCTGCCCTAAAAAAAAAAAAAAGAAAAAAAGAAAATAAAAAAGTAAGGCTAAACAATATGGTGCAGATTCTGACGTGCGTAGCATACCCGGTATAACAATAACCCTACGTATGTTAATATATGTAAAGGTATGTTCGGTGATGGTGCTTCCTTTCACATGTGTCGGCCACCACCACACTCACCACGTCACCACCACAGTACATTTGACCAATACACTAACCTGCTCCCCCTTCATCAACCCAATTCTAAATCAAAATCTAACAAAATCAATGCGCGTTTGGGTATATATATATATATATATATATATATATATATATATATATATATATATATATATATATAGTACCAGAATCTCATCCAATGTGTTGGTCGCTGCACCTCATTCCACACACATGTTCGTCTGACCTTTCTATGGTACAAAATGTGTCAAGGCACAAAGGACAGGACGGGGAGAGCGTTACAGTGAAGCCGCCAGGCACTCTACCCCTACCCTACCACAGGCTAAATTTAGCACTGGTCTCACCAAACAGGTCAGCTCTCTCACCTGGTACTTGGTTACCGCAACTAAACACTAGCTTATCTCTTCCCATATATATTAACCCAACAGGTGGCTGGTTATCACAACACACGAACAACAACCATCCCATTGGCTACCACAATCAGCCGCTTGGTTACCAACCCCCGACATATCCAGCTGCCCTAGGTCTGGTTACCACATCCACCAACTGCTGGTTATCCTCCACATATTCAGCTGCCACAACCAATGACTTATCCCAAGAGCGACTTATCCGGCAAATTTATTCTCGCCATCAACGGTTTGTTTGCGTCGCACCCACACCGCGATTTACTCTCGCCATGCTCACACTGAACGATTTTATTCTCGTTGAATTTACTCGACGTCGTACACATTACGATTGTATTATCAAAATCACATTGTGATTTATTCGCGTTCGACTCGGCAACTGTCGGCAGTCGTGACGAAGTCGCCACAACGGCTCTCGTCACCCGTTCTCATAACAACGATTATGTAATGACACTTGTAAGGCACAAGACGGTTGGGTGGGTTGAGTCTTGCACTAACTGGTTCCTGGGTGTTGCCTTAACCCCTTGGTCGTACCGTCGTGCTCAAGCGGTAACAGCAGCAACACAAACTATATACAAGATGGGGGGAAAAAAAACATGAGATCGAGCGGCGACGCAGATACCAAAGTGATGACATCCTCTGACTGCTAACGCTTGAAATGGATGGATGACGTGATGTTGTGGCCTGTTGACGGGTGTTAGGTGGCTCGTCGGTTGTCGGCTGGTGTGCGGCCCGTCACTCGGGTGCTGTGTTGGCCCTACAGAAGGGTTCTGTGTAGCCTTACAGTCGGGTGCTGTGAGGCCCATCGGCCAGGCGCTAGGCTGTCCAACTGTCGGGTAGTGCGTGACCCAGCCAGAGACGGGGGCTCACAAGGGGTCACCATTATCATCAAAGACGCTCTTCACATTCTTGTCAGCAAGAAGGGAAATTTGTCAGTGCTGTACCGCAATAATACATCTTTTGTGGTAAACTGAACGGTCAAGGGTGTGACCCTCCCTTGGCTCATGATAAGGCGGGCAGATGTGCCTACCGACACGCACCACGTTCCACCAAAAGCAGCTTCATATATATATATATATATATATATATATATATATATATATATATATATATATATATATATACATTTATATATATATATATATATATATTTTTTTTTTTAAACTATTCGCCATTTCCCGCGTTAGCGAGGTAGCGTTAAGAACAGAGGACCGGGCCTTTTTTGGAATATCCTCACCTGGCCCCCTCTGTTCCTTCTTTTGGAAAATTAAAAAAAAAACGAGGGGAGGATTTCCAGCCCCCCGCTCCCATATATATATATATATATATATATATATATATATATATATATATATATATATATATATATATATATATATATATATTACATACATACCTTCACCGCACATCTGTACACCACACCTGCGCTGTCATAGTACCTGGAATGAAAAATTAAGGCATCAGACAGAAGTACATAAATAATCAAGTATCATATATCACATGTACGGGTTATTTTGCAGACTAGTCAGCAGCATCGGTGAGTCTAACTTTATTTCCACCATCACTATAATCAATTTCTTTTTCTGTAAATGAAATGCTTTCAAGTATTTATCAAGGTTCATGCACGTATCAGTTCTGCTGAGCGAAAAGATAATTACACTTAGTTTACCGGAGTCAAGGGAGAGTTTACACCCGTCGCTATCTTTTAAGTCGGAGGGGTTTAAAACAATCAAACCAATCACCCTTATCTAACCCCTCAACCCCGAGGGAAAATAAGCAAATGTTGAAAATACACTAGTCGGCAACATAACTAAATGTCAAGAAACTTCCCATCTCAAGTTACGATGCGTTTGCCGTAAACTGGTTTAAATATAAACCTATACGCTATACAGCATGCAGACGTGCTCATAAGCAACCTGCCATATATCATACAAATATGCTGGCATTTCAAACAGCCCAAAACTTAAAAAGATAAAAGTTTACTGGTCAATATCTTGGTACCCGCTCGGAAAGTTTAAAATTTCGGGCATAAACTGCGAGCCAGCGAGCGAAAGCCGCCATCCTTGATGTTTATTTGTCCAGAGCATAAAAAAAAAAAATGCACTTCGTGTCTAAAATTACGAAACCACAGTCAAGATGTAGCAAAAGTTTCTTTCATTAACAAAACACTTAAGAAACTACACCCCCAAGCAGTGCATTCGTTTCCCCTACATTCTAACGAACTATTCAATTCAATAATAAAATTAGCTACAACTGTAAACACGTACAACAAACAAGCAAACAAAAAATGATAATGTGGCATAAGCCTAGGACGTAACAGCTATCAGGTACCGCGTTGTGCTACCCGCCGCATATCTTGCTTAAAAGTAATTTTTCTCTACCGCCACACACATTGCATAGCCCACGATCCTGAGTTCATCTAGAACTATTCTGAGCCAATTATCCAGGCTTCTTTTCATTCCTCTGCTTATTCCACGCAGGTTTTGCATTAAAGTTGATAATACTTATCCATCTCTAACCATTTTTTTTCTTTGCTTTATTGTGGATTACTCCAGTTACCCTGTTTTTTTCCATGCACAAACGTTTTTGTGCTAGGCATAAAACCCCACTTAGTCGACATGTGTACATTATAATTATTCTTCTCTTCTTCCTAGGCTTTAAAGTCCTGGGCTGTAGAGTCCTTTTCCTAGGCTCTAAAGTTCTATTTCCTACGCTCTATGGTACGAGTTCTTTCAACGTCTACCTAAGCTGTAAAGTTCGAGTTCCTTTCAACGTTCATCTAGGCTGTAAAGTTCGAGTTCTTTTCAACGTTCATCTTGGCTGTAAAGTTCGAGTTCTTTTCAACGTTCATCTAGGCTGTAAAGTTCGAGTTCCTTTCAACGTTCATCTAGGCTACAGTGTAAAGTTCGAGTTCTCTTCAATGTCTGGTTATACCATCCTTAATTTCAAACTTACTCCCAGGATGGCGATCATGCAACACAGTAGTGTAATGGCGATCATGCAACACAGTAGTGTATTCAAGTTTGCTTTTTATATATATATATACGTCCACCTTCAATTTCTCCCCTGTGGTGCTAGTTCTCATTACCACTCCGATCATCAATCCAATGTGGCCTCCAAATTACAACCTTTCATTTACGATTACACTAAGGTATTTAGCTCTGTTTTCACCGATATCTCTTCCTGTTGGACCTTCACCAAGTGTAAAGTATGCGCCTCTTTACCTTCCCGTGACATAAATGTTTGACTCCCATGCCAATGAAGTCCAGCAACTTTTGTATATTACATTTAGGTCTTGCGTTTTCTCTTTGTCTGTCATCTTACTGCGTCGTCGGATCACGGTACAACATTATTCATCAGTATACGTGACATTATTATAGAGAATGCAGAAGCTATACTAATGCTGTTCCCTCAGGAGTTCCTCATCCGACACAGTTCCATTTGTTACAAATTTCACTTTCCCGCTCGTTAGAAACTCTCTTCATCCACAATCCGAATTTACCTTCAAGCTTCGCTAATTTCTCCAGCAGAGTCATGTAAGCCTGTTAAATGCATGTTAAAAGCAAAGAAGAACAGTATCTACTTTTTTTCTAACTTGTATATGTTTTTGTAGCACATTTGCGTCTGTGTACTTTAGCCCGGGACGATTCCATGCTGACCTTCATTTACTGAGTTACTGTTGACTGTCATAACTTTCACCAAGGTTGTCAAAACCAAAATAAGAAGTGCATGGAGGAGGAGGAGGAGGAGGAGGAGGAGGAGGAGGAGGAGGAAGAAGAAGGGCGCTTGACTGGCTGAGTGAGTGTGCTTACGACGTGATTTCGCCATTCGGCAAGACTTAACATGAAACGTTCACTGTATATGCCACTAGCGGTCACCCATCCAATTTACTAACCAGACCCAGCATTACGTAACTCGGAGAGAAATATTAAGAGGGAAAGTACTTTCTTACCTGCCAGTTCTTAAGGTATTGCTAAAAGGTAGGGCTTAAAAAGCGTAGCAGCACTCACTACAGGAATATATCTAAACTTACGGAGAACACTGCAGGAATATATCTAAATTTACGGAGAACGTATCTTGCGAGCTACGTGTTGTCAAGCGTTATGATAGAGAGAGAGAGAGAGAGAGAGAGAGAGAGAGAGAGAGAGAGAGAGAGAGAGAGAGAGAGAGAGAGAGAGAGAGAGAGAGAGAGAGGAACCTTTAAGCAGGAGGAAACAGCAGTAGTTGAGAGGGATGGTGGTGGTAGTGGTGGCGGCGGTGCTGAAGCACAGCAAGGCGGGAAGGACTCGGGCAAAACCACTTCACCTTGGCTTCCCCCAGCCTCTTACTGCAACTGACCCTCCTGACAGATAGATTCATACACTGATAGATGGACACACAAGTGTGTGTGTGTGTGTGTGTGTGTGTGTGTGCACTCGTTTTTCGTCATGTCGTGCGAGAGTTCTTGTGACGAACCTCCTGCCAGTGCGTGGGATTCGATCTAAGCCGGTATCAGCGGCGGCTGGTTCGTTCACTGTGCACCTCATCTTCATCCTGCGAGCGGTAGCGCCAAAAGGATTACAGAGGTCACAAAGACTCTTTGTCACAGCTCGGTGGCCAGATGATTATGACAACTCGTTCCTATAACCATCCATGAGCTTGAGGTCTTTCGCGGAATAAATTCATCTGATTAGACGCATAAAGTGGATAGAGTGTCTGACTCTCACCTATTTCCTCATAAAAGAATGAAGTGCTGTGCCATTTCGTGCAAGGTTTGTTTAGATTAGTGGGCAGCGGGCCGACCGAACCAAATACCCTCATCACAGACAAGGAAACAGAGAAAACCAAGCAATGTCTGCCGAAGTAGCCACTACTAGCATGCCCTTCTTTAAAGTCTTGCCTGAAGGAGAGTGTAAGAAGCAAACTCCTTATAATACCGTGAGAGCCAGGGGAGGCGGTGAGGTGAGTCAGTAGCGTGCAGTGGCTGGTGGCGTGTGAGGGGAGGCAGGCAGGTAGTGAGGAGACTCCTCCCTCAGCCTGCAGGCCAAACACTCACGCCTCCCACTCCACTCACGTCATCAGAGTATTATCTCAATCCTCCAACACAAGCTCCGCTGACGCCACAACCTCTTATAAAGCTTACCGTGTGAGTCTCGCCTCCCCGTCAAGGTTGCGATCAGAAACGCACAAACCAGAGTGTGTGCATTTCCCCCCCCCGCGCACTCTGCGAAAGCCAAATACGTCTCCCTTAGTCCCGCATGAGATATACATCTTGACGGTGTATAAACGCGAGAGAAACGATTACCGTAATGACAGCAAAGAACATCTGGTGTTCTGAAATACTTTACAAAAGACCCGACCCCTCATAATTTCAAGGGGGTCAAAGTCATGATTAGGAACACACCCCCCTCCTGCTTCCCCTACTTCCTCCAAACCTTCATCAGTTTTGGGAAAAGGTCGTCTGGTCCACGACTGGAGGGGGGGGGGGGGACAACAACACCACCCCAAGGTCACAGCGAGACCAACAACACCGTCCAAGGCCACGGCGGTGGAGGCCATCATCCCTGAGCGACGTGGTCCCCCCTCCTGCTGATCCTGTTCCGTACGTCTTCGGGGTTCGACCCGGAGCAGGGTCGATCTCAGACGTGATGATAATCATTCCCAGATGATCATTGTTATTCCCAGGTGGGCCAACACACCACCGCCTGGGCTGACGTGATCCAGATGGCAAATTCTGGATTATGATAATGTGTCATTATACGATCAACACGGCCCTCACTGTCGCTGTATCCTGGAGCAAATTGTTAAGACCCTATCCCTGTGGAAGGACGACCCTTTAGTCACCACCGCCAAAAACACAAGAGTCACTCTCCACTATGCCGTAAAACTACGTAGGAAGATACACTGTACCTAAACTTCCTTATCTATGGCCATAAGGACCGTCTCTGCCATTCAGATGTAGGCTGTGGTTCCGCAAGAGGCAACAACAGGTAGTCCACTTTCTCCAAGATAAACAACACAGCCTACAAGCAGTGAGACGCCCTGCTATGAGAGGAACTTCCCCAGAGTGTTGTGTGTGTCTGTCCCTGGGTGAAGACACCCTCCCTCACCCTCGCCAGTTGCTACTTGGCGTCGCATAAGGCACCGACCACCACCATCACCACGTACACAAGTATTGCACAGTAGCGGCAAACCACTAGCCGGCCTCGTTGTTGACATTTTCACGACTCTCTCTCTCTCTCTCTCTCTCTCTCTCTCTCTCTCTCTCTCTCTCTCTCCTTTTCTTCTGCTGCTCTGAAGGGGACTCAACCTCTTCCAGTAAAGTTAAGGCCAGGCCAGGCCACTTCGGTTGGGGTATTTGTGGTCTGTTTATCAATTCCTCCCCCCCCCCCCCCTCTCTCTCTCTCTCTCTCTTAGCGACAGACAGCCATGAGGGATCGTCAAGTACACCGAACTGACTGACAACATGACCAAGGTCGTACACACAACCACCACTTCCACCTTCACCCCCCCTACCCGTCGCCTCCCACCACCACCACCCTCAATCAGGTGCTACCATCCACTAACTACGACTTCGCCCTCATGCCTTTCTCGACTTGCCTGTACACACACACACACACTTTCCCATATAACACTGAGGGATTTCATGATAACACTCCAGCAGTTCCCTCCACACTTATCTCGCTCACCTTCCCTTAGGTTACACTTCTACTCCCTCCCACGCTCACCCACATCCCACCCTCAACAACCTTGGCCCTATTACCTACCTCACCCTAAAACCCCACCACAAGTTTCTCCTTATCTACCCACAACAATAGTGAGCTCTTCCCACGTCAACCCACCTCAAAACACTGTTCTCTTTCCTCGTTAACCCACCTCGACAACCTTGTTCTCTACCTCCGTCAATCCACCAAAACAACACTTTCATCCCCCGTCAACCCACCTCAGCAACCCTGTTCTCTAAACCTCGTCAGTTCACCACAAGAACCTTGTTCTCCTAACCTCGTCAACCCACCGTGACTGTTCAACCAGTTAACTCCACAAATGACTCATTATTCTGCTCTACCTGTGTATCATAACTTGTTCACAACAACTGCTTTCACGGCCCCTTTCCTTGTAATTCAATCCACGTTAACTTTTCCCAACCATCGTTACTACACAGACCCTGCTGGCTGTGTTGACCTCAGACCCCCTCCGGAGCCTCCCTTCATCATGCAGGCATAGTGCAGGTCCTTCATCCTCGAGAATTGCCAGCCTGACGCTCTGACTGACTTTAGTCCGTCCGGCACAGCATGCCTGACGCTCTGACCGTCTGTACTCCGGCACCTGACGCTCTGACCGTCTGTACTCCGGCACCTGACGCTCTGACCGTCTGTATTCCGTCCGGCAAAGCCAGCCTGACGCTATGACTGCCTGTACTCCGATCATCACTCCTCTTCCACCCCTCACTCAGTAAATATGGCAGGAAGGAGGCGTCTTTACCCTTGCCATGGATAACGAAATGTGAGATAATAAAGGCAGAGACGTTTGTGATCAAGAACATGGGATTATCATCAGCAGTGGCGTTGGGACGTCCCAAACTGTTTCCTCCCCTCTAACTAGACATCTTTTGTACTGTCCTAGCCTGTCTGGGTCACAGGCCTCCTAACTACCCTCGCCACTCCCCCATACACCACCACGCGCAGGTCCGGCCGTCTTCGTCTGTGTCTCACCACTTCGTAGTTGCTGGTCCAACGTGTCTTTATCTCCCTGCCTCACCTTGTAATCTGCATGTGCCTTCCCGTCGGTGAGGCCACACCGCCGCTGACAACAGAGTGTCATGCTGGCATATAAGTGGGTGAATGTTTGATGGGGGGAGTGGAGTCATCTGATCCTCCTCCTCCCCCCCCACGCAACACAATTCTGTCACAACCCGTCCCCCCCACACCAACCCTCCACCCAGTCATACAAGCTGCACTTGTCCCTGACATCTGTCACGCTGTCATTCGGCCACCCGCGGCCATGACGGCCCCATAACTAAAAGTTTATGCTCTGCTCGTTGACAGAGTGTCAGTCATGGTCTAACTGACCAGCTCTTCTACAGCAGAGCCAATGGCACCTGATCAAGTACCTCTCTGAGCACAAATACTAACCCTAATAGTGCCCATTTCAACTACCATCGCGGCAATATTATCTAAATTATCAAAACTTCAGATTTTCATAACTTTCTGGGGAGGAATAATTCACAAGCAAAATACAAGAGGTGTGGCGAGGTGATGCCGGGCAGTACGAAGGGGTGGCTGGTGAGGGAGGCGCTACTATATCCTCAGCACAACCCTGCCACTGTTGCCTGTAGGGCCTGGCTGGAGGCTGCCTGGGCCAAGTCTTACATCACCAGGGATTTATAAACCACCTGTATGGGTTCGAATCCTTGGCACCAGCGACGAGAGGGAGAGGGAGAGGGGAGGGGAGGAGGAGGAGGAGGAGAAGAAGGGAGGGAGGGAGAGGACAGCTCAAGGACAAGACAACTCCAGCCAGACCATAACACTTACCAGAGGCGAGTTCCGCCGCAAACCTCCCCTCCAGTACCGTCCAGGATGTTGGTCGGCAGGTAGTTCACCTCCGCCCCAGGACCACACCAGGTGACCCTCACTCGAGGGCACTTCTTAAAGCCTCCCTTCCTTCTGTTGCTGTACGTTAGATGCAAACCTGCCGGGTGCTGACTGTACCACTCCAGCAGTCAGCAGCCAGACGCCCCTTCCCACCCCCATGACCTTCCCGGATCACCTGCAGAAGGACGAAGAGGGAGGGAGTTCGGTCGCCCCTCCAGTATATAAGCCAACTACAACACCAGAACCACACTAAAGTCCCATTCACTCACAACCAACATACCAATTTCTTTCTAACTCCCCCAACTATTAATAATATGCTCCCTCCCCCACCCTACATATACGGAAGTTCCCCCCCTCCCTATTTACATCGGCGCAGCTTCCCCTCCTCACCTCCTCAGCAACAAGCAGGTGGATGGAGTGAGGGAGGTGGGAGTGGGGGCCTGGCTGACCCACGGTGATAACAGCTCCACCCACCCCACCACCTCAGCCATGAGGTCAATGACCTACCTCTGTTGCCTCCACGACACTCCCCTCCCCTCCAGCGTTGCCTCCTAACAACAGTACCCCACCACTCCTGTTACCCCCTACATAACATCCACGATACAGGATTTTGCAGTTGATCATACAAGCGAGTTACCAAGTCCATTCACGTCTCCACCAACCCCCTGATATAGTACCCACTGTACGCTCTATACTTACCTCCACTTACCCCGGCTATCATACCCACTGAACGCTCTATACTCGCCTCCACCTACCCCCTGCTATTGTACCCACTGTAAACTCTATACTGGCTTCCACCTACCCCCTGCTATTGTACCCACTGCACGCTCTATACTTGCCTTCACCTACCCAATATATTGTACCCACTGTACGCTCTATACTTGCCTTCGCCTACCCAAGCTATTGTACCCACTGTTCGTTCTAAACTGGCCTCCATCTACCCCCTGCTACTGTACCCACTGTCCGCTCTATATTTGCATCCACTTTACCCCCACGTATGTGCCCGTCACACCAAACTAACACAACACTTTATGATATCTTAAAAGTCCCGTAAGATTAAATATCAGTTTGAAGAGTCAGTATAGCGTGCAAGCGGTGCTGGGAGGCTGGGGCCAACCTGGGTAGGGGTTGGGACAACCCAGGCGGCCGGGTTTCTTAACATTATCAGTCTTATCAATATGCTATCAGCTGGGGGAATCCCGCCACACCACACCACTCGCTCTCCCACAACCACAAACACTTCAAATGAATTCATAAGTAAAATAAATGATTAGATAATCTATTGAGATTGCATGAGATGGAAAGAGGAGAACCAATGTAAGTATGAATACAAAGTTCAAGTGGACGAATCCTACACGGAGGGAGACATGGACTCTGGGGTCCGTCAGAGCACCCATTCCAGGCAAGGAGAGGCCCTCCTGCGTCCTATTATACACCTTGCCTTCCCTTCCTCACCTCCAGAAGACGCCACGACGTTTGGTCAAAATCCCTCGACCTGTGGTCTTTCAGAAGAGTTCTTCACACACTAAAATATACACGGGTCCTCACCAAGTACAACAGCCCCAGCCCCCTGGGGTCGGCTCTGTGGAGAACCCCTGCCGGTGGAGGTTTCTGCTCCACAACAACCTTAGCTCCTGTGGTCAGCTCTACAAGAACCTGCGCCAGCCTCTGGGGTCAGCTGCCAAAGAGCCTAAGATATAAACCCTCACCGGGCCACCCCGAAACCATACCCTCAC
Source organism: Panulirus ornatus (assembly GCF_036320965.1). Classification (NCBI taxonomy): domain Eukaryota; kingdom Metazoa; phylum Arthropoda; class Malacostraca; order Decapoda; family Palinuridae; genus Panulirus; species Panulirus ornatus. The sequence goes on from NC_092286.1 coordinate 13,804,739, forward strand.
AGCACAACACCTGTTCATCAACCACCTTCACACACAGGAGAGAGAAAAAAAAGCTTTACTAGTGAACTGATATGAATAAGCCGAAAATAACACTTGTGTCTCCAGCGGATTAATTTTCTGTCGAAGTTCGTACAATACATTATTACCTCGTGGTTATCTCGTGGAGTCTTCGGGCGTCTTCATCCCCACAGCCCGGGCTGGGCCTAAGCTGCTGGATTGGGTCGTTGGTCGACCAAGCTCTTGAAAGCCGTAGCCCTCAGGACTACACAGCCCCCACAGCCTGGCTGGCCTGGTACACTTTGTAGGTACTTGTCCAATGCACTTTTGAACTTCTCTACTGTGCATTCCGTGCTACTGCTGATGGTAGATGACAAAGTGCTACAGAGTCTTGGGCCGCGGATGATAAAGGTGTTCTCTCTTTTCGTGCATAATGGAGCCTTTGGATCTCAGAGATGGTATAGGAAAAAGTCTTCCATACCTGTCGTGCCAGTAGGATGTTATTTCCGGATGCAGGTTGGGAACGAAACATCTAAAGATTTTCCAGGTATGGTTGATGATATACTTCTTTCCATACGAGTTTTATCTGTCGTTCCCATTAATATGAGCAACGAAAAATCCGCAATTTCGCTCACCTTGTCCAGTGACTTTAGAACCCAACAATACTCAATTATGGAAGACTTAGTGCCTTACATAATGTCATTATTGGTTTTTCGTCCCTTGTCTTGAATGTCCACAGGATCCTGCCCGCCATCCATCCACAGGCATGAGACAACCGTTGTTTTATTGTGTTCGCTGAAGCTTAGGTCGTCACACTTTTAATTCCAAAACCTCCACATTATATATCCGGTTCATGAAAGCGTCTGTGTCTGTCAGGTGGTGTGTTGTTTCTATATCTATTCATTATCCCCACACCACATAACTCGATTATCTTCGGCTATGTGACAGCTACACAATTTAACAAAGAGCTGGCTGTAAGTTTCCACACGGTCTACGGGGCTCTACAGCCCTTACAACATAGTTTTTTGGTGCAGAGAGATGTCATGGATTACAGTGGCGGGTACACCTTGGGGAGGTGTAGACACTGAGTGTATTACTAGGCGGAAAACCTTTAGTCATGCGAGACAATCAATCCATCCACGCACCCTAACCCCAGCACCGACACGTAACCAAATTAGGTCACTATTTAATATGTTAGGGCGACCCACCCCCAGACCAATACCTCTCTCTCTCTCTCTCTCTCTCTCTCTCTCTCTCTCTCTCTCTCTCTCTCTCTCTCTCCACGAAAAACTTCGGCACTGAAATGAACGCCAATCTCCCATGTTCTTAGTCTTCATGGTATGTATACAACAGACAGGACTTTGCCTCACCACACTACCACCTATACACAGCTGTAGCAAACAGCGCCCACCAACTGACTGATGGCCTCGAACACTGGTCCCCCTCTCCCTTACCATCATCAACGACGTAAACGAACCCATTAGCCACACGGCAAAATCCGCCCACACACGCCCGACACGTTCCCCCATCCCTTAGTCCGCTAAAGCTCAGGATCCCCAGAGCTGCTCACACACACACACACACACACACACCCTTCTCGCCCCTCGACCCTCCCTCAGTACCAGGGTATCCTCCATCAGGCCTGGTGGCGGCCGCTGGACGGTGAGCGGCTGGCGCGTGGACTGACGATGCCTCTGGAGGACGCTCAAGACCACAATGACGTCACGGCGCCTTCCCGTGTGCAAGAAAAGTTCGGTTGACTCCACCACCTCCACCACCACCACCACAGCAACCACACAGACCAAGCGGTCTTAAGGAAATTGGAATGAAACGTGAGCGAATACCAGCAATATTTTTCCTGCCATACTAAAGGAGAGAGAGAGAGAGAGAGAGAGAGAGAGAGAGAGAGAGAGAGAGAGAGAGAGAGAGAGAGAGAGAGAGAGAGAGGAGTTTTTTCGACCCCCCACACCCCCCGAGGAGCAAGTGGAGTCCATCCTGGGATAAAAATACCCCGCCGTGCATATCATCCGGCATGTGTGGCGGCCGTGACGTCATCCAATCCTCCACCACCTGGGACACACACACACACACACACACACACACACACACACACACAGCGCTCTTCCGTGAATGCCCACTCCCCTACCATAACATACATAAGTACGCAGAAAAATCCATGAGCCAACACACACACACACACACACACACACACACCTACGCAGTTGATTTACAAAAGTGCTTCGTCGTAAATGGTTAATATCATCTGGTGCATGTGTGGCTGTCCCTGCCTGTTTGTTGCTCCAGGTCTTGGTGGTGTGGGGTGAGGGGATGGGCTACTGGGAAGGGGAGGGTGGTGTGGGGTGAGGCGAAGCACTAGGGCAGGGGCACTGTGGAGGGGGGAGGGAAGGGGTGTGGATAGGGTGCGGGGGGGGAGGGGGATTAAGGGACAGGGGAGGCACTGAGGTGGGTGGGTGGTGAGGGGAAGGGATGCTGTAATGGCGAGGGGTTAGGATATGCTGGGGGTGGGGAAGGGAAGGGGAGGCACGGGTGCAGAGGGGAGTGGGTGGTGCGGTGGGTGAGGAAGGGAGGGAAAGAGGGAGGGGAGGCACTGAGGATTCGGAAGGGGTGCTAAGAGGAGGAGGAGGAGGAGGTATCAGGATGGTGGGGATGAGGCTTGGGGAAGGGGAGGTTATTAGGGAGACGGGGAGGGGATGAGAGAGGCTGCCCCACTCTCTCTCTCTCCCCAGGGGTAGGGGTATGTGAGGGGAGGGGAGGAGGGGAGTGCCGTTATTGTGTGTAAGGTGATCTGGCCCAACTGTTGGCACAGATGAAGGGGGAGGGAGGGGAGGTGCTAGCTGTGAAGTGCCGCCCCGTCTTTGTCCTTCACTGCTGGTAATGCGTCACTGCTGTGCTGGCGTCCTGGATCACAGCCAGCACCGTAATGCGATAAGAGGGTCACCTCTGGCACTGTCCTGGGGCAGGCACCCGTGGTGGGCCACTGATGGCATTAATGATCGGGCTCTTTAGAAAGTGTATCAGGGAGACTTGGCTCACTCCACTCGCCCATATGGCAGGGTGTACGCGTGAGGCGTGGCATTACGGGAACTCGACAGCCTCCGAAGTGTAAATGGTGGACTTACCTAACCATTATCATGTTAATAAAAGCCAAGGATCTGCTGCCCACCTTAATGATAAGACGACACTTCGTCGCTGGTCCCTCTAAAGAGCCAGGCAGTCGATGTGTGTGTGTGTGTGTGTGTGTGTGTGTGTGAGAGAGAGAGAGAGAGAGAGAGAGAGAGAGAGAGAGAGAGAGAGAGAGAGAGAGAGAGAGAGAGTAATCAAGGGCACAAGTCATGACGTGCGCGCCAGATGAGGAAGCCCTCTTTCCCAAATCCCTTCAACCACGACGCTGGGCACGACCCCCTTAACTGGTATGCCCGTCGGGACGAAGCCCTTCTAACCAATGTCCTATCCCTCCAACACCTGTAGCGACGGACCCAACGAACTGAGAGAGACAGAAAAAAAAAGAAGACAGAAGTTCCACACGACAACCATTAATCTGGCGATCAACTCGTCGAGGCTCGTTGTGGGTGGGTGAGTGGGGTAGCAGTTGGGGTTGTCGGTCTGACGTCAATATGACGATGTGTGTTTGAGGTTCAACGACCCTCCGTGGGGATGCCTGGGAGGTTAAGTTGAGGAAGATTCCACTACTGAAGATCGGTGTCCAGCCACCACTCCCCGAGGGGAAGGTTCCCCCGCACTCTGACACACCTCCCCAACCCCTCAATACGGGGGGGAAGTTACGTTTCCTCCCCCACCCACCTAGAGAGGTAGTAAACATCTACAGTCGACAGACCACGACGACAGGTTTTTATATCTTGTGCTTTACTTCCTACAGCAACGAGACATTTATAAAGCCCTTCTGTCTCCTCCCACACGCAGACCCGTTGCCCTACTTGCCATCAACTTTTCTAAAAAAATCATGCTGCTCTGGCGAGTGTCCTGCTTCCACGTATGATAATTTGATGATGTGAAACCCCCAAAAGCCGAGGCCAAACACTTTCACCAAGAGGGGTAAACACCGAACCTCACCGTGGGGTTATAAAATGAGTCTAATCAAGCGAGGTGGTTACTTAACCTCACCAAGAGGGGTGAACATCTAACCTCACTGTGGGGTTATCTAACGAGCCTAATCAAGCGAGGTGGTTACTTAACCTTACCAGGAGGGGTATCTACTTCTGCCACTTAATCAAACATCTGGGAACATGTACCAAGCCATGACATGTACCGATATATCATATATACACATACGTCGCAGGCTTCAGCCACGGAAAAAATGTCCACATCAAGGCCGGGCCTTAAATGAAACAGAGGCTAACGAAAGGGAAACAGTAGAGAAAAGAAAAAGTAGTTACGAATTTCTAGGGGGAAAAAAAAGCGTTCTGAAGTGTGCCATGCCATAGTTATTGGGAAAGACATGAGAGGGTAGAGATTTCCAAAGCTGGGAGGTGTAGGTAAAGAAACAGCTATCAAAACGGCACACCCCTGAGTTAACAACGACCATATAGTAATCATATGACGCAGCAGCTTGTCGGGGATCGCGTGATCTAGCAAGCAGCCAGCTCTCGGGAACAAAAACCAAAATAATACCTATGGAAGAGGGAAAGTGAGCCAACATTGCGGTGATGAGTAAGCGGGTCAAGTTTTAAAGTTAGCCTAGTTGAGTTTCAAAGTCGGATCGCTTTCGATTCAACTTTGTCAGGTAAGGATGCAAAGTAGAGCCCCTAGATACAAGAACAAGGACGGATCAGTCCTTGTATAAAAGGAGCAACTGTTCAGAATAAAAGAAATTTCAACGTCTAAACAGGACACCCAGTTTTTTTTAGAGGAAGACTTAACTATTTCCATAATGTGGGGTGTCCATGATAGAGTGGGTGTTAAAGAAAACACCAAGCATGTTTATTAAGAGGTATAAAACTAACAGAACCACCAAAGGAGAGAGAAAATATTGTAATGAAGTTTCAATAAAGAGAGGGGCAGAAACTGGGTCTTGAAGGCATTAAACTTGACCAGATTTCATCTACCTCACAGAGTACTGAGGAAGGTGTGTCGAGACGAGAAGTAGATCCAATGAAAGAAGCGGCAGCAGTAGTAGTGAAGGATGTGGAGGAATGCAGTGCCGAGACCTTAAGAGTATGAGTGCATTTGGCAATTTTGGAAGAAAGGAAATCAATGATGAACAAGAGAAATCGTGTAGGTGACGAGACACAACCTTGAGAGACACCGCTGTTGATGGAGAGCAAGGGAGAGACTCATCCATCAACTACTACGCGAGTATATCGGTCAAGGAGGAAGCTTGATATGAGGGAGCAAATTGAGGGAGGAAAGCCAAAAGAAGGGAGCTTACAGATGAGAGCCCGGTGCCACACTCTATAAAAAGCTCTGGATATATCTACAGCAACTACATGGGACTCCCCAAAATCTTTTAGAGAAAGAATATCAACCGTGGATCTCGCCTTGCGGAAGCCATACCAGTGATCAGAGAGAGGACTGCGAGATTTCAGATGTCCGAGGATATGGGAGTTGTGGAAGGATTCAAAGACTGGTAATGGAGGAGGTCAGAGCATCACCCTTCTTAGGGAGGGGATGTACTAACGCATGTTTCCAAAAAGGAACACTTCTAGTTCTACAACTGAACAAGGAATATATATTTTTATTTATTTTATTATACTTTGTCGCTGTCTCCCGCGTTTGCGAGGTAGCGCAAGGAAACAGACGAAAGAAATGGCCCAACCCCCCCCCATACACATGTATATACATACGTCCACACACGCAAATATACATACCTACACAGTCTTCCATGGCTTACCCCAGACGCTTCACATGCCTTGATTCAATCCACTGACAGCACGTCAACCCCGGTATACCACATCGCTCCAATTCACTCTATTCCTTGCCCTCCTTTCACCCTCCTGCATGTTCAGGCCCCGATCACACAAAATCTTTTTCACTCCATCTTTCCACCTCCAATTTGGTCTCCCTCTTCTCCTTGTTCCCTCCACCTCCGACACATATATCCTCTTGGTCAATCTTTCCTCACTCATCCTCTCCATGTGCCCAAACCACTTCAAAACACCCTCTTCTGCTCTCTCAACCACGCTCTTTTTATTTCCACACATCTCTCTTACCCTTACGTTACTCACTCGATCAAACCACCTCACACCACACATTGTCCTCAAACATCTCATTTCCAGCACATCCATCCTCCTGCGCACAACTCTATCCATAGCCCACGCCTCGCAACCATACAACATTGTTGGAACCACTATTCCTTCAAACATACCCATTTTTGCTTTCCGAGATAATGTTCTCGACTTCCACACATTCTTCAAGGCTCCCAGAATTTTCGCCCCCTCCCCCACCCTATGATCCACTTCCGCTTCCATGGTTCCATCCGCTGCCAGATCCACTCCCAGATATCTAAAACACTTCACTTCCTCCAGTTTTTCTCCATTCAAACTCACCTCCCAATTGACTTGACCCTCAACCCTACTGTACCTAATAACCTTGCTCTTATTCACATTTACTCTCAAATTTCTTCCACACACTTTACCAAACTCAGTCACCAGCTTCTGCAGTTTCTCACATGAATCAGCCACCAGCGCTGTATCATCAGCGAACAACAACTGACTCACTTCCCAAGCTCTCTCATCCCCAACAGACTTCATACTTGCCCCTCTTTCCAAAACTCTTGCATTTACCTCCCTAACAACCCCATCCATAAACAAATTAAACAACCATGGAGACATCACACACCCCTGCCGCAAACCTACATTCACTGAGAACCAATCACTTTCCTCTCTTCCTACACGTACACATGCCTTACATCCTCGATAAAAACTTTTCACTGCTTCTAACAACTTTCCTCCCACACCATATATTCTTAATACCTTCCACAGAGCATCTCTATCAACTCTATCATATGCCTTCTCCAGATCCATAAATGCTACATACAAATCCATTTGCTTTTCTAAGTATTTCTCACATACATTCTTCAAAGCAAACACCTGATCCACACATCCTCTACCACTTCTGAAACCACACTGCTCTTCCCCAATCTGATGCTCTGTACATGCCTTCACCCTCTCAATCAATACCCTCCCATATAATTTACCAGGAATACTCAACAAACTTATACCTCTGTAATTTGAGCACTCACTCTTATCCCCTTTGCCTTTGTACAATGGCACTATGCACGCATTCCGCCAATCCTCAGGCACCTCACCATGAGTCATACATACATTAAATAACCTTACCAACCAGTCAACGATACAGTCACCCCCCTTTTTAATAAATTCCACTGCAATACCATCCAAACCTGCTGCCTTGCCGGCTTTCATCTTCCGCAAAGCTTTCACTACCTCTTCTCTGTTTACCAAATCATTTTCCCTAACCCTCTCATTCTGCACACCACCTCGACCAAAACACCCTATATCTGCCACTCTATCATCAAACACATTCAACAAACCTTCAAAATACTCACTCCATCTCCTTCTCACATCACCACTACTTGTTATCACCTCCCCATTTGCGCCCTTCACTGAAGTTCCCATTTGCTCCCTTGTCTTACGCACTTTATTTACCTCCTTCCAGAACATCTTTTTATTCTCCCTAAAATTTAATGATACTCTCTCACCCCAACTCTCATTTGCCCTTTTTTTCACCTCTTGCACCTTTCTCTTGACCTCCTGTCTCTTTCTTTTATACATCTCCCACTCAATTGCATTTTTTCCCTGCAAAAATCGTCCAAATGCCTCTCTCTTCTCTTTCACTAATACTCTTACTTCTTCATCCCACCACTCACTACCCTTTCTAATCAACCCACCTCCCACTCTTCTCATGCCACAAACATCTTTTGTGCAATCCATCACTGATTCCCTAAATACATCCCATTCCTCCCCCACTCCCCTTACTTCCATTGTATATATATATATATATATATATATATATATATATATCATTTCCCATCGTCGTTCCACATGCATTCAGATCATCTACAAACAGCCACGAGACACGTAGCACGTAGCGATGTGGTCCACTTCCTGCCCTTTACCCAAAATGAAATCGATGGGTTTTCGTTACATACACACAGACACACTTTCCCGTCATGTAGGTCACCCGGTGACGAGCCGTCACGCAGTAACTGCCCGCTACTGTAATCCTGACAGGTGATTAGGGCAAATACGCTTACGAAGTTTTTTTCCGAGCAACATCCAACTCACGCATGTGAAAAAGCCAAAGTTCCTGTACACGCTTTGGATATATTTTTACGCTAATTTTAGCATTAAATAAATGTCAGAACGAAACTCTGAATTTATACAATCATTTTCAAATTCAGGAACCAGGTTAGTAGATAAATATGGACTTCCGTGGAGTAGTAGTTAGCATTGCTGACTATGATGAATCTATACGCACGGGTTCGCTCTTGTTCGAATCCTGGGCGCGGAAGTCGGCCCTCAGTCAAGCCAGCTGTTCACCGCTTCCCTCGGAACTAGGCGATACATGGGTACCTACCTTAGGCTAGATTATGTCGGTATACAGATATATGTAAAGTATGGGAGACAGCCATCAATAGGGCAGTCAGATTCCAATGCCGTCTCAACTAAAGAAATACAAGAGGCTGTTCCACTCTTGACATAGATCTAGATACAGTGGAACACCAGGGGAACAAAACAAGTTTTAAAACGAAAGGTTGGCATCAACAACGCTGACCCACACTGAAGTACAGTCTATTTTTTTCCCCAGTGGAAATCCAATCTCACTCACTTCCTCTTTCTCCCTCACATCTTCCTAAGTTATTTGGTAGTTACAATAACTTTTCTTTGTGTAGTTACTAAGATGACTGCTTTAGCTGACGTGAGGGGAAAGTAAGATTTTAATTAAAAGGTGTCTTATTCTTTTACTTAGCTTTCCTAGTCGTCTCCACACACCCCTCCCCACTTCTCTCATATAGTCATACCCACCAGGGTTCAAATCCCTGTAATACGGAGTCGCACCTGGTCCACGCCTGGTATATACAAACGTGACACCCGGCATAAAAACATGACACCGTACCAAAGAGCTGCACCACCTGCAGGAAGTGTTTCCTCGTCAGGTCAACCGCCAAAACCACACACACACACACACACACACACACACACACACACACACACACACACTCACACACACGTCAACCATCATAACCACATTACCATCACTACCACACACACACCACACTTTGATCATCATAACCACACTATTACGAATACCACACACACACACACACACACACACACACACACACACACACACTTTGACCATCATAACCACACCATTACCACTACCCCCCCCCCCACACACACACCCCACAGCCACACATTACTACCATTATACATCAGTATGTCACCACTACCACCCTCCCCACAGCCACACCACTACCACTACATCAACCATCCCCCACACCATACATCACCCGGGGTCCGGCGGGTGTGGGAGAAGTTGGAGGAGGAGGAGGAGGGTACGGCGTCTGTAACACCTGCAGGGAGAACCACAAGTCAGGTTGCTGGATGATGGGCACCCCACCTCATCTCCCAACGCATCTACCACCACCAGGTAAGTCATCACTATGGCACTTCCGTTGCCTGTTTGGCCCTCTGACTGTACCTACCCCAACTGGGGCCTCCTGCGTTACTATCGTGTCTCCATCTTTATATATTTGTCATTCTGCCCTCCAGCAGATAACGTCGTCATAAACCATCAGGTCTTCTGCTCTCTACCCTTCCTATGTACAGTCCTCTTGCTGGTAACCTCGCCACAGACCATCAGGTCTTCTTTTTTTCTGTCCATCTCATGTACTGTCCTCCTGCTGATAAACTCGCCACAGACCATCAGGTCTTTGTCATCTGGCCTTCTCGTATACTGTCCGCCAGCTGATAACCTCGCCAAAGACCATCAGGTCTTATGTTAGTATCAGCAATTCCCATGCACTGCTTTCCAATGGGTAAATCTCGTCAGAGACCATTAGATCGCCTGTTACCTAACCTTTCCCATGTCACAGTATGAGAGACACAGATCTCCTAACCTATACAGTGTTAGTATTAAGAACACCCCAACAATATATAAATTCTTGAAGCCAAGAGCCAGTGAGTGACATTTAAATATTTCCACATCAAGTGAGATCATTCGCTACAAGTGGGGAGATTTACTCTATTCTCAAACCCAGTCAAAGTATAAGTCAGGCAGACTATGTCCACAGAGGGAGGTAGAAAGGGAGGGAGGGAGACATGGGGGAAATTCCCTGTCACTACGGGGGAAAACCACTCATTACGAGTTAACCCTTTAGGCACTACGGTAAGTGAGCGACGATACGACTTTATAGGACGGTACGACCCAACAGTACGACGGTAAGACCTTGGAACGACCCTTGTGAATGACAGCATGACCCTTGAGAACGACGGGACAACCCTTGAACACGACGGTGAAAGCCTTCAACACGTCGTCAGGACCCTCCAACTCCTCTCTTCTCTCGTCTCCTCCCTTCCAACACAACACGTCAGACGAGCACCCCACAATCGGACTCTACCACAGTAAACACACACACACACACACACACACACACACGCCATCACCAATGAGCCTTAAAACAGAGGGCAAAGATTACATGACTGAAGTTTGTGTCAAGTCTTTTTAAAGTGTCCATTAAGTACTTAAAACCACTCGCTTCCAATATAGTCATCACAAAAGCACACTGAGGTGGCAGAATGGTCAAAGGTCCTACCAGAGCCAACCCAGGGAAGGGATGCACAGGACCTGGAACACAAGAGGAGAATATACAGCTTAGGACAGACAAGACTTCTGCCAAAGCCTCCATCTCCCCAGCTGAGGATCAGCGGCGCTCCCAGCAACTCCTGCTTACCTCCTCCTCCTCCTCCTCCGACTCTCGGCCTCCTCACGCTCAGCCAGGGAGTATCACCTCCTTCTAACAGCCAGGGCGAACCACAAACCCCCTGCAGCCAGGGAGAACCACGAGCTCTCTCTCTCTCTCTCTCTCTCTCTCTCTCTCTCTCTCTCTCTCTCTCTCTCTCTCTCTCTCTCTCTCTCTCAACAACGCAAAACCACTCATGTACAAACCCCTCCCTACCTCAGCTTGGACCATCCTTAAAAGAGCGCAAGCAAACACGTTTAAATACCACAGGCCATCCACCCACCCACAGGCCATCCACCCACCCACCTTACAGCATGGCCTTGGTAAGACAGAAGGACAGCCAGAGAGACAGAACCACAGAACAGACAGAGACAGACAGACCCACTTTACCGTATCATACCCACTAGGATGGGCTTCCTGATCGAAAATCCACCAGAACGTAAGACGCAAAAATCCACATGACGGTGCAAATCCACCTGGATAACAAGTGAACCACTCAAAATCTACCGCCACACAGGTAGATACGAAGTAGACAGAGCTTATGTACTTCGAGAGGAACGCGGATGTCAAAGAAATTCTACCAAAGAGTCAGACATGACGACATGTAAACCACATCTGACATATAAACCACTTCAGAAGAGTTTAACTCACGAATTAAGGTAAACTATATGTACACAAATACAAGCAAAGCTGTACAATAAAGTCAGTGTAAACCACGTCAGTAAAAGTAAACCATATTAGAAAATCACGCTAACCCACATAACCAACGTAAACCAAAGTCTTACTAACCCACATAACCAAAGTAAACCAAACTATAAAGTCATACTAACCAACATAAGTGAAAGTAAACCATACAAGAGAGTAAAAGTAAACCAAACTGGAAAGTCACACTAAACCACGTAAGTCAAAGTAAACCATACTAAAAAGTCACGCTAATCCACATCAGTAAAAGTAATTCATACTAGTGAGTCATACTAACCCACATAAGTAAAAGTAAACCATGCAAGTCACACTAACCCACTTAAGTAAAAGTAAACCATACTGGAAAGTTCACATAAGTAAAAGCAAACCATACTAGTCACACTTACCCACTTAAGAAAAAGTAAACCATAGTAGTCACACTAACCCACATAAGTAAAATTAAACCATACTAGTCACATTAGCCCACATAAGTAAAAGTAAACCATACTGGAAAGTCACACTAACCCACTTAAGAAAAAGTAAGCCATAATAGTCACACTAACCCACATAAGTAAAATTATACCATACTAGAGTCACATTAACCCACATAAGTAAAACTAAACCATACTGGAAAGTCACACTAACCCACTTAAGTAAAAGCAAACCATACTAAAAGGTCATACTAACCCACATAAGTAAACAATACTGGAAAGTCACATTAACCCACATAAGTAAAAGTAAACCATACTGGAAAGTACACTAACTCACTTCGAGTGAAAGTAAACCCTACTGTAATGTCATACTAACCCACTTACGTAAATGTGAACCACACGGGTAAGTCACACAAACCCACGAACGTACATGTAAACCACACAACACGCAAACACCCTTAAAAAAAAAAGTAAACTCCACCAGACCTGATATTTACGATATTCTAAACGAATTTCCTTCACGTTGCTGACTGATATCCCTCCCTCCCCCTCCCCCAACACCCAACCCCATCTCCTAACCCATGGCCGCTGACCTAAAAAACTCCCCTTGGCCTCCCCAGTGGAACACGTCGTCCCCACCTCCTCATCGTCAGGCAATGTAGCATGTCACATTCACCTGGGTCTGTCTGCCACACTCACTCGTCGTGGTGGTTTTGTCTTGCAGTCCACAGTCCCACGGGTGGGTTACTATAACTACCACCACTGCCTCCTCCTCCTCCTCCTACACACTCGGGGTTCAATCCCCCACAACAGCTTTACGCTCTGTTGAATCTCCCAGCGTTCATCTCAAGTCCATCTTGACAGTTCGAGCCCCGACGTCTGAGCTAAATACGGCAGACATTTGGTTCATAGAAAATACAAACTCCTCTTTTGTTTTTGTTTGAAGTTGAAAAGACTAGACAGTTGATCTTAAGGTTTTTTTTTTAAAATAACGTGAACTTACAATGAAGATTTGGCGTTACGGTGCCGCTGTTTGGGTATAAGGGGAAAAGAGGTGGAGGAGGTGTGTACACTAGGGCTAATTCGGTTGAAGAGTTTGAAGAGTTCGAAACCCCTTCGACCGTCGAGAGAGAGAGAGAGAGAGAGAGAGAGAGAGAGAGAGAGAGAGAGAGAGAGAGACTTCTGAGGAGACGTCTTCAGTACCCACACAACTGCAACCGACACCTCTGGCCCAGACGGTAGACGGGATGTGACGACAGGTGTGTCGAGATCCCAGCTGACATCAGGAGATACACAGATATAACACACTCATCAAGACCTTCCTCACCACGAGATCGACGTAACCCTCCCCCAGCATGGCTTCGAAAGCGGAGGGAGAACAACACCGTTGAGGAGATCTGCTGTGGAGAGTTCCACTGGACACCCTACTCCTTTCCTTCAAGCAAGTGCGTCTTCAACGTAGACACATACAAAGTTTAATGCACTCTGGCGCCAAATATATAGAAATCGCGAGTACAAAATGCTCGGTAAAAGTACCATGAGCAGCTACAGATGTTAAAAGATCTTACGAATGTTTGTATAAATTAACGACTATAAATTGCTACGACGCTACGATCCGTAGCTGGATATATCAACCAACTATAAAACAAAGGATACGCCCCGGTTTAGACGCCACCTCCCCATCACTGGAATGCGCTATTCAATTCTGGTCACCAAACCTGATCAAAGATGAAAGGAACATTAGAACGCATACAAAGAAGACCAACCAAACTAAACCCTTCTCTCAGAAATAAGCCTTATGAGGCATGACTCAAAAGACCTCTATGCATCTTTTCCTATATACACACTCCGTGGCGATCAAACAGAGGTCATCAAAATACTACATAATTTCGAAAATATAATCCTAAAAATGTCTTAACTTTAAGCAAACATTAAATGACTAGAAATTTCAGTATTATGATGAGACGTTAAAGAAATGGGGGCAATAAGTGTCTTTCACCTGCAGCAGAGCGGTGGAACACTGCAATAACCTTCATCTCGACGTAGGACGTATATGCAACGAATATAAATACCTTCACATCAAGACTAGACCATTACGTGCCACGAAGATATCTGTTATCGTGCGCTTCAAGTGATATCATTTAAATGCCTCATTCTTTTCCCAAGGATCCTGCAGACCCAGTGCACCACCGGTCGTTGCACTAGCACGAAACTTTTTTTTTCACCCCACCAAGTTCAACACTTTCCTATAAATTTTCTCTCTCTCTCTCTCTCTCTCTCTCTCTCTCTCTCTCTCTCTCTCTCTCTCTCTCTCTCTCTCTCTCCGCTGGCATTTGAACAGGTCTAGTCAGCAGATAACCTCGTCATGGACCATCGGGTCTCCTGTTATCTGTCCTTTCTATGGACTCCCTTCTCTTCCACAAGGCTCCTCTTCCCTTCCCTTCCCTTCCACCGGGACCCTCCTCCCCTTCCTTTTCCACTAGGACCCTCCGTCTTTCCCTTTCACTAAGACCCTCCTCCCTTCCCTTCCCTTTCACCAGGACCCCCTCATCCCTTCCTATTCCCTCCCACGAGGTTCCCTCTACGTCCCATTCCACCAGGGCGACAGAGCCAGCCACAAGAACCCCCCCAGGGGTTGACGTCCCCATCCGCTGGCCCGCTCACAACCTACCGTCGCCTCCTTTTACGCTATCATCACCAGCGCCAGCACCTGGGTCTTCCCACACAACACACAGCCAGCCAGCCAACCAGCCAGCCTCTTTCCTCTCCAGCAGCGGCGGTTCCCAGCTGGCGGTACACACGTGTACCATGAGCGGTACGCCGACAGCCGTCCAGATGGTACGTGGTGCTGATCTTGAAATAACCGTTCAATATTAAGTTGACAAAAAAAGCAATATTAAGATATTTCTATATCCAATCTTCCACGATATTAATACATTTCTTTACCTTTAATGTCACACAACGAACGAGTTATTCCATGAATACGTCATTTCTTTTCTTTTAATTTTATGTTAAATGACGAAAGACTTGACCACGTTTAAAGGAACTTGTAAGACGGTACACATGTTGGTAGAGAGGAAAGACTTTGGTAGGCCACTGTAAATAATTGGCAACCACTGCTCTACACCACCCACCACACAACCTGCTTGTGTCCCCTACATCATCTACCACACAACGTACCTCCCTTACATCACCTCCCACACAACCTGCTTCCCCTACGTCACCTACCACACAACCAACGTCCCTTACATCACCTACCACACAACCTGCTTCCCCTACGTCACCTACCACACAACCAACCTCCCTTACACCACCCACCACAGAATCTATATCCCTGACATCACCCATCACCATATCCTGTGTTCCTCACCATCATCCACCACACAACCTACCTCCCCTACATCACCTACCACACAAACAACCTCCCTTTCACCACCTACCACACAAACCTGTATCCCCTACAACACCCACTACCATAGCCTGTGTTACCCCACCACCACCACCCACCACACAACCCACCATCCCATACACCAACACTAACACCACCGTTTGTACACTCAACACCACCTATAGTCAATCTTCCAGGCTCATCCCTCGTCTCCCTCTGGCACACACTCCGACGCTTGCTGCTTCGACACCCCACACCACCACCACCACCACCTCCTCCTCCTCCTACATACGAGACAACTCCTCCTCCGCCTCCTACATATGAGACAACCCCTTCTCAGAGCCTACACTTTCTACACCACCTGTACACACCGTGGTGGGAGGAACTGCCTCAGCCAGCCACACCTACATCGGCTCGTCCATCACCAGCGCCAGTCATATCCAGCAGCCCCTCCTCGCCGCCCCCCTTCCCAACAAAACGGGTGGCTGGTCAAATTACCCGACCTGACCTCTTATCTGTGGGGGAGGTTTGGGGTTGGTGCAGGATAGGCCATCACCACAAGTCTCCCCCAGGTCACGAGGTCTGTGGCACCTGCGGGGGGGGCCACCAACCGTCTTCTCTCCCCCCCCCCCCTTTACCACCAGAGAGAGAGAGAGAGAGAGAGAGAGAGAGAGAGAGAGAGAGAGAGAGAGAGAGAGTCTCGCCATACTCACAAGCGCTCTACACTGTCTTCTGGAATTCGTCAAACTTAAGTTCCAACAGAACATCCCCCCTCAAACACACACACACACACACACACACACACACACACACACACACACACACACACACACCAGCCGCTATTGGTCATACAGTGATTCTCAAGGGTTGTACCATCATTGAATTTGAGGGTCGTAACGTCTTTCCCACGGGTTGTACAATACAATATCACCCACTACCTAACCTATGTACAATTACCTTAACCGCACGCTAAACTAAAAAAAAAATTCCTTTCCTCACATTTCCTACATTAACCACACACTATGATCCACAAACCCTCCCACTCCCCAGCAAAATTTCATCTCAACAGCACATTTTTAACTCGCTACACTCCCCCATCCTTCATCCACCCACCCATCCAACCCGCTTCTAAAAATCCCCTTCACCTCCCATCAAACCAATTACTCCATAATTTGAGTCTTTTATCCCATGTTCTCCAGAATCTCTGCCAGAAACAGAGAATGAGGCGGCACACCCCAGGTGTGTGTGTGTGTGTGTGTGTGTGTGTGTGTGTGTGTGTGTGTGTGTGTGTGTGTGTGTGTTGTGGGGGAGAGAGGAGGTTCAGTGTGGTGGGTAACGTCACGGGCTGGGCTGGATTGAGTTCAGCTCACTATGTGGCAGCAAAACCACCACACAGTCCCTCCACCACTATCACCCACAACCAATACACTACACACACACACACACACACACACACAAGACCCAGACAACTCCCTTCTACAGGAGCAATGTCCACCAGCCGGTGCGGAGGCTCGAACTCACCACCGCATTACACCAGGGATCATCACCTCTCCACTCCCTGACATTGTTGTACCTGAATCGGCCTCTGAATCCAGCGGGGGTCGACCCCGTCTTCCTCCCCTACCTCCATCTCCCCCGGCTGGCGGACGGGGTAAACACAGCCTGGACCTCCCGGGGGATCAAGGCTGCTGTACTGCCTGTGGTTAGGAGGTTCTCCACTCACTTGTTGATTCTGAACGTTACGGAATGAATGAAGAAAAATATATAGATCATGATGCTTGCAGAACACATTATCAACCTCTCGCTCCTCAAGCTTGACTAAATATATATATATATATATATATATATATATATATATATATATATATATATATATATATATATATATATATATATATTTCCATAATAAATAAAGGCAGACAGTATGAATTATGTACATGTGTATATATGTATATGTCTGTGTGTGTATATATATATGTGTACATTGAGATGTACAGGTATGTATATTTGCGTGTGTGGATGAGTAGGTATATACATGTGTATGGGGGTGGGTTGGGCCATTTCTTTCGTCTGTTTCCTTGCGCTACCTCGCAAACGCGAGGTAGCGTTAAGAACAGAGGACTGGGCCTTTGAGGGAATATCCTCACCTGGCCCCCTTCTCTGTTCCTTCTTTTAGAAAATTGAAAAAAACGAGAGGGGAGGATTTCCAGCCCCCCGCTCCCTCCAGCCCCCCGCTCCCATATATATATATATATATATATATATATATATATATATATATATATATATATATATATATATATATATATATATATATATACATATATATATATATATATATGGCGATGCTGTTTCCTGAGGGGCAGGGTGGCGCCGGGAATGGATGAAGGCAAGCAAGTATTAATGTGTTCATGTGTATATATGCATATGTCTGTGTACGTATATGTATACGTATATATGTTAACATGTATATGTGTGTGCGTGTATGTATTTATATGTGTGTGTGTATATGAGTGGATAGGTCTTTCTTCATCTGTTTCCTTCCGCGTAGTAAGGTCGTGTCAAGAACAGATGAAGAGAACGGTCTCAATTTGCCCCTCATACCCACTCTCTAACTGCCATGTATAATGCATCGAACCCAGAGCCCCGCATAGGCCCTCCCGTGGTTTTCTCCAATCGCTTTATATGCCCTGATTCAGCCTACTGGGAGCACACCGTCCCTTCTATAGCACATTGCTCCAATTCGCTCTATCCCATGCGCGCCTCACACCCTCCTGCATGCTTGGGCCCAGGGCAATGAAAGTATCTTACACACTATCCTTCCACGGTCTCAGTTCATCGAAATTGCACCCCGAGGCTGTATCACTGGAAGAACAGCCTCGTCAAAGAACTCACAGCAAAGAAGTCTACATTTCCATGCAACTGAAAGAAGCGCAACCTTGGGCCATAGGAGAATAAACATAGGTCCTGGGTAACACTAGGACTGTCCTTGAAATTGGCCCTTGGGTAACTGTAAATATATAACTACCTGTTGTGGATGACAAACGACATTTAGATACTGCGAAATTATGTGGGTCTCAGAAACGATGTCGGGTGGTGAGGGAGGAGGGAAAATGGAGAGGTGGTTTGGTGAGGAGCAATAACAAGGGGAGGTGGGGACGTCCGACAAACAAGGAAATGGCTAGTGGAGGAGGAGGAGGTAAGAGCAACAGCACCATCCCCAAAGGGTTACAGTGGTGTTGGCGGTCGTCAGCTGCCAGGCGTCACAAGGTCTGTGGCGGCGCGGCGCGGCGCGGCGCTGTCCCCCACGAACAACAGGAAAGTCTCGGTACAACTGATATCGTCCTCACCCAGCGACAGGCGTCTACGCCCGGAGAACGTGCTCGTCACATGCAACTTTTCTGCCAGCGATAAAAAAGAAATAAGTTTCCCGTACGAGAAGAACGGATACGGGAGCTATTAATACAATTTCAGGTGATATCCGAGACAAAAAGGACAAATCTAGCCCCAGAATAACGTAAAATATATTTACGACGACCAAAGAGCCTTCCCTATACTTATTCACAGACTGAGGTCAAAATATCTACCCTAAATAAAGCTGCTATTCATCAAGTCCTCCACTAACTTGTCAGACCTTATGTATACACTGTAGTTCACCCGTGGAACACCTACGCTTCTGCCTGGCAGCAGTCACCAGTCAGGGACCCAGGAACATCATCCACGTTAACCACAACAGGCTCTTCTGTTCGCCATGCAGCTGTGTGAGTGCTCTTCCATCAAGCAAGTAGCTATGTCAGTACGCTTAACCATGTAGCTATGTGAGTACTCTTTTTTAGCTACGTCTATTAGCTACGTGAATACTCTTCCATTAGCCATGTAGCTATGTGAGTACTCTTCTATTAGCCATGTAGCTATGTTAATACTCATCTATTAGCCATGTAGCTATATGGGTACTCTTCTATTTACCATGTAGCTATGTTAGTACTCATCTATTAGCCCTGTAGCTGTTAGTACTCATCCATTAGCCATATAGCTATGTGAGTACTCTTTTATTAACCAATTAGCTATGTGAGTACTCTTCTATTAACCATGTAGCTATGTGAGTACTCTTCTATTAACCATGTAGCTATGCGAGTACAAGAAACACCCTCTCCTCCTTCCAAACCTCCCTCCCTCCCGGTCCCTCTCGACCTGCACTTGTGCTAGTATTTACGTCCTGAATTTCTGGAGCACTCAGCCCACCACTGTAATCTGACTTGTATATATAGTCACCATCCCAACGTTAGCCGTTTGCATCTACGTGCTGAATACGTAAGGGCCCCCTTAGCCCACCTCTGCAACTTGCCTCGTACGTTTACGACTCCTAAACCTATATGGAGTCGAGTGTCTGATTGTCCTAGCCATTCCATGGCAAGTAGGGGGTTGGAGGGGGGGACTATGCAATGGAGTGATCGTACTAGGAAGCCCTGACACTGGTCCCCACCCCGGCCGCCGGGTCTCCACCGGACCAGGTGATGGGTCTATATTCAACCGCTGTTGCGCCCCACCGTGGCCACCATTTTAGTGGTGCCTTCTCCGTCAAGGCGCTTCCTCCCGTGCTGTACCTTGTGACGCACGCGCCTGATGACGCTCTTCCTTCCCAGTGATGTTCTATCTAAACACTGGTCATATCTTTTTAGACCCAGGTGATGTCCCCCACACTAAGATGACATGGTCCACACCCAGACAACGTCCCTCCACATCCCAGCGATTTCCTCCCACACCCACATGATGTCCAGATGATGTCCTCCCACACCCAGATGACGTCCCCCCGACACTGATGTGATGTCTCCTACATTTAGAGGACGTCTGCCCGTACTCAGACGAAGTCCCCCAAACCCCTCCACCCGAAGAAAGAGACCCTCAGTGTCCCAGCCGAAACGCATGAGCAAGTCAGAACGGTTTTCAAGCCTACGCTGACCCTGCCCCTCTGTGATTAAGTCCTCGACACCACAGATTCATCAACTATGAACAGACATTCATAATCATGATCATCCCGTAAAATGTTGGCCCTATCTAATTAAATCTATGTATAAATTGAGGTCTAGCAACACTCAATTAACGCACAACCCAGTTCATAACACTACTCATCTTACGAGAGAACAGTGTTCGCTCGTGTCTCAGATCTGTGGTGCCATGCCTACGATCCTCTTAATAGAATTTTAGCATGCTTAAACCCAGTGACGAAGGAAGCCATGGCAAGAGGCCCCTGGAAGCGTATGATGTAAGCCCCTGAATTTAACCTCATAACACGAGGCGCCAAAAGCCTACAAAAGAAACCTTGGAAGTTCCAAACAAAAGGCACAGTTACTGGAACTCACACAAGAGTACCTGGAAGCCCATGACAAGAAGTACTGGAAACCCATGCCAAGACATGCTGGAAATCCACGACACAAATTTGATGAAGACCTGCGACATGAGATGATGGATGCCTACGAGAAGAGACACTGGAGCCCCTAAATGCTGGAACCACATAAAAACATGCTGGAAATCCAAGAGAAAGAAGAAACCCAATAAAGAGATGGTAGAAACCCAAGACATAAACCACCAGAGTAACTGAAATCACAGCAACACAGACAATACAAAGAAGAGACTAAACGTGCTACAAACTCAATACAATACGAGAGACACTGGAAACCCCAAACTAGTGAAACAAAACTTTGGAAACCCCAGAGAGTTGAAAGGAGAGGACGGACGCCCAAAAGAGAAGCAAGAGATGCTGGAAACATGACGAAAGAAACTGGAACACAAGAAAAGAGACATGAGAAGCTGGAGACATGAGACAGGAGATACAAGAGAAGCTGGAAACATGAGACAGGGGGAAAAGAGAGAACCTGGGAACACATAAAGAGAGACGAGAGAAGCTGGGAACATGAGACAAGAGAAAAAAGATAAGCCGGAAACAAGGGCGAGAGACTTTGGAAATATCAGACAGGAAAGACGAAAAACGCTGATGACATGAGACAAGAGAGACAAAAGATGCTGGAAAAATGAGACTGGAGAGAAGAGAGACGGTGGAAACACGAGACAAAGCAGAAGAGAGACGCTGGGAACATGAGACAAGAGAGACGAGAGGTTCTGGAAAACATACAAAGTGACAAATTAACCTGCCGACATGAAACAAAGAGAGACTGTGGAAACACGAGAGAGAGAGAGAGAGAGAGAGAGAGAGAGAGAGAGAGAGAGAGAGAGAGAGAGAGAGAGAGAGAGAGAGAGAGAGGCGCTGGAAACTCAGGACAAGGGAGACAAGAAACTCGGGAAAGGAAATAACCAGAACTGTGATCGACCCAGCAAGGTCAGGGTGACCCGGCCGGGAACTCGGGTTCCAAACGCCTACCACTCCGCCGGTATTCCGCCATCACAGCGGCGGCTCTGGTTCATTCCAGTCCTATACCTGGAACGTATTTGCAGCCTCCTCATCCCTAGAAAGTGATGTGGCCATTGTTAGTTCCAGTCCTGTGCCTGGAACATGTCAGGAGCCTCCCGATCCCTGGAAAGTGCTGTGGGCCTGGTTAGTTCCAGTCTTGTGCCTGAAGCAGATCAGGATTCCGATCCTTGAAAGTGCAACAGCCCTGGTTCATTCCATACCTGCGCCTGGAGCATGTTTGCCTCCTGCTCCCTGGAAGTGCAGCTGCCATGGTTAGTTCCAGACTCGTGCCTGGAGCATGTTTGCCACCTGCTCCCTGGAAGTGCAGCTGCCATGGTTAGTTCCAGACTCGTGCCTGGAGCATGTTTGCCTCCTGCTCCCTGGAAGTGCAGCTGCCATGGTTAGTTCCAGACTCGTGCCTGGAGCATGTTTGCCTCCTGCTCCCTGGAAGTGCAGCAGCCTCCTTGGTTAGTTCCAGACTTATACCTCAGATATATACACATTTTGCTCCTCTTGAAGTGAGGAGGCCACGGCTAGTTCCAATTCTGTGCCTGGAAAATGTTACTCTCCTGCTTCCTGGAAATTCCTTTTAGCCCAGTTATCGGTCTGTGCAAACACAGCAGCCGGGAATGTGTATAAACAGCAATCCAGCAGGTATGTTGACCAAGCCAGGTGTTATGAGTACAAGCCGCCGCTAGCAGGTGTGGGTACACGAGAAGCCAGCAGGTATAGACACAGTCATGACAGGTGTGGGCCCCTTCAACAGTACCTCTGTGTAAGTGTAGGAGCAACGCGTCTTAAAAAAAAAAAAAAAAGAAGCCTGCCCACCATCGCTGACGGTGACATAAACAGGACTCCCAGACACATGACTGGTGTAGACAATGGCATAGTGACGTCAGCAGCATGTGAGTGGGGTCTCAACCACTACCATTAACCAAGGACCGCGTGCCGTATGCACTGTGGCCAACGCTACGACCACGGCAGTTCGTGCGAGCACGCGCGAAGGACATTAAGACACACACACACACACGAAGCTCTTCGTATCCTTTGAATATGCTTCTCACGTTTGGTCGCAGCACTGGAACACAAAGAACCAATGAAGAAGGTCCACAAGAAGGGAACAGAGATAATACGGGAATCAAAAGGCTAAAGACCTTGAATTGGCTCCTCATGAAGATAGGGGCTGAGTGAGGGGGTGGGTGACCTCCGAAGTTTTTTTTTTTAAACCAGACCAGTGACTCTGTTCGTAAACAACAGCTCTCCAAAAGATGCAGGGAATGCCACAACCAGACGATACAACATGAAACCAATAAACAAAAACATGTAAGAAACGAGGTGGATAAAAGCATTAAGACTCGTGAGGTTGTGACTGTGGACAAGTATTACGGAGGTGTAACGTGAATGGTAAGTGTTTTCAAGAGATGGGTCGTCACGCGTATAGATCTCCTCCCTCCCCGTATAGCACAAATAGGTGATCACACCTGGGTAGTAGGTGGCAGGTAACCAAACCACCAGAAGGGACTATCTCTCTTGGTATCGGGAAGGTGGTTAGAGACGACGGCGCAGTGGCCCACCATTGCAGTGGCTGTCTAGTTCCCCTCCTCCTCGCCGCCAGCTCCCTGGCACACGCTGTTGTCTCTTCTTCTTTATTTTTTCCTGCTTCTTATACACACGGATTTCTGGCATGCAGTCCACAACATACACACACACACACACACACACACACACACACACACACACATTCTTTCTCCATCTTGCATACAACACTCGACTTGAAACTCTCACAACTCTTTATTCTTAACGTTTATATTTTCCTGCCCTGGGTGCTAAGCGAGCCCATCCTAATGGCAAAATGTCGTAAGAGCGAGAGTAAAAAGAAATCAAAATCCACGAGTGTTCAACTCTCTCCCGATTACAAGACCTAGTAAGACATCGCAACACCGATTGTACTACCACCAACAACCACCACAATCACCAAAACCACCACCACCGCAAACAATTAACTACCATCACCAACCACCACAATCACCAAAACCACCACAGCAAACAATTAACGACCACCACCACCACCACTAATCACCACAATCACCACCGCAAACAATCAACTACCATCACTACCACTAACAACCACAATCACCAAAACCACCACGCAAACAATCAACGACGACCACCACCACCACCAACACCACAATCACCAAAACCACCACCACCGCAAACAATCAACCACCATCACCACCAACAACAGCCACAATCACCAAAACCATCACCAACGCAAACAATCAACTACCATCACCATCACCACCAACAACCACAATCACCAAAACCACCACCACCGCAAACAATCAACTACCATCACCACCACCAACAACCACAATCACCACC
The DNA here is from genome assembly GCF_036320965.1 of Panulirus ornatus. Taxonomy (NCBI): domain Eukaryota; kingdom Metazoa; phylum Arthropoda; class Malacostraca; order Decapoda; family Palinuridae; genus Panulirus; species Panulirus ornatus. The sequence goes on from NC_092286.1 coordinate 13,828,987, forward strand.
GCAAACAATCAACTACCACCACCACCACCAGCTACCACAATCAACCAACCAGGAACGTGTTCTCAGAGCCAGGGTAAATACCGCTAACGTCCTTCCCATGAGGACCAGGAGGGAGTGGTGGCGGTGCTTCTTCCCCCCTGCCCCAACCTGGGGGGAAGATGCCACAACACACCAGCCATCTGGCACCCGTCCCTGCCCCCCACCCCACCCCGTCCACACCCTACCTACCCCCCCCCTTCACCCTCCTCCACCACCACCCCCTCCAGTCCTCCCCCCCCCCCCTGGCCCTCACTTGTAAACAACGCAAACACACACACACGCTCCGCTTCTTCTGTTTGTTGACACTCTAGCCTCCACAGCTTATATAAACGGCATGATCATGTCCCTAAGACGCGGCAAAAGGCTCAATCATCTCTCTCTCTCTCTCTCTCTCTCTCTCTCTCTCTCTCTCTCTCTCTCTCTCTCTCTCTCCTTCAAAAGTCGTTTAGACTAGCATTTCATAAATTCAGGTATATACTGAGAAAAAAAAAAAAGACGCCAGAAATAAACTGTACAAACGACGGCGGTAACGGGGACGCTAGAGGGCTAATGTGCAGCAGCGTGGAGTGGGTGATGGCTCAAAAAACTGAAGAGCGCAATTACGTTTCCTTGTCAACTCCCCTTCCCCCACCTTTTTTTTTCACCAGACAATCCAGTCGTGGGCCAAATAGGCCTCTCTCTCTCTCTCTCTCTCTCTCTCTCTCTCTCTCTCTCTCTCTCTCTCTCTCTCTCTCTCTCGACTGGAGGGAGCAAAGTCTTCTTCTTACCCGAAGACGACGGGAAAACCCACGTTCATGATCGTCCTTCACGGTCAACGTCCAATCCGGGTGGACATGCGCTGCTTCCCAGGCTCCTGAGCCTTTCATTACCTCACCCACCGAGGACAAGGTGTGTCCACCCAGAACCCAATGGGCGCTTCCTGGTTTCCCACATGCACTGCTCATATGAACCACGATGGAAATAGAAACTATTTCTAACAAAATCAACAAATGCTTCCATTAGTAAAGAAAAAAAATTATATTATATAAAACGGTTAAAAAAAAAGGGGGGGTGGTGGCACTGATCTCCGGGGGCGTGCTATGCATGGCACCAGCAGCAGCAGCAGCAGCAGTCAGTACTGCCAGAGGCGTGTAGTGCCAAGCCTGCCCCGGGGATGAATGACTGGCATCCCGTCCCTCGAGGTTTTGTCCTCCCCCAACTCTCCTCCTCCTCCTCCCTCCCTCCCTCGCCACCAACCTCACACCACCCTAGGACGTCCTGCCAACGGCACCGTTCCTCGTTACGTCTCCGCCCATACGACTGACCTGCAAACGTGTGGCATCACTCACTCGAGCAATCCCCTATACTGACCATCCCCCTCGCTCGGCATCCATCACAGACTCTACAGCACCCACAAACCATGAACTCCTACCACATCCTTCTTCAACATCAACCAAGATCAACCTTTCCCCTCCCCCCCGTCAACACTCCCTGGCCCACAAGGCCACCATCCTCATCCCCTCACATGCCAGTGATGTCCCTCACTGGGTGTCATGGCCCCGCCAGCAATGACAAGGGCGAGAGGCCCTCAGGGGGGGCTTACCGGCCTGTAGTGTGATCAGTACCCAGTGCCACACACATGAGGGCAGGTGATGGTGACTGGATTGTAATAATCCTCTAGTGTCGTCTTTACGTCATTACAAGGGATGATAAGACCCCTAGCTGTAACGATACACCAGCACGGGACAATGCGACCCACAACTGTGTACTTCCAGCCAGACGGTGTACTACACTCACTGTATACAAGCACAGGGACGGTATGATGATGCCACTCCCAGCCATAAGACATTCGACAGAGATGGGTCGTGTGCCATCCGCTCTCAGAACCAGCACTGCAACCTCCCAAGGAGCAGGGCATTCACTCTCAGCTCTCTCATGGTGACCTCATCTTAACCCGTGACCAGGTCATGGGGGGGGTGGGGGTCAGGATGGTGACATGTGGAGTTTGGGAGGGGGTGGAGCGAGTGATGGGAAGGAGGGGGGATGGGAAGAGGGTGGGGTTGAGAGATTGCTAGGGCATGGCCTCTCTGCTGGACCTCCTCAACCTTCAAACGCCATAGAAAAAAAAAAAACTACGTCAATATCTTACCATTCCCTTAGCAACATCAACACAGTAAACTGGTACTTCCAGCTCCTCCAAAAGAGAGAGAGAGAGAGAGAGAGAGAGAGAGAGAGAGAGAGAGAGAGAGAGAGAGAGAGAGAGAGAGAGAGAGAGTCACGTGCCTCACGGTGGAACCCACTTCAACACCACACATCCTGCAGGAGGATCTTTCACTCGAGAAGAGATGAACACCAAGTTTTAATTCAAGCTAGCGTCTGGTGGTCGTCCAGGACTCTGGATCCAGTGGTATTATAACCAGGAAGAGCGACTCAAGGTAACTCTATGGACCCACTGGCCTACACTCACTTGTTTCCCGTAAACAACACTACCCTACTCTCAGGGGTGTGGCCCAACACTACCCTACTCTCAGGGGTGTGGTACAACATTACCCTACTCTCAGGGGTGTGGTCCAACACTACCCTACTCTCAGGGGTGTGGTCCAACATTACCCTACTCTCAAGGGTGTGGTACAACCCTACCCTACTCTCAGGGGTGTGGTACAGCATTACCCTACTCTCAGGGGGTGTGGTCCAACATTTCCCCCACTCCGGGGTGTGGGCAACCCCTACCCTATCTCGGGGGGGTGGTCCAACATTTCCCTACTCTCAGGGGTGTGGTCCAACCCTACCCTACTCTCAGGGGTGTGGTAACTTTTCCCTACTCTCAGGGGGGTGGTCAAAAACTACCCTACTCTCAGGGGTGTGGTCCAACACTACCCTACTCTCAGGGGTGTGGTCCAACACTACCCTACTCTCAGGGGTGTGGTCCAACACTACCCTACTCTCAGGGGTGTGGTCCAACACTACCCTACTCTCAGGGGTGTGGTCCAACACTACCCTACTCTCAGGGGTGTGGTCCAACACTACCCTACTCTCAGGGGTGTGGTCCAACACTACCCTACTCTCAGGGGTGTGGTCCAACACTACCCTACTCTCAGGGGTGTGGTCCAACACTACCCTACTCTCAGGGGTGTGGTCCAACACTACCCTACTCTCAGGGGTGTGGTCCAACACTACCCTACTCTCAGGGGTGTGGTCCAACACTACCCTACTCTCAGGGGTGTGGTCCAACACTACCCTACTCTCAGGGGTGTGGTCCAACACTACCCTACTCTCAGGGGTGTGGTCCAACACTACCCTACTCTCAGGGGTGTGGTCCAACACTACCCTACTCTCAGGGGTGTGGTCCAACACTACCCTACTCTCAGGGGTGTGGTCCAACACTACCCTACTCTCAGGGGTGTGGTCCAACACTACCCTACTCTCAGGGGTGTGGTCCAACACTACCCTACTCTCAGGGGTGTGGTCCAACACTACCCTACTCTCAGGGGTGTGGTCCAACACTACCCTACTCTCAGGGGTGTGGTCCAACACTACCCTACTCTCAGGGGTGTGGTCCAACACTACCCTACTCTCAGGGGTGTGGTCCAACACTACCCTACTCTCAGGGGTGTGGTCCAACACTACCCTACTCTCAGGGGTGTGGTCCAACACTACCCTACTCTCAGGGGTGTGGTCCAACACTACCCTACTCTCAGGGGTGTGGTCCAACACTACCCTACTCTCAGGGGTGTGGTCCAACACTACCCTACTCTCAGGGGTGTGGTCCAACACTACCCTACTCTCAGGGGTGTGGTCCAACACTACCCTACTCTCAGGGGTGTGGTCCAACACTACCCTACTCTCAGGGGTGTGGTCCAACACTACCCTACTCTCAGGGGTGTGGTCCAACACTACCCTACTCTCAGGGGTGTGGTCCAACACTACCCTACTCTCAGGGGTGTGGTCCAACACTACCCTACTCTCAGGGGTGTGGTCCAACACTACCCTACTCTCAGGGGTGTGGTCCAACACTACCCTACTCTCAGGGGTGTGGTCCAACACTACCCTACTCTCAGGGGTGTGGTCCAACACTACCCTACTCTCAGGGGTGTGGTCCAACACTACCCTACTCTCAGGGGTGTGGTCCAACACTACCCTACTCTCAGGGGTGTGGTCCAACACTACCCTACTCTCAGGGGTGTGGTCCAACACTACCCTACTCTCAGGGGTGTGGTCCAACACTACCCTA
>NC_092286.1:13838235-13903235 GCF_036320965.1 Panulirus ornatus
AATGCTAATAGTACAGAGTTTGGAGGGTTAATTTGGTGCGTGGAAGATGGTGCGAGAGGATGGTGGCATGAACTAAGCAATGTGGCTTCAGGGGAGGTACAGGATGTGTGGACCAGGTGTTTCCTGTGATAAGTTTACCCGACATATACTTGAAGAGGAAGAACTGTTTGTGGCACTTATGGTTAATACAGGGGGCCGTGTGGAAGCTGCTACGAATACTAGGGGTAGACAAAGTTATCTAATGCAGAGATGGAGTTTATTCCCGAGAGAGTAAGGTGTGTGCGCGCGAGTAGGATGGAAGGCTGGTAAGTGGTTCTCAGCGAAGGTGGGCCTGCATCAAGGATACGTGATGTCACTATGATTGTTTAATCCATTTATGAACGTGAAGAGCGAGGGAGGTGAATACAAAGGTTTTAGACCGAGGGGTGGATCTACGGTGTATGATGGGGGTGGGGACATGGAAGGTGAATCGGCTGCTGTTTCCAGATGACACGTCACTAGTGCCAGACTCCGGCTTATAGTGAGTCATAGGAAGGAAGAGGAGGCTAGGGTCATGGGTGCATTGAGGGAAGTGTAAGAGATGTGTCAGTATTCAATGTGAGTGAGGGTAGAGACAAGTTATGCTTGAACGTATATACGAGTCCACATGTGTGTTGTACTGACACGAGCCTTGTGCCCGTGAACGCGAACAGAATGGATACTAAGTGGGCCGAATACGTTTTCCGTGAAGAGTGATACGATCTGTGTAATCATCTTCCCAACTCCCCAGAAAACGGGGAAGTGACACCAGAGGCCAAGCCAGGGGTCATCAGACAGACAGACAGACCCAGGGATCACTAACCCCTCCGCCTCCTCTGGGGGCTGGGGGACTGGGCTGAGGAGAGAGAGAGAGAGAGAGAGAGAGAGAGAGAGAGAGAGAGAGAGAGAGAGGCAACCACTGGCACTAGTGCACCTAAGACCAGGCCTCCTGAAGAGGGACGTACTAGCCCATGTGCGTCACAAACCATAGTTGTAGGATCATGGACGGTGGATGGTCGGAGGCGACACCAGATGGATGTGTGGGAGTGAGTGAGTGTGTGTGTGTGTGTGAGTGTGGGGGGGGTTGCACCAGATGGGGGGGGTTGCACCAGATGGGGGGGGGACGCGTGAGGGAGTCCACAGGTAATGACCAAGGATGGATGGTGAGGGTTGGCCGGCCGACCACAGCTCACGGTGAAGAACGAAGAGAACCGCGAAGCAAAATTATATAAAGCTGACACATTATTCTGGGTTCGATAACGTGTGCTCACGACGAGAACAGCATAGACAAAAAAACCATGATCTTACTAGCATCTTTAAAGGTTGATTTTTTGATAATAACTGACCTACCCTTCAAACTAGAAGGAAAATGTCTTCAACACTTTGTATAAAAAAGATTCAAAAATTCTTTAAAATGAATCGTGTTTCGCTTGTCTGCCAGCCTGAATGGCCTCACCCTGGCTGACCTCCTGTCTCTTTCATAATCACAGGTGGAATCCTGGCAAAATCCTACCTACAGTAATGGGTTCTTGTGTCACTCAAGTCTCCTCCAGAGGCTACAAAACACGAGGGGAATCTCCGAAAGCATCCGATTCAAAACCTTTTAGTTACGACCCGAGGTGAAGTGGTAGGTTATTATGCGAATCTGGACGACGTATTGACGGATGGACGACGCACCGACAGACAGACGGACGTACGACGGAGGGACAAAGTGATCCCCGAGTGTCCGCCATGCAACGCGGGCGACACGACGTCATGGACTGAAGTCATGAGGTTCACTCCCGGTACATGCTTGCCCGGAGCTCTGCCCAGCCCTCTGGTCGACGCTGTTCCTAACCCTCTAGCCAGAGATGCAGCCAGCCCTCTGGTCGGAGAAGCAGCCAGCCCTCTGGTCGGGGATGCACCCAGCCCTCTGGTCGTACTTGTACTTAGCCCGCTGTCTCTGCCTATCGACACAGAGAGCTCAGAACACTTTTAAACAGCCATGTCCCATGACTTTTGACCGTAACTTTATCTAACAAGCAATATGGGTCAGGATATCAACGAAGAAGTTACTAACTAACTCTTATTCAACGAATTAACCAAAGATAAAACACAGATAAGATGGACAGGCTGTGTAAGTTTACCATTTGTGTTACGGGGTAAGAGTTTTGCACTAGTGTTGTCCCGTCTCAACAACTATATATATATATATATATATATATATATATATATATAACCAAACCCATAACACGGATCACTGGAGCGCCTACCTCCCGTGCTTAATCCACCAAAATCTTGGAGCACATCCTTCCACCGTGTCAGGTCGGAGGAGGAGCGGCGGCAGGCAGCCGGTACATGGGAGACCCGACACCACCTCAACCTCGCAAACAACTCCAGTACAAGTACCTGCAACGAAAAAAAAAATAAAAACGCGTTAATTACTACAGAATGACTGCCTAAATCAGTGTTCATTAAGTGATGGGAAGCTAATAATGTATGTATGTTTATATATATGTCTTGGTATGTCTTGGACAATCGTATGTTTACCAAATGGCGTTTTGGGTTCGTCTCTTCGATGTATATCAACTGACTTATATTTCTCTCTTGTGTCTCCCCTGATGATGTGATTATTACACGAAAGTGCACTAGGGAACTTATCGTGTTTCATTTTCCCCGTGGACTCATACTATGGAATATCTTGATCACGCGCAAAATTGTGATCCTTTCCATGTATATATATATATATATATATATATATATATATATATATATATATATATATATATATATACATATATATATATTACTCTAAACCATTTCATTCATTAATGTTTGAGAAACATTCTATTTACATTGCCACATCTTATTATCCGGTGAAGTACGACGGTGAATACGTGTGAAGAGGAGGGGAGATGGGTGGTGACAGAGTGACAGAATGGTGTCTGCATGGAGAAGGTGTAGTGACGCTAGAGGATGGTGAGGATGGTGTCTGCAGGGTGAGGGTATAATGACACTATACTATGGTGAAGATTGTGTCTACAAGGTGAGGGTATAGTGACACAATAGTGTGGTGAAGATGCGAGAGGTCGACTGTACTGTAATAACACTTAATGGTGACATGATTATGGTGTGGTGGTCTACAAAGACAACACTCCCATCACCATCATCACCAACACCACCATTATCACCACCACCACTCCCACTATCACCACCACCAACCATCACCACCACCACCACCACTCACCCTCCCTCATCTGGCCATCACCCTGACCAGTATGTACACACTACATCATTATCACAACTTATGATCAAACATTATAATTGTTTGTCAAGTGTGAGCCAACAGGCCCGACCCTGACGTGGTAACAGCATCCGTGACTAATGACACACACACACACACACACACACACACACACACACACACACACACACACACGAACATGAGTTATGACCTGTGCTTTAACGCTGAGTGCAACAAGGATTTTTGTGCCCTCGTAAGTTTTCATTTGAGAAGACATACTCGTCAGCACGTGTACCTGACGCCCGTGTGTTACAGGCCAGGGTCAAGAGTCAAGGCTGTGTGTGTGTGTGTGTGTGTGTGTGTGTGTGTGTGTGTGTGTGCGTGTGTGTGTGTGTCACACTTCCATGCCTCGCAAGGGGTTATAATAAGTATGACGAATGGAAAATAAGACGGAAAAATTGATTTGCAATACCTCACCCCTCCTCCCTTCCTCTTTACCATTCTATCCAAGAAGAGAGAAAATATTGAGGCAGTAGGATAGTAAGTATTGAGGCAGTAGGATAGTAAGTATTGAGGCAGTAGGAAAGTAAGTATTGAGGCAGTAGGAGAGTAAGCATTGAGGCAGTAGGAAAGTAAGTATTGAGGCAGTAGGAGGGTAAGTATTGAAGCAGTAGGATAGTAAGTATTGAGGCAGTAGGATAGTAAGTATTGAGGCAGTAAGACAGTAAGTATCAAGGCAGTAGGATAGTAAGTATTGAGGCAGTAAGACAGTAAGTATCGAGGCAGTAGGAGAGTAAGTATTGAGGCAGTAGGATAGTAGGGCTAAGAGGCACGACGGTAAAATAAGAATCCTTCAATATTACGACACAACGACCCTTTAACACGAAGGTACGACCTTAAAGTACACTGGCCAGTCTTCGATCTAGCTCTCGAAGGCCCTTGAACACCCAGGAGTAGTACCGTCGTACTCAAGGGTCACATCGTCGTAATCAAGGGTCGCACCTTCGTGCTCACAGCTGCGACAGACTAATTAAAGAAACAAGTGAAAAACCAGCATTGAGCTGAGCTAATTGCTTTTCTAATCAAGAGGAGCCACATCATTGTGGTGCTGGTCGTGCCAGCGGTAGCGCAAGACGATTACACGCGTCACAAAGCGTCTTTGTCCCAGACCCCAGTGGCCAGATCATCATTATTATAACAACAGATGTTGCAAATGTGGTTCACTGGGCCACCTCGAGATTCCTTCATACAGCTGGCTCACGGTCTACATGCGAAAAATGGGTACTGTCTCTAAATTTATCTCATTTGGACACCATCTGCAAATTGTCAATTTTACTCATTTGGATATCAACTCAAAATTTCAATTAACATTTGCCTTGCTATCTCACAATTTCTGTTAACAATGGGACACAATATTAGAATTTCAATGAACATTTGAATACTATCTTAAAAATTTTAATTAACTTATCAACAATAAGGTTCTTTGAAGTTTCTTGCAAGTTGTGCTTGGATCTAGCCATGAAAAGGTTCGAGTCTGGGCAATTCTGTCCTGAGAGTAATTCCTCAATAGAGACTTCGATGTGTCAACACCTGAGGCGAAAGCTGACAGGAAAGACTTCGATGCGCCAACACCTTTGGTAGAAACTGACAGGAAAGACTTCGATGCGCCAACACCTTAGGTGGACACTGACAGGAAAGACTTCGATGCGCCAACACACGAGGTGGAAACTGACATGAAAGACTTCGATGTACCAACACCTGACGTAGAAGCTAACACCTAAGCATATTTGTTCGAGGCATCAGTCTACCTCAACAGATACAAGAAATTCCTGATTTTCTCTGAGACTTAAGTAATCCTCAAGTCAACCAAAATTACCAAGGCAACAGAGAGAGAGAGAGAGAGAGAGAGAGAGAGAGAGAGAGAGAGAGAGAGAGAGAGAGAGAGAGAGAGAGAGAGCACCTGAGAACCAAGACCTGAGTGAACGGAGAAGAACTGGGTCATAATATGACTCATGAAAATCACGATCTTTAGAGACTTAAAAAAAAACCGACATCCCAAGCACTGACCAGACACATTACTCGGCAGATCTAACCCCAACAACCACCTGAACTCGGGAGAAATTGGCGGATTTAACATCTACATGAGGCGATGTGTGGCCGCAAGAGCAGGGAAACGCGCTGTGCTCTCCTGCCCATCCTGTGGCGGGTGGAAGGGCAACGGGAGACAAGAGAGTGGAACGAAAGATAACATCATCTCCACAGACTAGGTACGAGGCAACCAACAGCGAACACAGCTCCAACAGCAGCCGTATGTAGAGTAGTTATGACCCCTCCTTCAGGGGATTATCACATGTCCCTCCTACAACCACAGAGAAAACAATGCAAGTAGGATAAAGATTAACTCCAGGTATAAACACATCAACGTATTCCCTCGTAGGATAAAGACAAACTCCAAGTACAAACATATTCATCGACGTATTCCCAATGTCGAAAGGGTTGAAAACTTTTTCTTCTTTCTTCAGCTGGTGGATGCAGCAGCTTGATCCTGATTGGCCTTTATTGGTCCTAGAAGTTGACGGACCTAAAGCTCAGCCAACTAACCAATCATGGGGTGGTCATCGAGTGCAAGCACATACAAGCCTCGGAAAATCGTTCATACACATCCTCCAACCCACATCCAGAGCTGCACAAAGAAAAAGAGATAAAAAAAAAAAAAGACGGAGGTGAATCTCTCTCAAACTATATACAGATGCAGGTACCAGATCAAACCAGTTACGGTTCGCCTCCTTTGTAGCCAAATCTCTCTCTCTCTCTCTCTCTCTCTCTCTCTCTCTCTCTCTCTCTCTCTCTCTCTCTCTCTCTCTCTCTCTCTTCTCTCTCTCTCTCCGGAAAGAGAAGCAGGGGGTGAGGCAGGGAAGAGAGAGAGAGGGGGGGGGGGTTAGAAAGTAACAACCAAACCCCTGTTCCCCCAACTGGACGACACACCAGCATCACGTCACCAAACGCACGGGAGACCAATGACCTGTATACAAGACAACAAAGAACTTGGGATGGTTTCTTTCTTTTCCTCTTTCACAGAGGAAGAGTCCCAAGACCACACACTCAGTATTGATCCCAAGGTGAGAAGGAAGATTCGGGCCCCGAAGGTTAAGGGAAAGGCTCAGCTTTGCCCTGGGGTAAAGAGGATGATTCATGGACCCAAAGGGACGAAGAAAAAGAAGTCTTGGTGAAGGCAAAGGTCAAGATCACTGGGTAAAGAGCAAGATTCAGGCCTCAAAGGTACAGAGGAAGATGCAGATCCAGAGTAAAGAGAAAGATGCAGGCCGCAACGTGAAGAGAAAGATCCACACTCTCAAGTGAGCCAATGTTTGAGAGAGTAATAAGTACCAGTGGCCAGTGAACTGAGAACACATACTGAACAGCGATGTACTAACAGAACTCTCTCATCATAGCCAGCCCTTCCCTCTTGCTACTCTCCTTTGTCCATTTACATATACCATTACTTTCCTCACTCCAGCAGAAAACCACGTCACAGACCAGAAGATTTTCTATTATCTGCCATAACCATGTACTGTCCTCCAGCAGATCACCTCGCCCCAAACCATCACTTCATTGTTATCTGTCCTTCACATGCACTATCCTCCAGCAGATAACATCGTCAAAGACCATCCTCTGCTGTGTGTCCTTCCCGTGTACTTTCCTCCAGCAGGTACCCTTGTCATAAACCATCAGGTCTTCTGTTATCTGTCCTGCCCACGAACTACCTTGTCATAGACCATAAGGTCTTCTTGTTATCAATCCTTCCCATGTCCTACCTCGTCATAGACCATCATGGTCTTCTGTTACCTGACCTTCCTATGTCTTCCCTGAAGATAAAACATACAGGAAATCAATTCTACAGCACTCGTCGTCCATAAAGCCACGGACAACATGTCCATGCACCCTTATATCAGACCAGACTCCTGAGGGGTCATCGTCCTGCTACGACAGTGCAAAAGAAGAACTTCACACCAGGACACTCAGCACTGCTGACAACTCAAAACGACTCCAGCACCTACCTGGAGCTTCCAGCTCCTCCTCACTAAAGGTTAGAAGCCTTGCCACAAAAGTCTACACACCAGCTATACAAGGCTTTTGAAGGAGTATCTCATCAGGTAACAAAGATGACACGATACGTAAGGTATAACCCAACCCACAGAGCCCGGTACACAACACGGACTTTATGAGAGGTGGACGATCCTGTCCTTCACAACAGCTCCACCGTAATGACAAGGCCGGAGGGACGTCGAGGGGAAACCAGAATACTGATTGACATTTTACAGTGGAGTCCAATTCCGCCAAAAGGTCCGACCTGGACAAGAGGTGGACCACGGAGCGACAACGAAGACCACAGAGCGACAGCGAAGACCAGAGAGCGACAGCGAAGACAACGGAGCGACAGCGAAGACCAGAGAGCGACAGCGAAAACCACGGAGCGACAACGAAGACCAATTTAGCGATAACGAAGACCACGGAGCGACAGCGAGGACCAAAGACGTTCACTCGCAAAATACGATGTTGCATTTTCAGTTTTCTATTAAACATCCGAAAAAATCGTAGCTGGCTGGAGGCGACTCAATGCATCCCTCTCCCCCCAAAACACACTCACACACACATACACGTAGTTAAAAGCTTAGTTCTTCGTAACATCCTTCTGGGCTGGACAATGGTATGGCTCTCTCCTCGAGCGGTTACCAACCCAAGTCTATATATCTGGGTCTGAGAAAATATGAACCAAGAAAAAAAAAAAATCTCCTTCTTAAATAAAATGAACAAATAATCGTCTCCAAATGTAAACAAGAAGGATAAAGAAACGTTCGTAACATTCCGATTTATGCGCATAAAAAGATCTACCGTGTGATAATGTCCGTCGATCATCTTTGGACTCCACCAAGCAAACATGGACACGTTTGCTTCTGAGAACTTTCAAAACGAGAGAAGCATGACCAATGAGGACATACAAAGCAGATGGTCTCTCTCTGTCTCTCCACTCCGCTGCGCTAGCACCACCGTATCGGGCAGGAGAAATTACCGTGAGATTAGACATGCAGGGGTCCGTTTCCATATCCCCAACCATTTAGCACAAAATCATAATTACTGTGGGGGGACATAAAACATACAACAACACCCATTAGACAGCAGAATGACGAACGAATGTGAATGTATATATTCAACCACACTGAAGACCAGGAATGGTGCGAGGAAACATTAAAAGACAGCACAGACGTCAGGTCTCGACCCTCCTCAACCTACTTCCAGCCATTATAATAACAAACAGCACGCGAAGGCCTTGGTAAAATAAGGGGGACACCTTCCCCCACCACAATGTGGCACACCGAGCCAGGCTGCACACTGTATAGCAAATGATCGGCTGCAAGACACAGACGGGCTGGCAAGTCCCTTCGTGAGGTAAGCACTGGTGGCAGACATGAGATGCAAGGGGAGGAGTCGAAGAGAGGTGAGCTACGAGCCAACGATCAGTGATGGTGGTGGAAGTGAGGCCCGCTGGTTATCAGGCTACAGACCCGTTATCACCTGGTGATGGGAGGGAGAGAGAGAGAGAGAGAGAGAGAGAGAGAGAGAGAGAGAGAGAGAGAGAGAGAGAGAGAGAGAGAGAGGAGAGAGGAGTAGCGGAGAAGAAGCGAGGGAGGAGGAGGCGACAGAACAGGAATGATGGAAGGGAGGGAAGGGAGGGAAAATGAGTGTGTGTGTGTGTGTGTGTGTGTGTGTGTGTGTGTGGGAAGATGTCAGAGAGTGGAAGGGATATACTAGAAGGAAGGAAAAAGAGAGGATGTTTGAGGAATGAGTAGGAGGAGAAGGAGAAGGAGAAGGAGGGAGTTAGAACAAAGAGAGAAAAGGTTGGAGCGAGGAAGATCAGCGAGGATAAGGGAGAGAGTAAAGAAGACTGAGGAATAGTATCCACCTACCTACAAGTACCTACAACGACCATTTGCCATCGAGCAGAAATAGCGCGTAGCCCTCACCGCACTGGAAAAGGAAGGAGAGATAGGGAGGAGGGAAAGATGGGAGGAGGAGAAGGGGAGAACAGTTATAAATGTCTCAAGGATGGGGGGAGAAAAGGAAACACTTGGTACACTGGGGACGAAGACGACAACAGAAGCAAGCGACGTTCTGGCTAGAGGTCCACCATTTCAGTTCCTCGATCAAAACAAACCAAAACAAATTTACAAATCTCCGTGACGTGTCACAATTAGCGTCCCTGACCGTGACGCATTCACGGGCCGCCCAGGGTCGAGAGTAAAGGTTCGAATCCTGGCTGCGGCAGTCGGTCCACAGCCAACCCAGCTGTTCATCCTAAAGTAGCCTTCGAAGTGACATTTTGCAACAACTAAGTCTCCGCTGTGATGGAAACGAACACACCAAATGTTTTATTTATGATCCAACATGTCCGACAACAGCCTCGTCAAATAGACTTCAGAACAAGTTTCGATAAATGTCTCCTCAATTCTCTCAAAACATGCCTTGGGGGAATATGACCTGAACGACCCTGGTGATGCGATCTGGTAGCCCATCCTTCAAGGGCGGCCGATGCCAGAGTGGCTGAGTAAGTCCTGTCCTTCGTAGGGAACTCCCACAGACACAAAAGGGGAGGCGGCCGATGCCAGAGTAGCTGAGTAAGTCCTGTCCTTCGTAGGAACTCCCACAGACACAAGAGGGGATGCGGCCGATGCCAGAGTGGCTGGGTAAGTCCTGTCCTTCGTAGGAACTCCCACAGACACAAGAGGGGATTACAATGGGTTCCTCCCAGCGAAAAGTCCCTTCAAGGCAGACAGCCACAGAGGAGGAACGTAGGCGTGTTAGAGAGGCGGCAGGAGGGGCCTTGAGCCCTCTAACCAACGGACACACACACACTCATTCCCATCCACATCTTCGCTCCCTAAAAACACCAGCCTCATGAACTCCACACACACACACACACACACACACACACACACACACACACACACACACATATGCAGATGAGCAGGTAATTATGGCCCTCACCACGGCCATAAAAGTTAAACTATCAGGGAAGCCCACTCACACTTGCTCTCCTACATCATACAACACCACTACTCTCGCTGCCAGACCCATACAGCTGTTTATAGGGACGAAAACACACACAAAAAAAATCAATAGACAGTTTAATATATTGGCGTTGCATGCGAGTGTCGACTATCAGTCCCTCTGGCCTCGCCATCCTCCGCCACTGGTGCGAATTGGTACCAAGTGGAATATATTGATTCGCTCGCTCTGTATATACGAATAAATGAAAAATGAATTCTCCCCTGACATTCAATTTTCACTTTTGTGTTCGCGGTAATACAACACTGCGGTGTCATCTGTTTGTTCTACCACCGGGGGGGGGGGGGGGGGGGGGGGGGGTTCAGAGGGTGTTGGGTGTTTTGTGTAATACATTATATTTGACACACGTCTCCTGAACAAAGTTCCGCGGGCCTGATGGATTGTATTTTTCCTGAACGAGTCGTCAAGTCTGGGGTCGCCTCTCTCTCTCTCTCTCTCTCTCTCTCTCTCTCTCTCTCTCTCTCTCTCGTCTGGTGTCAGGTTCCATGTACTTTAGGAAAGAGAGAGAGAGAGAGAGAGAGAGAGAGAGAGAGAGAGAGAGAGAGAGAGAGAGAGAGAGAGAGAGAGAGGCCGACTCTGCACGAAGCTCTCCTCCTCCTCTTCTTCGTTGTTCTGATGTTCACTTCCCAGCATCAAGTGAAGCTTATATAATCAACCAACGCAAGATCATCTAATTTCTATGGCTAATGGCTACCCCCCTCCCCGACACACACACAAACACACACACACACACACACACACACACACACACACACACACATAGTGTATAACCACCACCACAGTGATAACTTCCCATTCTTCTTCTGTGTCACTCGGGCAATACAGTCCACACTGCCCCACCCTCACTGCATCACTCCCCGGGAGGAAGAAGACGTGGAGAGCGAGCCAGGCTGAACGTCGACTCCTGCAGCAGTAGTACCACATAACTATGATCGCTTTACGCCCTAAAAAAAAAACCCACATGGAAACTAGCGTCACTGTAACAGACACGACTGACGCTGTAACTGCCATGAATACCTCTAGGTTACAGGGATGTCCGGCAGGTTACAGAAAAGTTAAGCTGAGACGCCGGGTATTCCAGCGCGTTGGTTCAGCTCCGCGCCTTGGTGAGAGACATAGTCCCGAACATTTCATGGCAAATTGATTGCTTTATGCAGGTGTCCCCAGCAAATTCATTGTGCACCCCATGCTTATCCTGTGAGATGTAGCGCAAAAGGATAACAAGGGGGGGGGGGGGTCACAAAGGGTCTTAGACCCCAGTGGGTTGATATTACATAAGATGTTACAATTCGTATTTCAGTACATACATTACTTAAGTATCATATGGTAAGTTTTACCGACTAGATGCAAAAAAAAGTGGATACAAACTTCAAATTCCAGGTATAGTATTATTAACAGTAAGGTGTTGTGATATTTCTTGCTGGGTTTGTTTAGATCTATCCCTAAATGGCTCTTGTGTGCTCTCAACCCGGGTGATCGCAACGGCACACGGTCTGAGGTGTTGGAGAACTCGTGCGATCACCAGTACTGATGCTCTGGAGGATAGGATTCTAAACTCTACCCAAAGTATGCTCTGCCCTGAGCCGCTACACCTTGAGGAAACAGTGTTCAATAGCACTTCGTATCTGTAACTGCCTGCCTTGCATTTATAATCCAGCCTGAACCTTCTCACTATGACGTATGTGTTGGAGGTGAGGGGGTATTTGACCCTAACTTGTATTATCAACGTCAGTGTCTTGTGTGCGACGACTTTACCTTGATGCTATGTGTGTGGATACATCACAGCTCGCCTGACACTACCCTATACCAGTGCTATCCATGCCATTCTCAGCTCCATCTTCTTCTGGTGACGGGACGAGGATCCTCCTAGGCATACACGGGTCCACTTGTCATGCTCCTTTGTCAATGTATTTACCCACTGTACGCTCTGTGCTTCCCTCCACCTACCCCCTGATACTGTACCTACTGTGCGCTCTGTATTTGCCTTCACCTACCCCCTGATACTATACCTACTGTGCGCTCTGTGCTTCCCTCCACCTACCCCCTGATACTGTACCTACTGTGCGCTCTGTATTTGTCTTCACCTGATACTATACCTACTGTGCGCTCTGTGCTTCCCTCCACCTACCCCCTGATACTGTACCTACTGTGCGCTCTGTATTTGTCTTCACCTACCCCCTGATACTGTACCTACTGTGCGCTCTGTGCTTCCCTCCACCTACCCCCTGATACTGTACCTACTGTGCGCTCTGTATTTGCCTTCACCTACCCCCTGATACTATACCTACTGTGCGCTCTGCACTGGCCTCCACCTACCCCATGATACTGTACCTACTGTGCGCTCTGTACTGTCCTCCACTTACCCCCTGATACTGTACCCACTGTATGCTCTATACTGGTCTTCACCTACCCCCTGATACTGTACCTACTGTACGGTCTGTATATGCCTCCACCTACCCCCTGACACTGTGCCTACTGTACGGTCTGTATGTGCCTCCACCTACCCCCTCATACTGTACCTACTGTACGGTCTGTATATGCCTCCACCTACCCCCTGATACTGTACCTACCGTACGTCCTACACTTTCCTCCACCTACTCCCCTGATATGTGCCTTTCACCTACACTAACGCACAAATGTTTTATCAATATAAATTCAGCCATAAAAGAAAAAATACGAAGCTGATCAGCCGGTCCTGACCAGAGCCAATCATGACGTCGTAAAATCCCGAATGGAAAAATATTGTGAAGTCATACTCGAGGGGCGTCGACACCTTGAGCCAGTAACACCTGCTCACCTCCTTGCTTGATCGACCTGCCCCAAACAACTGCTCGGCCACACCTGCCCCACCCACCAACTACTGTTAACACCTGCTTCAACACCACCACCACCACCACCACCCCACCTGTAAGACACGACGACCACCACAATCATCGGCAGTACACCCCCGTGAGAGAGAGAGAGAGAGAGAGAGAGAGAGAGAGAGAGAGAGAGAGAGAGAGAGAGAGAGAGAGAGAGAGAGGAGGCAAGCCCACAAGAGAGGGCGCCAGGTCTAGCCTCCTCCTCCTCCTGCCTCAAGCGTCCACCTGGCGTGAAGCAGCGCCAACTGTACTACAATAACAGTGAACCAATCTGGGTCAGGTGTTCTGCCACTCCGCAAGCATCACCTTGCCCCACGACGCACTGCCAGAATAACAACGGCTCGTCCACGCGACGACGTCCGTGTGCCAAAGGTGACCTGGATGGCGTGACAGAAGCTAAGCCTATGATTCCTTGAGTATCTCTCTCTCTCTCTCTCTCTCTCTCTCTCTCTCTCTCTCTCTCTCTCTCTCTCTCTCTCTCTCTCGAAGCGCGACCACACGAGAGATGAACGAGACACTGATGTACCGTATACCTGGTGAGCAATACAGAGGCGAAGCAGAGGTGGTCTCACAGCTACCCCGCTCTGCCCTCAGCCCCGGGAGTGGAGTAGGCAGGGAGGGGAGGAGATCCTGAGTCATCTGGGGTTCACTTGGGAGACTGTGGGGCGTGTGTGGGTGGGGGGGGGGATGGGGTTAGTAACCTAGGTCATCTGGTCACCAAGGAGAAGTGGGGTAACTATGGTCATCTGGGGTTGGTTGGCTAGGGACAAAAGGGGGGTAACTCGAGTCATCTGGGATTGACGAGGGAGAAGTGGGGTTCCTTGGGTCATCTGGGGTTCACCAGAGATGTGGGGGACAAAGTGGGGTTCACACCAGGGATATGTTGGGGAAAACTGGGTCACTCAGATTCACCATTCATGGCGCTCCACTCGAGCTGGTGAAACACTTCTCTCCTGCTACCACCACGTACCACTTCTTCCTCCTCCTCCAACAGGAGGAAGGTGCCCCCTTCTTTCTCTCCACCAGGTTGAGTGTTCTCTCCCAGTACAGGTGTTCAGAGCGCATAAAACTAATCACAGGTGTCGAGGGCATTTTTCTACTTGTATTACATCTGTCAAGAGCACTTGATACTTGCAATACAGGTGTCTAGCCTAGGCACTTGACATTCGTAAAACAGGTGTCAAGGGCACTTGATCCTCGCATTACAGGTGTCAAGGGCACTTGATACTCGTTCGACAGGTGTCAAGGGGACAGCTGTTCTTCCACTGGAGTTGGAAGAAAGGTCTCATCTTCGTGCAAGTGTCAAGGAGACTTTGACTCTCACCTCAAGTGTCACAAGGTCTCGACTCTTCATCAGAACAGATGTACAAGGGTTCTGATTCTCTGTGATAAGATGCGAAGGCCTCCCAATGCCCTCCATGTACGGGGGGGGGGGGCGAAGTACTCGATGCTCTCCCAGTACAGGTGTGAGAGGCTCTTACTACTCTCCCGGTAGAGGTGTGGAAGACCCGTCAACACTCTCCCAGTACAGGATTGAACTCTTAATGCTCTCCCAAGGCCAGGTGTGAGGAGGGGGAGTTCAGTCCTCTCCTTAATACAGGTGTGAAGAACTATCAACATTACCACTACCACCACAACAACAACAATACAACTCCCTCCCCTCCCCAACCGTCAACACCCAAACCACAACCAACACCACCTACCCCAACTGTCAACATCACCACCTCAATATCCCTCCCTACCTCAACATCCCTCCCTCCCTACCTACCTTCTCCCTCCTCAACTGTCAACATCACCACCTCAACATCCCCTTCTCCCTCCTCAACTGTCAACATTACCACCACAACCCCCTCTCCCCAACAGTCCAAACCACCACTACCACCACCACAACACCCTCCCTAACTGTCAACACCACCACCACAATCCCCTCCAACCCTCTCCTATAACCCCACAAACCCTCACCAACCCCCGCCCATACCACCACAACCCCCCCTCCCTTAACCCCACTATCACATCCACCACCACCACTTTCTCTCTCTCCCCCCTCACTCCACTTCCTCCTCACGCCGCCCTAGTATCACCCCCTCCCCACTCAACCGTCACCAGGAACAACCAATCAAAAATCGTACCTCCACGAGTGATCTAACCTTCCTAAACGATGCTTCCACAAGTCAACGACAAGCCGAAGAAGAAGAAGAATCCTGACGCATACATTAGCCAGCGCTCCTCCTACAGACGCATAACGCCCTCCCAAACCCCTCCATGCTCCATTCCCACCTCCCAATACACATACACACACACACACACACACACAAGCGCGCGCGGTTAAAAATAACCCCACACCATGACCAGGAATTTTTTTCGTACCCTAAGAGTCCAGCGACCAGACCGGCTGCTCCTTCATCTTCCTATAAATAAATGGGGGGAAAAATACATATACACTGGCAATGTAGACCGTGTTGTGACCTCCCCCACTACAAGTCCAGCATAACCCCCCGCGTTGTGACCTCCCACCACTACAAGTCCAGCGCAGCCCCGCGTTGTGACCTCTCCCTAAAACATGTCCAACACAGTCCCGTGTTGTGACCTTTCCCAACAACAAGTTCAACACAGCGCTGTGCTGTGACCTCCCCACAACACGTTCAGTACAGCCTCGAGTTGTAACCTCTCCCTACAACACGTTTAGCACAGCCCTGTGTTGTGACCTCCCCCACAACACGTCCAACGTATCCCCTTGTTGTGACCTCCCACCACTAAACGTCCAACGCATCCCCGTGTTGTGACCTTCCCCTAAAACACGTCCAACGCATCCCCGTGTTGTGAACTTCCCCCGACAACACGTCCAACGCATCCCCGTGTTGTGACCTTCCCCATAACACGTCCAACGCATCCCCGTGTTGTGACCTCCCCCCACAACACGTCCTACGCATCCCCGTGTTGTGACCTCCCCCCACAACACGTACAACGTATCCCCGTGTTGTGACCTCCCTCACAACACGTCCAACGCATCCCCGTGTTGTGACCTTCCCCCACAACACGTCCAACGCATCCCCGTGTTGTGACCTTCCCCTAAAACACGTCCAACGCATCCCCGTGTTATGACCTCCCCCACAACACGTCCAACGCATCCCCGTGTTGTGACCTTCCCCCCACAACACGTCCAACGCATCCCCGTGTTGTGACCTCCCCTACACAACACGTCCAACGCATCCCCGTGTTGTGACCTCCCCCCACAACACGTCCAACGCATCCCCGTGTTATGACCTCCCCTACACAACACGTCCAACGCATCCCTGTGTTGTGACCTCCCCTACACAACACGTCCAACGCATCCCCGTGTTGTGACCTTCCCCCCACAACACGTCCAACGCATCCCCGTGTTTTGACCTCCCCAACACAACACGTCCAACGCATCCCCGTGTTGTGACCTCCCCCCCACAACACGCCCAACGCATCATCGTGCTGTGACCTCCCCCAACAAGGTCAGCAAAGATGATATGACCACCAACATACTGGTCAATATCAGCACTGTGACCTCCAGAGGACCATCTTGGCCTAAATACCTCTCACAACCACCCAACCGCCAGACGGAGTCATGTCCTCATCATTCTAGAACCTACAACGGGAGAGCGGCTTTTTACTCTCTCTCTCTCTCTCTCTCTCTCTCTCTCTCTCTCTCTCTCTCTCTCTCTCTCTCTCTCTCTCTCCTGTAGCGTTCGGGCCACGCCACCTCGCTTGGACCTTGGGTCTGTGTGGTCTGCGTATCTATGTAATACTCTCTCTCTCTCTCTCTCTCTCTCTCTCTCTCTCTCTCTCTCTCTCTCTCTCTCTCTCTCTGGCTTATTACACACTAGTGGGCTGGTGGCTTTCCGGCTACAAACGTGCAAATCCCTCTCCACCTCACATACATTAGAACGATGACCCGAAGCTCACAGGACTTCGTGTTTCAAGAGAGCTTACAGCGGCTAGCGGTGAGCGGCACGCGCTAGCCCAGACATACAGATAGATATGACATAGGTCGTAAATACTGGAAAGTTAACAGGTTCGTTCCGTCTGTGTCACACTCTCTGCCACACTGCGTGCCTCCTGCCCTCTACATCTGTGTCTTCACGGCACCTCTCCCCTGACCCACCTACCCACAGGTGAAGGCCAGCCCCATCCCCGGGGAGAGCGGAGGGGATTTCTCCCCCGTGGCCACAAGAAACGTTTCCCAGCCATGTGACGTAACCTATGCTTCCCCCACCCCAACCCAACCTCCCTGGTGTTGGTGGGGCGTGGGGAGAGGAGGGGAGGAGGACCTGGGTTGGGGGTATATTAGGTAGGGTGGAGGGAGTGGGAGAGGCGGTGGTCGACCTGGCGGCTGGCTGGGTTGAAGGGGGGAAGGGAAGAGAGAGGAGTGGATGGGGGTTAGGAGGAGCCCATACACCTGAAACCACAACATCGTATATATATATATATATATATATATATATATATATATATATATATATATATATATATATATATATCTTTTTTCTTTCATACTATTCGCCATTTCCCGCATTAGCGAAGTAGCGTTAAGAACAGAGGACTGGGCCTTTGAGGGAATATCCTCACCTGGTCCCCTTCTCTGTTCCTTCTTTTGAAAAAAAAAAAAAAATTATATATATATATATATATATATATATATATATATATATATATATATATATATATATATATGAAACTATAAAATAAAAAATATATTATAATAAACGAGTTTAAGTCGTTTGGTTAAGTGGTAAAGCAGAGACCTTCCCGAGTTTGGTAACCAATATTATTAACAAAATAACAGCCATCAGCTGTCAATATCTCTCTCTCTCTCTCTCTCTCTCTCTCTCTCTCTCTCTCTCTCTCTCTCTCTCGAACCAAAGCCAACCTTGGGTCAGGTCAGAGGTCACGCTATCGTATATTAACAGCCGTGCTGCGAGTGGTTGTAAGGCTGTGTTTAAGGGTCGTAGCGCTGTGTTCAAGGGTTGTAACGCTGTGCTAAATTGTCGTAACGCTGTGTTCAAGGGTAGTAACGCTGTGTTCAAGGGTCGTAACGCTGTACTAAAGGGTAGTAACGCTGTGTTCAAGGGTAGTAACGCTGTGTTCAAGGGTCGTAACGTCGTGTTCAAGGGTCGTAACGCTGTGTTCAAGGGTCGTAACGCTGTGTTCAAGGGTAGTAACGCTGTGTTCAAGGGTCGTAACGCTGTACTAAAGGGTAGTAACGCTGTGTTCAAGGGTAGTAACGCTGTGTTCAAGGGTCGTAACGTCGTGTTCAAGGGTTTTAACGCTGTTCTCAAGGGTCGTAACGCTGTGTTCAAGGGTCGTACCGATGAGCCCTTAGTGTTATAGTCATACTCACTGGGCCGTAACGCTGTGCTCCCGGGATGAACGCTACACGACTGATCAGTTCGACAAAATATATTGTTATAATCCTGTGTGTCGTAGAAGGGGTGGGAGCAGCGGGAGAGAGAGAGAGAGAGAGAGAGAGAGAGAGAGAGAGAGAGAGAGAGAGAGAGAGAGAGAGAGAGAGAGAGAGAGAGGCTGGAAATCCTTCCCTCCAGTTTTAACTTTTCCAGAAGAAAGAACTCAGAGAAGTGCGCCAAATGAGGATTTTTTTCCCCCCCCCTCTAAGGCTCAGTCATCTATTCTTGACGCTGCCCCACCTCGTGCGGGAAACGGCGAATATGAATGAGGAGAGAAAAAAAAAAAAAAAACTTACCACAGCCAGGCAGATGATGATGATGATGATGGCCCGTCAAGTTGGACAGTACCTGGCCCCCTGCTATGTACTGTACGTACCTCTAACCATAACTTTACCTCCTATACCTCCCCGTCTGCGAGTTGGTCCACCGTGCCTCACCTTGACCTTGCCTGCCTCCTCCCCCACCGCCCCACTTCCTCCTCTGGCAGCACCAACCACCAAGCCACTGTAGAGACAGAGGGAACCCTTCGCCTTTAAAGCACCAACCAGACAGGGGCCGTAAAACTGACCCTCCGCTAATGACAGATCGATAGATAAGGCTACTGCTGCTGCTGCTTGTCCCTACCTTAGGCCTCTGCTCACCAGGTGAACCCGGGGCTCTCACTGAGGTAAGTTCTAAACTCACTGACTCACTCCCTCCTAGTTCCTACCTGACAACAACAGTAGCGTTGGAGTAATCAGTTACCCTCCCAAACGTCACCAACTGTTGGTAAGAGTGAGTAACAACCAGTTATCAACAGCATATTTCAGGTTAAGGAGAGAAAGAGTTTTTTTTGGATCATAATGATGCAGCAATGAATTCTACACAATTCTGGTTTATGTACATTTTCTTTACTAGTCTCCGTCGATGGTCCTGGACACGGAGGAAGGCCCTTAGTAACGCCTGGTCATAACAGAAGTATAAAAAGACCTCGTAAGATCAGAATAAAATAACGGAGAAATACTCTTTACGTCCTGCAGCAAGCGGGCGGCCAGCCTGCCTTGCAAAGAGGAACAGGTAGCGGAGGTTTGGGAAGACAAAGACTTCCAAAGCTTAGCGGCGTAAGGAAGAAAACAGGTATGAAAAACGGCCCCACCCTGCAGTTGCCAATGGCCGCGCAAGTAATCCTGCGACGCCAGTGTCTTGCCGATTATTACACGACTTACAAACAGCCGGATCACATTACGAAGTGCCATGCTAGCTGGTTACAGAAGCAGGTCGTCATCAGGGTGCTGTGGGGGTCGTCGTCAACACACCGTTGCGTAATCTCTAGTTAGGTTCACAAAAGTAAAAAGTCAGAATCATCCTCGGCAGAGCGCTGCGTCACGCCTGGTATACAACGCTCTGCGTCTGCGTCGCGTTGTAACACACCCACCCGACTGTTGTCAGTTTATAAGTGACACGTCATGAAGCCCATGTTCGGCACGGAGGAGTGAATCATTTGAAACAGTTTTGGCTCAAGCTCGTCGGAACGCAGGGGCAGATCCCACGTCAGTCATGGTCTACTTCCCTTATGGCAGGGAGAGATTTTCCTCAATCTAGCTAGCCAACGATATCATCTTTTTTCCTCCCCGTCAGTTCAACGGGGGGGAGGAGCAGGGGCGGCCTCGCGCGCTGGTACAACGGTCGATCTCCTTAACCAGCGGTGGACCCTCCTGGGCAAGACCCTGCACGTTGCGCCCGCGGCTCCGCTGTTGCTGATGGTGGCGTCATCTCTCAACCCCCTCCTCCTCCTCCTCCTCTCCCTCCTCCCTCTTCTCTCTAACCCCCCCACACACAACAACACACTTGCCACAACACGAACCACAACATACCCCCCACCCCCTTCCCTTCCCACCATCCTACAGACATTAATATCAAAACATCTCAGATTCTTTTAAGAAAAAGACTTATTTACTATATATATATATATATATATATATATATATATATATATATATATATATATATATATATATATATATGTATATATATATATATATATATATATATATATTATATATATATATATATATATATATATATATATATATTCTTGAGTCCACGGGGAAAATGAAACACACGGACTCTTAAGAATATACTTAATCAAGCGCAAAATTTTGATCCTTTCCAATATATATATATATATATATATATATATATATATATATATATATATATATATATATATATATATACATATATATATATATATATATATATATATATATATATTTTTTTTTCTTTTTTTTTTTTTTTTTATACTTTGTCGCTGTCTCCCGCGTTTGCGAGGTAGCGCAAGGAAACAGACGAAAGAAATGGCCCAACCCCCCCCCCCCATACACATGTACATACACACGTCCACACACGCAAATATACATACCTACACAGCTTTCCATGGTTTACCCCAGACGCTTCACATGCCTTGCTTCAATCCACTGACAGCACGTCAACCCCTGTATACCACATGACTCCAATTCACTCTATTTCTTGCCCTCCTTTCACCCTCCTGCATGTTCAGGCCCCGATCACACAAAATCTTTTTCACTCCATCTTTCCACCTCCAATTTGGTCTCCCTCTTCTCCTCGTTCCCTCCACCTCCGACACATATATCCTCTTGGTCAATCTCTCCTCACTCATTCTCTCCATGTGCCCAAACCATTTCAAAACACCCTCTTCTGCTCTCTCAACCACGCTCTTTTTATTTCCACACATCTCTCTTACCCTTACGTTACTTACTCGATCAAACCACCTCACACCACACATTGTCCTCAAACATCTCATTTCCAGCACATCCATCCTCCTGCGCACATCTCTATCCATAGCCCACGCCTCGCAACCATACAACATTGTTGGAACCACTATTCCCTCAAACATACCCATTTTTGCTTTCCGAGATAGTGTTCTCGACTTCCACACATTTTTCAAGGCTCCCAAAATTTTCGCCCCCTCCCCCACCCTAAGATCCACTTCCGCTTCCATGGTTCCATCCGCTGACAGATCCACTCCCAGATATCTAAAACACTTCACTTCCTCCAGTTTTTCTCCATTCAAACTCACCTCCCAATTGACTTGACCCTCACCCCTACTGTACCTAATAACCTTGCTCTTATTCACATTTACTCTCAACTATATATATATATATATATATATATATATATATATATATATATCCGGGATCAAAGAAAACGAGAGTAAGACGAGGCAGCAAAAGGTGCAAAACTCCGTTTTCGTTGCCCTGGCGGCAGGGTACGGGGTTGGGGGGGCTGGATATAGGGGAACCAGAGGCTAAAGAGCGGTGACTTTAGCCATCGTTCTTAACTGCTGTACTTAACTTCTCTCCTGCGGAGGAGGAGGAGGAGGAGGCTCTCGACCCTCAAGATGGTGTTCGGTGGGAGGAGGAGGAAGGAGGAGGAGGGTGGGACGGAAGGCCAAGGTGAGGTGAGGCGGGACGGACCCGGCCAAAAGGGAGGGACGGCCGGACCTGTAATGTCCGTCGCCCCTGGCCCATCCTACCCTGCCGCCTGGTCCTCCACAAGCAGCACCACCAGCGGCGGCGGCAGCGGAGGCGACCCAAGGCCAGTCGGACGACCGTCAGCCAGTCACACGGGGGAGGCGTTACTGGGGGGGAGGAGGAGTGTGTGAGTTCCTGGGGGAGGGCAAGGAGGACAACAGGGGGAGGGAGGGGCTTTCCCCAGGAACGGGGGGGAAGGGGAACGGGCAACAACCTGGCATAAAAGGCAGATCGCCCACGGCCGCGCTGCCCCACACCGCCTCCGTCACCGCCGCCTGCTGAACCAACCCACCACGTCTCTCTTGCCCCAGACCCACACCCGGCCAGTCTCCTCCCCGAACACCACCACCAGTCTCCTCCCCCAACACCACCAACAGTGTCCTCCCCAACACCACCACCAGTCTCCTCCCCCAACACCACCATCAGTCTCCTCCCCCAACACCACCACCAATCTCCTCTCCAACACCACCACCAGTATCCTCCCCAACTCTAACGCACACTCCTCAACACTGCCAGTCTCCTTCCTAATTACACCACAGTCTCCTCCCGAACTCCTACATTCTCCTCCCCAACTCCACCACAGTCTCCTCCCGAACTCCAACATTCTCCTCCCCAACTCCCCCACAGTTTCCTCCCCAACAGATCCACAGCTTCCTCCTCAACACCACCGCGACTTCCTCCCCAACACCACCACCATTTCCTCCCCAGCTCCGCCAAAGTCTCTCGCAACTCCAACAGTCTCCACCCCAACTCCTCCACAGTCTGTCTCCTCCCCAACTCCACCACAGTTTCCTCCCCAACATATCCGCAGTTTCCTCCTCAAAACCACCGCGATTTCCTCCCCAACACCACCACCATTTCCTCCCCAGCTCCGCCAAAGTCACTCGCAACTCCAACAGTCTCCACCCCAACTCCTCAACAGTTTCAGTCTCCTTCCCAACTTCACCATCTCAGTTTCCTCCCGATCTCCATCACAGTCTCGCGCAAACCCCACCACAGTCTCCTCCCCTGCCAGTCTCCTCCCCAACCTCCACCACAGTCGGGGGTCAACCACCGCCAGCCCACCACAAACCCTTGATTGCCACGAAAAAAAAAGGAAAAAAAAAATGATGAAGGACAAATGTTAGCACACAACATCACATCCTTCATCAATACATTGGAAAAACAAGTCTTTAATATTTTCATGGAATCAATACATCATTGTATAGTGAATCTAAAAGCAACACCATCCCCCTCCCCTCCACCTCAACTACCAACACACACACACACAAACATGGCCCTCCGTGATGTCCTGGTTAGCGTTGCTGACCATGTGTCAGCGCAGGACTGCATGGGTTCGAATCCCTTGCGAGGCAGTCGGCTCTCATCCAACCAAGGGACTGGTTGATAAATTGGATAACTGCCTTAGGCTGGTACATGTAATTTCCTGTTTGTAATTACTTGTTTGTTACTGTAAAGGTGGGAGTTTTACACTCGTGGAGGGCCCCCAACTCTTGAACATATTCTATGAAACAACGTTTCAACTTCCATCATTCCATTCATCCATCAATTTGGTACTTAAAAGAATCTTTTTTTTCTACATCTTTTACGTCTCTCGCTTCATGTTACGTCTCCTGGTGGTTCCATCCATACATCTTTCAAGCTGTTCAATGTCTACGTCAGGAAAATGGTTTGAAAACTTTATAGAGGTTATATAATCAAGTCACCTCTCTCTCTCTCTCTCTCTCTCTCTCTCTCTCTCTCTCTCTCTCTCTCTCTCTCTCTCTCTCCTACCTGGTGGGGAGAATTAAGGCTTTCCCCGTCACACAACTCTCATAATTCTAGTACCATCTATGTTGCCCTCCTCTGGACCTTCTCTGTTAGCTCTTTAGGTTTCTTACGCAGCGGCGACCAAACGTGAAAAGCACATTCGAGTTTTGGCCTCATGTAACATAACTTGCTAAATACATCCTCCATCTCAATACTCGGAGGTTATTCTAATATTTACTGGAAGACAGTTTGTCTTCTTCAGTATTCTACTAATTTGAGATTCTGGCAAAAGAGGTGAGGATTGATATCACCGCCAAAAAACCCTCACACACATCCACACACAAACACGCTTTGCCTGAAGCTTCTTCCCTGCTTGACAATCATCATACTCGGGACTTCCTTTTATTCTGTTCAGTGTTCATTTACTTCACATCTGTGACCTTCGTCAACACAACGAATGAGGGCCTCCAGTGTACATATTATCTAACAGGGAATAAGACGCAGGAATCTGTTTTAAGAGAGAGACTTGGAATTCAATATCGTTTCCCCAACCTGTCGCCAGAGCCATACATTAGGAGAACAGGAGGACACAAAACTGTCTGCAGGCATATATTCGAATCATCAAAACAAGGATCACAAAAATATTCGGCCAGCTTATCACAACCTACACACGAAAGACCAGAAACTCGAATGTGGTTCTCAGGTTTGGTCAGAGCACCAACAGACGCGAGAGGAGCGAACGAAGACAGAAGATCCAGATGACAACAAAGGATGGCAGTAGAATAACGAGACCCGAGTTACAAGGAAAAGTGAGAAGTCTTTAATTGTGTCTCCCGTGGAAGAATGGAGAGTTTACGGTGACCTGATCATAAACCTTACACTTTTCATACCTCTACGGTGATGTGAACAGGAGACAGGTCTTCGAAAAAGACAAGTGATGGTGCAAACAAAGACCATAACATGATATGAGGCAAGAAACATGTTGGAAAAGATGGAAGTACTTTTATAGCAACATGAACAGCGGACGAACAGTGTGAACTGGATGACGTGAGAATGTGGACAGTAAACACAAGTGTATGAAGTTTATGTAGAACTCCCTCCTCCTTACAGTACAGGGAAACACACACACACACACACACACACACACACACACAAACACACACACTAAACACTTACCCATCACTGTTCATGATGGCGAGAATGAGAAGAAAAAGAAAAAAAATATTTTACATTATTTTATTCACCACAAGCTGACCACCGTCCGACTTCCGTAACCACATCCAGGTTGGCCGTTTATCTGCCACCAGAGCCTCCACGACCACGCACTGACCACAGCGGGGGGCGAGCGACCTCCAGCCCGGCGCCCGCGAAGATGCTTAGGTGGCCGAGGGCTGGTGGAGAAGACGAGGCCTCAAGGCACGACCCGAGGTGCGAGCGGGCGGGCGGGTGGGCGCCCCTCCTGCCACGCTAGGAGGTTAGGACACCAGCAGGTGCCAGGGAGGCTTAAGACAAGGAAGGACCTCTCTCTCTCTCTCTCTCTCTCTCTCTCTCTCTCTCTCTCTCTCTCTCTCTCTCTCTCTCTCTCTCTCTCACACACACACACACACACACACATACCCTATACACCTCCCTAATCAGCGGATGATAGACAGTTCCTTAAGAAACCTTGTCATGATGATAATGATGATGTTGTTGTTGTTGTTGTTGTTGTTGTTGGGGTGGGGTGAGGGGGGGGTGGAGGAGGCACGACAAACTCTGAGGAAAACACTAGGTCACACTGGACAGGCCAGCCGTTTTCTATTTTACGAGACTGGAAGGTGGGATGGGAGGAGGTTGAAAATCGCTGACCATGTGGAGGCCAGCTACATCGTTAACCCACCTGGAGTGAAATGATTCTAATCAACGTTAAGTCATCGTCGTATTCCTGAGTCAAGTTCTCAAAGCTCAAGGGGCGAAGTTGTCGTACTTCAAAGGGTCAAGTTGTCGTACTCAGCCAACGAGGCCAAGTCGACGTACTCAACGAGGTCAAGTCGTCGCTCTCAACGAGGTCAAGTCGTCGTACTCAACGAGGTCAAGTCGTCGTACTCAAGATGCAAATTCGTCGTACTCAACGGGGTCAAGTCGTCGTACTCAGCCAACGGGGCTAAGTCGTCGCACTCAGGATGTAAAGTCGTCTTACCCAACGAGGTCAAGTCGACGTACTCAACGGGGTTGTCGTCGTACTCAACGGGGTCAAGTCGTCGTACTCAGCCAACGGGGCTAAGTCGTCGCACTCAGGATGTAAAGTCGTCTTACCCAACGAGGTCAAGTCGTCGTACTCAACGGGGTTAAGTCGTCGTACTCAACGGGGTCAAGTCGTCGTACTTAAAGAGCCAAGTTGTCGTACTCAAGGTGTAAAGTCGTCGTACTCAAAGGGGATCAAGTCGTCGTACTTAAATGGGATCAAATCGTCGTCCTTAATGGGATCAAGTCGTCGTACTTAAAGGGGATCAAGTCGTCGTGCTAAAAGGGGATCAAGTCGTCGTACTTAAAGGGGATCAAGTCGTCGTACTTAAAGGGGATCAAGTCGTCGCCCTTAATGGGATCAAGCCGCCGTACATCAAGGGATTAAGACAGCTCAGCAGTGGTCAGTGGTGGTGTTCAGAACGAACGTCACACAACACTTCAAAAGCAGCAGCAGCAACACCACAACTGCCAGCAGCTTTGCACAATGGATCACACACACACCCACACACACACACCCACAACTAAACCATTTCTCCATATTGAGTATTTTTCTTTTTTTCCGGAATAGACAAATCTTGGTAAGGCGAGATCAAACATAGCAAGATAACGTATAATAGGTCTAAGGCTAGACCAAAAATAGCAAGATAACGTACAACAGGTCTAAGCCTAGACCAAACATAGCAAGATAACGTACAACAATTCTAAGGCTAGACCAAACATAGCAGGATTGCTCATAACAAGTCTAAGGCTGGACCAAACATAGCAAGATAGCTCATAACAGGTCTAAGGCTAGACCAAACATAGCAAGATAAGGTACAACAGGTCTAAGGCTAGACCAAACATAGCAAGATAGCTCATAACAGGTCTAAGGCTAGACCAAACATAGCAAGATATCATACAACAGGTCTAAGGCTGGACCAAACATAGCAAGATCAGGTACAACAGGTCTAAGGCTAGACCAAACATAGCAAGATAGCTCATAACAGGTCTAAGGCTAGACCAAACATAGCAAGATATCATACAACAGGTCTAAGGCTAGACGAAACAGCAAGATAACGTACGACAGCTCTAAGGCTGGACCAAACATAGCAAGATAAGGTACAACAGGTCTAAGGCTGGACCAAACATAGCAAGATAGCTCATAACAGGTCTAAGGCTAAACCAAACATAGCAAGAAAACGGTCAACAGATCTAGGACCAGACCAAACACAGCAACATAACGGCCAACGGTGAACGTCAGGCCGGACAAAACATAGCAACATAACGGTCAACAGTGACTCGTCAAACAAAACGTGGCATAATAACGGTCCGGCAAAACATGGCAGCGCTCGGGACAACACCACTCAACAAAGACACGCAAGAAACAACTAAACTACTGAACACTCATACAAGTGAACACCTGTATATCCAACAGTGAGAGAAAAAAATAATAGACTAGAATGGCCCCCCCTAAAACAAAATCCAATAAGGAGTCTATTGTTTACAAAACTTGTCAGCAGCCCAACTCGAAGCGAGAACCATTAGGGTCCTCGGGCGTCGCCGCCGCGCGGGACGGAGGGAGACAGAGAGGGAGGCTGACTGGCCTGGCTGGCTTGGTCCTCGGTCCACACCAACCGTGCCTTCACAACAGCAACTTGCAAGTCTTCCAAACGGTGTCATCTGATCCAGGTACACTATACGGTACTGGGGCACGGCTACGGTACTTGCTTGATCTCACCCAACCTCTCCCACGCCCTTCCCTCAAGAGCTCACTCCCACCAAGCCGTACCCCGCTCTCCTCTCCTATCCCACCCACCCATGGACCAAGCGGACAGCCAGGTACCCCCCTCTCTCTGTCTCCTTCCTCTCCGAAAAAAAGTGGTTTTCAATGAGCTTTAGACAAGTCGACAGTACCCACGTGCCGTTTATGGTCCATTCTCCTGCTAGGAGACGTAAAAGGGACTAGTTAGGTGAGTGAGGGAGCGGACAAGACCTGCGAGTGTGTTAGGATGACACTCTCACTTACCGCTCTTGACACAGACAATTATATATACCTCAATAGTTATCCCACAGACGCAGAAAGGCACAGCGACTGTTGCTGTAGCGAATGTGCAGAAACGCCACTAATATTGACCACCACCGCGGCCAACGTGAACACTCTCAGCGAATATTACTGTGGCGGCTGTGCAGACATGCCATTAATAATGACCGCCATTGCGGCCAACGTGAACACTTTCAGCAAAAACACGGCTGTGGCGACTGTGCAGGCACATCATTAACATTAACACCGATCATTTTTGGAGAGGACGCAGACTCGGCGCTTTTAAAACAAAGACGGTCAGGTCATAACTGTTTGGAAAGGGACGTGGCAAAGTCTATCCCACAAACAAAACAACACGAAAACTTGTAAGGAATTGATCACATGAAGGCAATCCTTGATACGAAATCTAGAAGGTGTTCCATGGTCCACTTGTCCTCACCAACATAGCAGCACAATGGCAGTGAAATAAACATTATAAATACCGTCTGGAAACTAACATACAATCTGTGATTACATCCCATGACGAAGGGGAATATATTTTTTCACGTTATGGGCTAGAGTAAGTTTCAAGTTAAAGCTACTTAAAAGTGCCATAACTTATACAAAAAACAAAGCAGAGCTTTGGGCCTTCATCCATTCAATTATTTAGTCGCTGGCATATAACTTTACAGTTTCATGAGGATCTGATTCAAAGCTTCCAAGTTATGACCAAGGTTAAGATGCAGGTTGTTATGACACCAGACGACGGACGGAGGAGCGGATGGACAAAGCGATCCTCAAGTGTCTACCATGCAACATAGGCGACACAAAATCCAGTCCCATCATCATAGCCAACACTACAACCCCTCGTACCACCATAACTACCAGTACCATCATCACGAACCTCACATTAATAAGGAACGATAAGAGCAAAGGAACGTCTATTGTGTCAAGAGGAACAAATGGACGACAAGAGAAACAAAGGAACGCCTCTAGAAACAATGGAACGTCTGGAGGAACAAAGGAATGTCTGGAGGAACAAAGGAATGTCTGGAGAAACAATGGAACGTCTGGAGAAAGAAAGGAACGTCTGGAGAGACAAAGAAACGTCTGGAGAACCAAAGGAACGCCTGAAGAAACAAAGGAATGTCTTAAGAAAACAAAGGAACGTCTGGAGAAACAAAGAAACGTCTGAAGAACCAAAGGAACGCCTGAAGAAACAAAGGAATGTCTTACGAAAACAAAGGAACATCTGGAGGAACAAAGAAACGTCTGAAGAGATACAAGAATGTCTGTAGAAGCCAAAGACAAGAACAGCCAAAGCATGATATCAACAGCCAAGGAAATACCAGAACTAAAACTACAAAAGCCAAAGGAGGACCGGAGCAGCCAAGAAAGGACTGCAAGAGCCAAGAACGAACTAGAAGAACAAAGGCTGGGCTGGAAGAGCCAAGGATTGACTGGCCTGACCATGGTAAGACTGGAAGGGTGGTATGGACTGGACCACTAAGAAAGGGCAGGTAAAAACAACGGAAGGAGTGGCACAACGAAGTATGGACTAGCACAGCCAAGTTAGCGATGATATAAGCCAATGATTATAAATACAACTCGAAGGCTCACTAGGACAAGTGAGAGAGACTGGAACAATCTAAATGACGTTGGTAAAACATAACTGGGTTCATTTGACAGGGATATCTATGAGGGTGATCCAAACCCAAGGACGAGGAAGACGAACTTGAGCTGGTACTCGAACAAAGACATGACAGAGAGTCAGAGGGAAGGTCGGAAAAGACCAGGGAGGAGCTGGAACGAGCAAGGGCAGGTGGCAGGAAGGAAGGAGTGAAGCAGGTTCACTTCCCGCCTGGAATGAGACGTGAACCATAATGACCACTTTAAAAGACAGTCTCCTGGACACGTGCTGATGAGCCGCAGGACGCACGTGCTCTCACCCAGCTCAGGTTACTTTGGGGACGCCCCACAAGAGGCGTCGAGAGCTAACACGTACCCTAGGGTAAACCACCTCGCCGGAACATTCCTCCTCCTCCATCTATCAACTTTTTTTTTCTTTCCACCTAAACTTACCAAAGCAACGACCCTACAGAGGGAGAGCAACGAGCTCGTGAACAAAGAAGCACAATATGCGTGTAATGTGACGCGTAACGATGACCAAGTGAGGACTCGGGTCTTCGTTTTACATTCAGAGGAGGATTAAGTGGGTTCTCCGGGGCCTCCTGGGGGCTGCCAGTACCTTCGTCAGCGTTTTACCTTCGTCTTGGTCCTCCTGACGAGTGTCTTCTCTCCAACTCTACACCCTCCACGGCCCTTGAACTCTTTCTTGGCCTTACTCTCTCAACATCTAAGAAAGATCTAGTCTACTGCTGTTAACATTATATATACGTGTACACACACACACACACACACACACACACATATATATATATATATATATATATATATATATATATATATATATATACATATATCTTTTTTCTTTCATACTATTCACCATTTCCCGCATTAGTGAGGTAGCGTTAAGAACAGAGGACTTGGCCTTTGAGGGAATATCTTCTTTTGGAAAATTTAAAAAAAAAAAAATGAGAGGGGAGGATTTCCAGCCCCCCCCCCCCCCCCCCCCGCTCCCTTCCCTTTTAGTCGCCTTCTACGACACGCAGGGAATACGTGGGAAGTATTCTTTCTCCCCTATCCCCAGGGATGATATATATATATATATATATATATATATATATATATATATATATATATATATATATATACTGATGCTCGTGTCCTGAAAAAGCTGATGCTCTCGCCAAACATGCACTTGATGTAATATGCCGTCGACAACACTGGTCTGTCAATTAAGAGTCTTGGAACCGTAATTAGGGAAAGGCAGCAACGCATCTATCTCATGAACACAGACGAGTGCAGTCTGCCACTGGCAGATCCATTGCCCATCACAGTGAACGCGTCTTAAGTACAACATGTGTATGGAGAGAGCAACATTACCATCATACTACGAGATGGTGGGGCTGGTCGATTGTTGCTAGGCTACAGGTTCTACTGGCGCTGTGGCCTACCTGGAGATATGCTAGGCAATAGGTTCTACTGGCGCTGTGGCCTACCTATAGATGTGCTAGGCTACAGGTTCTACTGGCGCTCTGGCCTACCTATAGATGTGCTAGGCTACAGGTTCTACTGGCGCTCTAGCCTACCTGGAGATGTGCTAGGCTACAGGTTCTACTGGCGCTCTGGCCTACCTATAGACGTGCTAGGCAATAGGTTCTACTGGAGCTCTGCTTACCTATAGATGTGCTAGGCTACAGGTTCTACTGGCGCTCTAACCTAACAGGAGATGTGCTAGACAATAGCCTATCTGGAGATGTGCTAGGCTACAGGTTCTACTGGCGCTCTGGCCTACCTATAGATGTGCTAGGCTACAGATTCTACTGGCGCTCTGGCCTACCTGGAGATGTGCTAGGCTACAGGTTCTACTGGCGCTCTAGCCTACCTGGAGATGTGCTAGGCTACAGGTTCTACTGGCGCTCTGGCCTACCTATGGACGTGCTAGGCAATAGGTTCTACTGGAGCTCTGCTTACCTATAGATGTGCTAGGCTACAGGTTCTACTGGCGCTCTAACCTAACAGGAGATGTGCTAGGCAATAGCCTATCTGGAGATGTGCTAGGCTACAGGTTCTACTGGCGCTCTGGCCTACCTATAGATGTGCTAGGCTACAGATTCTACTGGCGCTCTGGCCTACCTGGAGATGTGCTAGGCTACAGGTTCTACTGGCGCTGTGGCCTACCAGAAGATGTTCACTCATGGGGAATAGGTTCCTTACCAAAAATATGTTCACATGAACACTATGTCTCACACTGTGGGGGAAAAAAAATTGAACTTATTAGGGTTCAATAACCCTTACAAAAATTGGCTTAACACTTTATTGTTGTTATCAAGATAACCAGTATTCTGATACTGTATTTATTCTCTGCATCTTGAAGATAAATGTACTATATGGAAGAGTGTAAGCTTCTGTAACGAACCAATTCAGCAACAAAACATGTGGCCAGTGACCTCTGACAATGATCACTTGTGACCTCAGTAATCGGCTTTTGCGCTGCCTCATACGGGATCAGCATGGGGTGTCTTATAAACTAGAGGCATATATATATATTGTTACGGAACACGTGTGCTTGTGCTCACATGATCGCGTATATAACGTGTGTGTGTCCTTATGGTATTGATATTTCTTATCAGGACGAGGATTAAGGCCTCCCTCTGAGACGTCCTCCGAGCGTCAGTTCACACCAAGCATTAGGCGTAATACTTTAATTTTAATTTTATTTTGAAACCAGATGGTCATTTGTCCTTGAGCACCCCGACCCTTCTCTGAGGAGGGGGGGGGGGGGGGATTGTTGTCGTCAGCTGCGGAATACTTCACCACCCGTACTGGACATGTCATCGCTGCAGGCTTACCAGAGGGAGGGTGATCTACGCAGTTTTGTGTGACTGTTCCTCCAACCAATCAGAATACTTTAAGGCTCATAGCCAATCAAAATGTAAGGTTGTATAGCTAGCAGGGAACGCTTGTCTTTACTGTAATATATACCCATGACACCCGCTGAGTCTCGCTCTTTCTAGCCCAGCGAGGTAAGTGGTCCACCCTTGCTGTAAGTCCTGCTGTGTTGTAAGCCTGTAAGCCCTGCTGTGTAATAAGCCCATTACCTAAGTGTTGTGCTGTAAGCCCGTTATAATTATCAGTGTAATGTTATCGAAGAACTGCCATAGAGGAAAGAGAACTCCTGGCTTGAAATCTTATCTGGAATGTTAAGTCATGTACAAATGTTATCTTATGTTCAATGTTAACTCTAATGTTCAGTGTTAACGTAATGTTTCATGCTTGATTTATGTGCCTATCTTTGTACACTTGAATTCTTTCATTATAAGTAGATTTAGTGTAATGCTGGTCTTTAATTCAATCCCATAACTTTATTGTTGTGTTATCCTGAGTTGTGCAACTTGACAAATCTATAACGTCCTTGCAAGACAAGGAACAGTAGTATTTGTAACATATGTTACTTGCGACCTTGCCTGAATAAGTGTTGAATTCGTAACAATATATATGCAAGAGTCCTGGAAAGAGGGGCAAGTATGAAGTCTGTTGGGGATGAGAGAGCTTGGGAAGTGAGTCAGTTGTTGTTCGCTGATGATACAGCGCTGGTGGCTGATTCTTGTGAGAAACTGCAGAAGCTGGTGACTGAGTTTGGTAAAGTGTGTGGAAGAAGAAAGTTAAGAGTAAATGTGAATAAGAGCAAGGTTATTAGGTACAGTAGGGGTGAGGTTCAAGTCAATTGGGAGGTGAGTTTGAATGGAGAAAAACTGGAGGAAGTGAAGTGTTTTAGATATCTGGGAGTGGATCTGTCAGCGGATGGAACCATGGAAGCGGAAGTGGATCATAGGGTGGGGGAGGGGGCGAAAATTTTGGGAGCCTTGAAAAATGTGTGGAAGTCGAGAACATTATCTCGGAAAGCAAAAATGGGTATGTTTGAAGGAATAGTGGTTCCAACAATGTTGTATGGTTGCGAGGCGTGGGCTATGGATAGAGATGTGCGCAGGAGGATGGATGTGCTGGAAATGAGATGTTTGAGGAAAATGTGTGGTGTGAGGTGGTTTGATCGAGTAAGTAACATAAGGGTAAGAGAGATGTGTGGAAATAAAAAGAGCGTGGTTGAGAGAGCAGAAGAGGGTGTTTTGAAATGGTTTGGGCACATGGAGAGAATGAGTGAGGAAAGATTGACCAAGAGGATATATGTGTCGGAGGTGGAGGGAACGAGGAGAAGAGGGAGACCAAATTGGAGGTGGAAAGATGGAGTGAAAAAGATTTTGTGTGATCGGGGCCTGAACATGCAGGAGGGTGAAAGGAGGGCAAGGAATAGAGTGAATTGGAGCGATGTGGTATACAGGGGTTGACGTGCTGTCAGTGGATTGAATCAAGGCATGTGAAGCGTCTGGGGTAAACCATGGAAAGCTGTGTAGGTATGTATATTTGCGTGTGTGGACGTGTGTATGTACATGTGTATGGGGGGGGGTTGGGCCATTTCTTTCGTCTGTTTCCTTGCGCTACCTCGCAAACGCGGGAGACAGCGACAAAGTATAAAAAAAAAAAAAAAAAATATATATATATATATATATATATATATATATATATATATATATATATATATATATATATATATATATATATTCCTATGAGTTTATGGGGAAAAACTACGATCATTGTGTTGACTGAAGTAATGCCATCTCAGTTATCAACTCTAACTCCAGTATCACGAGAAATATCACTGAATCTTCTATTATCAAACACACATAGAATTATGATCTTGATATTAGTTAAGGTTTATAAAAACTGGATAGCTTTAATGTTGATAAAATTTGTAAACAATTCCCCTTCTTGTCCACATAATAAGTTTATGATACGATCGTTGTTTGTCTTGGACAATCACGTGTTTACCAAAGGGCGTCCTAGCTACGTCTCTTCGTTGTATATCAGCTGGCTTATAGTTCTTTCTTGTATCTCACCTGATGATATGATTATTACACGAAAGTGCACTTGGGAACTTACCGTGTTTCATTTCCCCCGTGGACTCATAGGAATATACTTGATCACGTGCAAAAGAAAATCCCTTGTTTATAAATGAAGACGCCTCTTCCTCCTTGTGCTTCACCTCAAACCTCACACCGTACCGGTATATGAGCCAGTTTCTTACTCACACGCAAACACCCAGCCATCCACACACACACACACACACACACACACACGCGGTGCTACATGAGCACCTCTTCTCCCGCCCCACCACCACACATATCCTCACACTGATACAAGAGCAACTCGTCCGCCCACCCACCCACCCACACACAAAATGAGCACTCCTTCTACCGTCCCAACCAAGGGCATTGACAGAGGTACCAACCTTATCCCACACCTTTACACATAAACACAAGAGCACTCTACCCACCGACCCACCCACCCACACACACACACATCACACAAATACACCACTCTTCCACAAACATAAGAACTACCACACAAAACACACACAACCAAGCACAACATCCGCTCACACACACACATACACACACACACACACACACATACTCACAAAAAGCAAACCTTATCTAAACACTCCACAGAATCACACATTCAAGAGTTCTTAACTTCCACATCCACCCACTTACCTACACACACACACACACACACACACACACACGAAAGCCCTCTCCATCCATCCCTTCCCTGCCGACCCACTCACCAGCAAAAACCTGCCTCTCCGCCCCTGCACAGCAACACCACCACAAGAGCCTCCACCCGCAACAGTTGGCTGTCGGTGCTGAACAAATTCACATTTGGGACGTTTAAGGGTAAGACTGCCATACTGGGAAGCAGCCAAGGGCAAAGGCTTCCCGAGAGACAATGATAAATAAGGACCAGGTGGAGGATTTACTGATGGAAGACAAACTAATGAGGGAAGGGAGAGAGAGAGAGAGAGAGAGAGAGAGAGAGAGAGAGAGAGAGAGAGAGAGAGAGAGTATTAGGGTAGACAGAGCGTGACATACAGAAGAATCAGCCAGCCAGGGGGCGACAAGAACGAAAACGAGGAGAGGGTAGAGAAGAAGGGGGGGTACCTGGACCCGAGAGAGACGAAAATGGAAAAAGAGGTTGTCGAACCCAACGGTTCTGGCGGACGAGGAAGGAGAGATCCACGATGTAAGGAGAGGTGGAAGTAAACGGTGTGGACGAGGAAGCCCCAACCAGTGTTAGGCGCGAGGGGTAAGAACAGACAACCACGCACACACAAACACACACACGGTGGGGTCAGCAGCTGACGAATACGGGTGCCCGTAACTGGAGGAGGAGCAGAAGAGTGCCGTGCGAGGCACAAGCAAGCAAGCAAGGAGGGGAGAAAGGCGCAGCGGAGGAGGAGGAGGAGGAAGAGGCCACCACGAGCTGTATTTTTAGGCGGGCGTAGGTTGTCCAGGGCGGTAAGCACCTCCTCCCTCGCTATATCAAGAAAACAGATTCACTTCACCGCCATGCACAGGGGAGGGTTGATCCTCCGCCATGCGCAAGGGAAGGGCGACAGCACACGCTCAGATTCCGTGTCAAGAACTGGCATACACACATAGCACAAGGGAGTGTCGTGTACCCTCACACAGTCAGCTTACTGTCGGTGTTAAATATATCAACGCTCGTGTGACGCAAATCTGCTCTGTTCCATAGGTCATAAACACGTAAGACAGCGACGAGAAGCGAAAACGAGAGCGCGGGAAAAACACGAACGCATTGCGTACATCCCGCGCCAGATGACGGGGTCGGGGCGAGTGTGTGTGTGTGTGTGTGTGTGTGTGTGTGTGTGTGTGTGTGTAGGGGCGCAAAGAAGGACAGATCAAACACAAAAAAACAAGGAAAACAAACGGGGGTTGTTTGTGGTTTGTGGAAAAAAGAACCCCCTTCCTCCATCATCGCCAGGCACACACTCCAGCACACATGGGCCAGACTGCCTGACCCATGCCCCACCCCCTCCACACACACACACACACACACACACACACACACACACACACACACATCCATAACACAGGCGAATTCATACAGCACCCAACATCCACGGAAACACTCGATGCAAACAGGTCCACCCGCAACACTTTATCATGATGCAAACCAACCAACACGAAACACCCACAGCACACCCCCTCTGGCCACACAGGAGACACAAGAGCAGCAACACTTGACAAGCAAAAAGTATATAATCAAAAAGGATTTCTTTAACACAGTAGAAACATTTTGTCACGTCTCTGTGAACAGATGATATGCGCAAGTCGTTCCTGGGCTTCGAACGACTTTGGTGCTGGGGTGCTCATCTCCTTGAGCATGACCGAACGACTCTGGGGCTTGTCGGTACGACCCTGGAGCATGGAGGTACGACCCTGGAATGTAGGTGCGACCCTGGAGCATGGAGGTACGACCCTGGAATGTAGGTACGATCCTGGAGCATGGAGGTGCGACCATGGAGCTTATCGGTACGACCCTGGAGCATGTAGGTACGACTCTGTAGCATCTAGGTACGACCCTGGAGCATGCAGGTACGACTCTGGAGCGTGGAGGTACGACCATGAAGCATGTAGGTACGACCATGGAGCATGGAGGTACGACCATGGAGCATGGAGGTACGACCCTGGAGTATGTATGTTCGACCATGGAGCATATAGGTACGACCATGGAGCATGGAGGTACGACTTTGGAGCATGGAGGTACGATCCTCGAGCAAGAAGGTACGACCCTTGAACACGTGGGTACGACCCTTGAAGAGCATGTTACGATCCTTAAGCACGACTGTACTACCCTTCAGCACGACTATACGACCATTGAGCATGACCGAACGACCCTCGAGCATGATGATGCGACCCCTGAGCACGACGGTACGACCCTTCAGCACGACGGTGCGACGCTTTGGACACGAAGTTACGACTCATGAGGACGACGGAACGACCCTCGGGCACTACGGTACGACCCTTCCCATAAGGAGAGAGAGAGAGAGAGGGGGGGGGGGCAGCGCGTAGCGCTCACCGTAAGAAAACTTAAATATCACCTGTTCCGTGCGAGATGGAGAAACGCCTGCAGCCTACATGTAGGTGAAGCATAGAGAGGAAAAAACCTAACTGGTCCAGGGAAGAAAACCTGACAGCCAATGAAATGCTAGGTCACTGTTCCGCGTCACATGCCTAATGGCAAAATCTTGTAAGTACTCTCTCTCTCTCTCTCTCTCTCTCTCTCTCTCTCTCTCTCTCTCTCTCTCTCTCTCTCTCTCTCTCTCTCTCTCAGGGAGTGATAGAGCAACAAAAAAGGCCCAATAATGACCAGGGTAACTGCCAATTCCTACAACATTCCTTATTACGTTTCTATTAAGAGATAGATGAGGGAAGGCTGTGGACCTGGAAGAAGGCTCTCTGCTCCCTCATCCCACCTTCGGCAACACCAGCAGACGGGAAACAGAACACAGAGAGAGAGAGAGAGAGAGAGAGAGAGAGAGAGAGAGAGAGAGAGAGAGAGAGAGAGAGAGAGAGAGAGAGAATCT
Source organism: Panulirus ornatus (assembly GCF_036320965.1). Classification (NCBI taxonomy): domain Eukaryota; kingdom Metazoa; phylum Arthropoda; class Malacostraca; order Decapoda; family Palinuridae; genus Panulirus; species Panulirus ornatus. The sequence continues at coordinate 13,876,534 of NC_092286.1, forward strand.
CTCCCACTGGTGAAGTACGCATGCATGGAACTTAAAACAGGATTGAATCACCAGGAATAATTTACTGGCTTTTATCGTTCGCTGTTTCACGACGGCCAGCGAGACAGGAATAACCCTACAATGCACACGAAACAAACTCAAGCTCCGCACATACGCTCAACCACACAAAGACAGAGACGGCTTGAGTAATCCCTTGGCAGTTGGGGCAGAAGACTAACCTCTACAGCCTCACACACAGCTGGTGTCTCCGTGCCTAGGCAAGCGGTGGTGGGTGGGTTCAGGAGGAGGATTGCTCATCCTTCTGGGTATACCTCATCCTCTGACACCACCACCCTCCTCCTCCTCCCACACTTATTTCCCGCACTCGCTCAAACTGCGTTGTCGCTCCTGCGTCTCAACCCCTCCACCTCCTCCTCTTATTCCTGGTCCATCTCCTCCTCTCTTATCTTCTACGACATCGTCCTCGACAGCCGCCGCCCGCAGCTCACGAGGGACCCACCCTACGCCACCCGTCAGGGACCCAACCTACGCCACCCGCCAGGGACTCGCACGCCCTACACCACCCTCCGCTACATGTGACGACGGCTACATGTGACGACGTAGTTGTATGGCCTGGCCTGGCCTGGCCTGCCCCCTCCGCCTCTCACGGGCCACCACTCCTCCCGCCCCTCTCGTCACCATAAGATCCACCCTCTGCCAATCCTCTTTCCCTGTGTCTTCTTTCTTCTTCCTCCCGCCTCCTCTCCTTCCCTCGTTCTCCCGCTTCGATTCTCGCTTTCCTCTACTCCCCTTTCCCTTCTCTTTCCCTACACTAAGCACACCCTGTGACCGCTTCGCCATACCAGTGCTACTGACCTACGCACACACATACACACACACACATAACCTGAACCCAAGCGGAAAAAACACAGGCTACAGAAAGAAACACTTGCCCCTGGACTGGTTAATGGACCCCTGGCCATCTACCTTATCCCCCCCCCCCCCCCATACATCCCATCTCCTTCCGTATATGTACGTATTATTCCCCAGTCCATGTCTACCAGAATCTCACTCCTCCTGTACTGTCACGATCCATGGTTTCTTTACCTTCCTGGAGGGAAAGAGGTCGGGGCCAAGGTTCACGTCTGGCCAAGCGAGAGGACATGACGTCAGTTCAGTCGTTTGTTCATCACTCACGATGACGGTGGAGCGCGCACGCGCGCGCGCACACACACACACACACACACACACACACACACACACACACACACACACACACACAGTCTCTCGTACAAAACGAGTGAACACAGTTACGAATTAATGAGTGGAAACAAGGCCATGATATGCTATGTTGTCAGGATATAATATATCTACAGTTCGTTGTCAATGATGGCACGGAGCATATCTGCTCGCTCGCTTGGCCTTTCCTCTTAGACCTTAGCTCTGACCTCCTTCCAGCCAGGGGTGGTACAGAAACTGTGCCTGTATCAGTGTACTGAATACATAAGGTCCCCCAGGGGCGGTACAGAAACTGTGCCTGTATCAGTGTACTGAATACATAAGGTCCCCCAGGGGCGGTACAGAAACTGTGCCTGTATCAATGTACTGAATACATAAGGTCCCCCCATCCTCCGTCTGACCTCAGCAACTCACGTATACGTCTGTAACTATACACTCCAATTTGAGGACCGCGAGTTATAGTTTGGTCTAAGGCACAGGCGGTGGCCTGGAGGAACATCTGTACCATTACACTAAAACCTCACAACCATTAATCATCATTACCTTATTCATCAGCTGAGTGGTAAGACCGTACGAAGTAAAACACCGAAATCGACAGGAAACTCGCCAAATTATGTAGCCACAGAGCCAAGAATATTAAGAGATAGGAGGGAGTAGCCCACAGGAAAGGACCCCTGACACGTTTAAGGGCTTGGGAGAGATGGGAGGAGCAGGTGTAAACACAAGGACCCCTGAGAGGTTTAAGGGCTGGCGAGAGATGGAGAGGGACCGGCTAAAGACAAGGGGCCCGTGGGAGTCTAAGGGCTGGAGAGAGACGGGGAGGGGCCGTCTACATACAAGAGCCTGTGAGAGGCTTAAGGCTGGCGAGAGATGTGCAGGGGCCATCGCAAGATAAGGTTACCCGTGAGAGACCAAAGTCCCGGGCGAATCTTTGATCCCATCGCGATCCGAGCTGCTGGCGAACACGGGCCAACATCACAAGGTAAACAAAGCGCCCCTGGCAGACCCCTCCCCGCCTCTCCCAGCCAGCTGACTCCCGTATAATGGGCTCCTCAGGCACCTCCACGTCCCGTCACCGACCGCCATAAACTCTCTCAACCATCCATACACAAACTGTGACCAATCAAACATATACGAATCCATCAAAGAAAACTTTTCCTTCTTTCATTCGTCCGTCAGAGAGTTCTTTCTTTCTTTCCATGTGAACCAAATGGACTCCAGACCAACCCGGAAACAACCCTCCAACACCACCCGCTTGCCTGTGTCGTACCCCCGGCAGGTACAGGGTACATCCAGAACACCATCAACTGCCACCACCACCACCACCACCGCAGGGCTGCCCTACATCTCCTCAGGTGCGGTGTGTGTGTGTGTGTGTGTGTGTGTGTGTGTGTGTGTGTGTGTGTGTGTGTGAGGTGGTGCTGGGTGGTGGTGGAGGTTCGTCCTTGGGTTGTGGTAGTGGTGGTAAGAGACGGTAAGTGATGGTGTGTGTGTGTGGGGAGGGGGGAATGTTGTTGCTTGTGGTTGAGAATGATGGATGGGGTGGTAGAATAATCCCACTACCACCACACAAGCACCAATCCACACCCCACCACGACCACCACCATACCACACCCCACCACCACCACACAAGCACCATACCACACAGCACCACCACCACACAAGCACCATACCACACCCCACCACCACCACACAAGCACCATACCACACAGCACCACCACCACACAAGCACCAATCCACACCCCACCACCACCACCACACTTACAGTGTACGTCCTCACTGTCATGTTACACTTTGTACTCCTCCCGTCCCCAGGTCCAGCGTGACCTGTATTCCTCCTCCCGTCCCCAGGTCCAGCATGACCTGTATTCCTCCTCCCGTCCCCAGGTCCAGCATGACCTGTATTCCTCCTCCCGTCCCCAGGTCCAGCATGACCTGTATTCCTCCTCCCGTCCCCAGGTCCAGCATGACCTGTATTCCTCCTCCCGTCCCCAGGTCCAGCATGACCTGTATTCCTCCTCCCGTCCCCAGGTCCAGCATGACCTGTATTCCTCCTCCCGTCCCTAGGTCCAGCATGACCTGTATTCCTCCTCCCGTCCCCAGGTCCAGCATGACCTGTATTCCTTCTCCTGTCCCCAGGTCCAGCATGACCTGTATTCCTTCTCCCGTCCCCAGGTCCAGCATGACCTGTATTCCTTCTTCCGTCCCCAGGTCCAGCATGACCTGTATTCCAACTCCCGTCTCCAAATATCACAATATCTGGCTGGACATATTGTGACCTCTGCCCCCATCCCCCTCACACACACACACACACACACATACACACACACACACACAAACAAACATAACCTTGTCTTCCAGAGTAAAACAATGTGTGTGTGTGTGTGTGTGTGTGTGTGTGTGTGTGTGTGTGCGCGTGTAGGGCAGTCTCAGCCCTGACTCTGACTGGCCTAGATAACTAGTCATGTTTCCCAACGACCTTCACCCCTTCCCCCACCACCCCCTCCCCTTCATTCTCCCCCTCCCCTACGACCTTCACCCCATCTCCACCCCCTTCCTCCTTTCCTCCCTCCCCTACCACGCTAACTTCACCCCTTACCTTTCTCCCTCCAACCCCCCTTACCACGCTAACTTCACCCCTTCCCTTTCTCCCTCCAACCTCCCCTACCACGCTAACTTCACCCCTTCCCTTCCACCCTCCTCCCTACTGACCCACATCTCGTACCCATTTCTCTCGCGTCTTGTTTCTGTACAGTACTCGAACGCCTCGTTCCCAATGGGCTGATGCGTATCATCGCGTCCCACTTATCCCCTCACCTCTCTGGCTGGCTTCCTGCCAGGTAGGTGTACACATCGCCAGGTAGGAGTACACCATCACTGTACTTCGCCCACCTACGAGAGAGTACGCGTCCAGCCTTCCATACAGACCTCAAATCTGCCTGTGATACCGCGAATCGAGGACATCCTACCAGAGGAACTTTCCCACCTCGGCGTCAGAGGGTCAGACGGACGCCGTGGTATCTCTCGGACCGCCACTTCGAAGTCGTGTTCAGAGGGCGTCCTCAGTGGCTCGTTCCCTTCGGCCACAGAGATCCCACAAGGAGGCGTCCTTCGTCCAACATTACTCACACGTTCTCAATGCTCAAACTTCTCAAAAACCTTCAACTTGATAACTTGATGACATCTGTCTTAGCCCCCTCCTCAAGCGAGAGACTTCAAGTTCTACTTGACCAGGTCACTCAAGTGTCATCTAGTCATTAACAACGTCAAATAATAATAATAAAAAAAAGCTAACTTACGATGAACATAACAGACATCTGAAACTACCCCTTGTGCTTCACAATGATGCATCTGAAACACGTTCTCTCCTACACCTACCTAGACCTCAATATCGGTCCCCCCCTCAGTAATCCACAAACATCTGTGTCCAGCCTAAAATCTAAGCTCCTCCGTCACCTACAACCTCTTCGTGCCCGCACAGGCAAGAAAACAGGTGTGGGCATCAATACTGTTAAACAACTTCTAATCGTTGTGCGCACGATCTGTACCAGCTCAATAGTGGATCCGAAACTCCTTCGTCCCCGTGAGGTGGTACAGAATAAAACTGACACCAATTCTAAGTTGTCTAATGTCGACCAGGGTATTAAATACGAGAACTGAGCTTGTCCTTCCCACAATCACTGATTCCATTCAAGGCTTTGATGCAGGTTTTAATGGCAAGTGTCTCATAACCCCCCCGCCGCGCCGCGCCGCTCAGTTCTGAACAACACCTTCTACGAGATATTGACGACCGCAATTTCCTCCGTGAAATAACCCACTATCATTCATCACAGCACCGACAGGAGGCTCGACCTTAGCCGACTCCAGCTACGGCAAACAATATCCTTAAACCCTTGGCACATCAGACCTCTCCAAATTGATGACTGTCAACTTCCTAAGGACTAAAATGTGAACAAGTAGATGGTGTGCTTACCGCCATGCCTGATATCACAATGCTTTTATATATATATATATATATATATATATATATATATATATATATATATATATATATATATTCTTTTTTCTATTTTGCTTTGTCGCTGTCTCCCGCGTTAGCGAGGTAGCGCAAGGAAACAGACGAAAAAAATGGCCCAACCCACCCCCATACACATGTATATACATACACGTCCACACACGCAAATACACATACCTATACATCTCAATGTACACATATATATACACACAAAGACATATACATATATACACATGTGCATAATTCATACTGTCTGCCTTTATTTGTTCCCATCGCCACCTCGCCACACATGAAATAACAACCCCCTCCCCCCTCATGTGCGCGAGATAGCGCTAGGAAAAGACAACAAAGGCCACATCCGTTCACACTCAGTCTCTAGCTGTCATGTAATAATGCACTGAGACCACAGCTCCCTTTCCACATCCAGGCCCCACAGAACTTTCCATGGTTCACCCCAGACGCTTCACATGCCCTGGTTCAATCCATTGACAGCACGTCGACCTCGGTATACCACATCGTTCCAATTCACTCTATTCCTTGCACGCCTTTCACCCTCCTGCATGTTCAGGCCCCGATCACTCAAAATCTTTTTCACTCCATCTTTCCCCTTCCAATTTGGTCTCCCACTTCTCGTTCCCTACACCTCTGACACATATATCCTCTTGGTCAATCTTTCCTCACTCATTCTCTCCATGCGACCAAACCATTTCAAAACACCCTCCTCTGCTCTCTCAACCACACTCTTTTTATTACCATACATCTCTCTTACGCTTTCATTACTTACACGATCTCGCCTTCCACATATTTTTCAACGCTCCCAGAATCTTCGCCCCCCCTTGTGGGAAAACGGTAAGGCCGGCTCTGCCTCAACTTTTTAAAGCAATAACAACCTTATTCACTCTCAGTTAGGGAAAACTTAGCACCCTTGGTCCAGATCGACCTAATGCAAACTCGACGGTATTCTCATGGCAATATGAGGTATCTTGTTCTATTCCAAGTACATGCTGTAATCCTCTCTTCGACTCCAAACCAGCTCTTGCAACACTCGACGGTAAGGAGAACTCAGCCGGAAAGTGGTCCATCGATCATTCACTCCCGGCTTACAGAAGCCGGAAATAGCAGCCTATGCAGCCAGTTCCTGTTGGATACCTTCACATGTCGGACATTAAGCGTCATGACCAGGTGGATTAGTCTCTCTCAACATGGCTAAACGTTTGCTCTCAAGCCCCAATGCCAGACTTGGTCTAATCAAGGGTATAGTTCGCGGTGACCAAACCGCATTTGCCCGCGAGGAAGAAAACCTCTTGAGGGATTATGAATGAAGAAGAAGCTGCAGTACTGTGTGCTGTGATCTTTTCAGGCCAAAGAAACATCAATACAGAAGGCACCAGACCCATAACACACAATGTGGTGTTGTAACTGCTACAATACGCCTAGGAAGTCGCGAGACACCATGATCCTGTACATTCCCAATACCGACTCTGTTCTGTACTTAGATGAACATAAACTAAGACAATGTATCAGCGAATATCTCCCAAAAAATCAGTGATTTCAGACCTCAAGACTCCACTGTTCCGACAGTTTTGTGAGTCATAGTAACATCCTTGAAGACATTCTAACACTATAGCCACAAATTCGCCACGGCCCTGAGCTAGGTAAACACCTTGTGTAATCATGCCCAGTACAAGCACGTTCTGTAACTACAACATCCAGTGTATACTGTAACTTGATCTTATTAGTATTAATGTCAATATTAAGAACATGCCCAGCGCCCAGTATACTCTGTATGCCCGATATGTAACACATCTTTGACCTTCAATGTTCCTTTGAATGTTAACAACTGTACGCTGCAGTGTGTCCTGTTTCAAATACAAATCTCAGTGCATATGTGCTTTGTTTTTGTGTGTAAAGTGTAATCATAATGTTAACAAGATGGTCTCTACATGTATGACACATTAAGCTTGCTTTGTATTGCATCAATGTTACCTATGTTGCTGCCCACATCACTGACTGTCCTGTAAGCATAAGTCATGTATTTCATGTATCCTAGACCTCCATCCCCCCATTGGGTTCCTGGGCCCCACTTGAGCCCACCTATCACTCTCCTAGGTCCATGTATTGTACCCACTGTAAGCTCTGTACTGGTCTCAACCTACCCCTAGATAGCCATCCTTCACCCATGCTCTCCCTGGAATGCTGTGTTTGTATATATATATATATATATATATATATATATATATATATATATATATATATATATATATATATATATATATATCCAAACAATACATAATTTAAAGCATAAAAACTCCATACTCTCAGCTTCCCCATGTGACCTTCACCTATTTCCTTTCCCTACTCCCTCTCTCCCCTGCGACCTTCACCCCTCACCTCTCTCTCTCTCTCTCTCTCTCTCTCTCTCTCTCTCTCTCTCTCTCTCTCTCTCTCTCTCTCTCGCTCCAGCCTACCAGCTGTCGTCATGGCAACGCCTGGAAATAGATCACTCAACCCGGCCACATTGGCCACCTGGAGGCAACCCCACGAACCACAAAAATTAATAGCACAAAAAGTTATACGTAAAATAAAATAGAAACTCCAGATACATCCAGAATTACTGGCCAACTAGAATCCCCCTGGTCGAGGTACAGTCCCCCCTGGTCGAGGTACAGTCCCCCCTGGTCGAGGTACAGTACCCCCTGGTCGAGATATAATCCCTCTGGTCGAAGTACAGTCCACCTTAGTAGAGGTACAGTTTCCCCTGGTCGAGGAACAGTCTCCCTGGTAGAGGTATAGTCTCCCTGGTCGAGATACAGTCCCCCTGGTCGACGTACTGTTTCGTCTGGTCGAGGTACAGTCTCTCTGGTCGAGGTACAGTCCCCCTGGTCGAGGTACAGTCTCCCATGGTAGAGGTACAGTCTCCCTGCTCAACGTACAGTCTCCCTGGTAGAGGTACGGTCTCCCTGGCAGAGGTACACTCTCCCTGGTCGACGTACAATCTCACCTGGTCGAGGTACAGTCTCCCTAGTCGAGGAAGAGTCCCCTGGTCTAGCTATAGTCCCACGGTCCAGCCACAGCTTACACGGTTGAAGTTAACATGCCGAGGGAAGCCACAACACACACCCTCTCATCTACTATCCTACCCACAGTGGGATGCTTAAGTACCTCCTACCCCAGCCATAGCGTCTCCCCACACCACCAGAGTCAGGGACAGTCCCTCCAACACAGGAGGGACCATAGGCCACACAGGCAGGGAGTGTTCCTCCAACACAGGCCGAGACAATGCCTCTAACACAGGAGGGGCTAAAGGCTAGAGAGGGAGGGACGGCCCCTCCAACACAGGAGGAACCAGAGGCCACACAGGCAAGGAGAGTTCCTCCACCACAGGAGGGACCAGAGGCCACAAGGGCAAGGACAATCCCTCCAACACAGGAGGGACCAAAGGCTACAGAGGGAGGGACTGTCCCTCCAACACAGGAGGGACCAAAGGCTACAGAGGGAGGGACTGTCCCTCCAACACAGGAGGGACCAAAGGCTACAGAGGGAGGGACTATCCCTCCAACACAGGAGGGACCAGAAGCCACACAGGAAGGGACTGTCCCTCCAACACAGGAGGGACCAAAGGCTACAGAGGGAGGGACTATCCCTCCAACACAGGAGGGACCAGAAGCCACACAGGAAGGGACTGTCCCTCCAACACAGGAGGGACCAAAGGCTACAGAGGGAGGGACTATCCCTTCAACACAGGAGGGACCAGAAGCCACACAGGAAGGGTCTGTCCCTCCAACACAGGAGGGACCAGAAGCCACACAGGAAGGGACTGTCCCTCTCGACACAGCAGAGGTTGGACGTCAAGTCAGAATAAGCAACACGCACAATATATAACTCTTAATAACATAATACCAGCACTAACCAGTTAAATACTTGGATGTAGCAGTTAATGGCCCTACAGGCCTTGTGTCTGCCATTACACACTTACGGCTTCCATTAACCATTTAAGAACAAGTTCGTCACTGGTACCCACCTACCCACCCCCTACCTTAAGGCTACATACTTAGCCCCTGGCCAAGTACTTCCACTAGCTCATACACTAAGCCAAATAACTGCCTTTAAACCCGCTATTCAGTCATAATTAGTAACCTCATTCACCTTTACCGGGCCACCTTGCTGCTGTTGCTTAATCGACCTATCAGCACGCGGTGATGTTAATTCAACTGGTTTAACGGTGGTTGGGTTTTGAACAACACCCCCCACCCCCCCTTTTAAGGACACGATCCCGGACCACTTGGCTAAGTTTATAAACTGTAATTCGAACCGACTATGAGGAGGAGGAGAGGAGGAAGAAGCCCCCCGCCCTTCCTCTCCTCTCCCCCGCCGTTAATGCAGCTTCAAACTTCTCGCTAAACTGCGGGTTAATCAGAGAACTTGACCTGCTGAACTGCTGCCCCTTCTTTTTTTTTTTTTGCCTTTGAGTACGACGGTGGAGCGGCGGCGACCCCTAGTGATACGAATAGCCTGGCACTCTTGACCTGACCCGTAAGGGTTAAGAGGCGTCATTCTCCAAGGGTCGTAACACTTTATGGTTGTAGTACCGTCGTACATGACCACTTCCCGTAGTAAAGACTACGTCACTTTAACTAGTCGACCTAGCCTAAAAACCTTAGAACTGAATTCCAACTCTACTACACCCCGAGTAATACGACAATGCTCATGTAACTTAGAACCTTTTACGTCGGTCGTATCTTTTCCCGACGTCTGAGAGATACGCAGTCGTAACGGACTTATTCTACGCCGTAGGCACGCAGCACGAGGATCTCTTCCAGCCGCGCAGCGCCGTGCGCAAGAGAGAGAGAGAGAGAGATCCTCGCCAATCGTAAATGACGCAATACGCCTCACCCGCTTCATCCCACCAGAGGAGACTGAAGGCGGAGGAGCCTTGAGCCAGACGACCCCAAACACGGTCTCTGGAAATTCGTGTCACGAAACAACTACGCAAGAACCTTGCACGGCCGCCCGGGGCGATAAACGGGGCTGAGTTTCCTCACCTCTGTCGTAAACGAGGCTTCGTTTCACTCCCCAAGATCAACGAGGCTACGTTCCATCACTTAGCGTTGCGATAAACGTGGCCTCGTTTCACCGCCTGAGATAAATGAGGCTACGTTCCACCGCCTATATCTGATAACGAAGCCACATTTCAACAAATACATTTGATAAACGAAGCTTCCATTACGTACATCTGATAAACGACGCTTAGCTCCACTCCCTACTTGCTATAATCTACGCTTTGCTCGACTACCAACTTCATTTAAACGAAGTTTCGTTAAACTATATCTCTGAGCGAATGTATAATCCTCAAAACCCATTCAAAGCACACTGCTTTAACCCCTCAATGCGCATTACGCGCCTAACTCAATGCGCACAATAACACCTCGAAACATGTAAACACACACCCACTCAACATACATAATCGGTCATGTCACACGCGCCAGCAACATCTGGCAACTATACCAAGACAAATTGCCAATCAATACTTAGTTCACCATACAGGGACTTCCCAGTCCCCACTATGAGCAATGTACTCTCATATCACCCTCATATTTACAACGCTGGAATACACTTTCAACAGAGTAATAAACAATAACTAAAGACAATACATGTTAACCAAGACTCTACGAATGTTATATGGGACACAAATATAAAGGATCTCTACTAAGTAAAATGACTTTTTTTTTCACTCGAGTCGTTGTTCTTACGGTAGACTTATTTCTATCCCATATCATAACACTCAACACCACACACATACCTACCACTCTACCTTATAAAAACTACATTGAAGTATCAGAACCTTTATGTTGTACATAAGGTTTAAAACCCTCCTTTAAGGGTGGGTAAATACTTGTGCGCATGCGTACTTTCGTTCGTGTTCTGCGCATGCGAGGATCCTGCCTCTTCGTATGTGAGTGCCAGACGGATGGCCTGACAAAGCCCTATAGGAAGACAGGAAGCCGACGTGCAAACAAATCCAGTCAATCATGGCGCCGCGAGCTGACATATATGGGGATCAGGAAAGTCAAGGTGACCCGTATGGAGGTTTGGGAGGCCATGGTGACCTACATGGAGGTTTGGGACGCTATGGCGACCTATTTGGAGGTTTGTGAGGCCATGGTGACCTACATGGAGGCTTGGGAGGCCATGGTGACCTTCATGGAGGTTTGGGAGGCCAGATTGACCTACGTGGAGGTTTGGGACACTATGGCGGCCTATTTGAGGTTTGGGAGGCCATGGTGGCCTACATGGAGGTTTGGGAGGCCATGATGACCTACATGGAGGTTTGGGAGGCCAGGGTGACCTGCATGGAGGTTTGAGAGGCCAGGGCGACCTACTTGGAAGTTTGGGAGGCCATGGGGACCTTCATGGAGGTTTAGGAGGCCATGTGACCTATTTGGAGGTTTAGGAGATTATGGTGACCTACATGGAGGTTTGGGAGGCGAGGGTGACTTACATGGAGGTTTGGGAGACTATGGTGACCTATTTGGAGGTTTGGGAGGACAGGGGGACCCATTAGAAGGTCTGGGAGGCCAGGGCGACCTACATGGAGGTTTAGGAAGTCATGGTGACCTATTTGGAGGTTTAGGAGGTCATGGTGACCTACATGGAGGTTTAGAAGGCCATGGGGACCTATTTGGAGGTTTAGGAGGTCATGGTGACCTACAATGAGGTTTGGGAAGCCATGGTGACCTACATAGAGGTTTAGGAGGCCATGGTGACCTACTTGAAGGTTTGGGAGGCCAGGGTGACCTATTTGGAGGTTTGGGAGGCCATGGTGACCTATTTGAAGGTCTGGGAGGCCAGGGTGACCTACATGAAGGTTTAGGAGGCCATGGTGACCTATTTGGAGGTTTGGGAGGCCAGGGTGACGTACATGGAGGTTTGGGAGGCCATGGTGAGCTACATGGAGGTTTAGGAGGCTATGGTGACCTATTTGGAGGTTTGGGATGCCAGGGTGATCTACATGGAGGTTTGGGAGGCCAGGGCGACCTACATGGAGGTTTGGGAGGCCATGGTGACCTACATGGAGGTTTAGGATCCCATGGTGACCTATTTGGAGGTTTGGGAGGCCAGGGTGATCTATATGAAGGTTTAGGAGGCCAGGATGACCTACATGGAGGTTTGGGAGGCCAGGGTGACCTATTTGAAGGTCTGGGAGGCCAGGGTGACCTACATGAAGGTTTAGGAGGCCATGGTGACCTATTTGGAGGTTTGGGAGACCAGGGTGACCTACATGGAGGTTTAGGAGGCTATGTTGACCTATTTGGAGGTTTAGGAGGTCATGGTAACCTATTTGGAGGTTTGGGAGGCCAGGTGACCTACATGGAGGTTTGGGAGGCCAGGATGACCTATGTGGAGGATTGGGAGGCCATGGTGACCTACATAGAGGATTGGGAGGCCAGGGTGACCTTCATGGAGGTTTGGGAGGCCATAGTGACCTATTTGGAGGTTTAGTTCATGGTGACCTACATGGAGGTTTGAGAGGCTATGGTGACCTACATGGAGGTTTGGGAGGCCAGGGGTGACCTATTTGGAGGTTTGGAAGGCCATGGTGACCTACATGGAGGTTTGGGAGGTCAGGATGACCTTCGTGGAGGTTTGGGAGGCTCTGGTGACCTTTCTGGAATTTTGGGAAGCAATGGTAACCTATTTGGAGGTTTGCGAGGCCATGGTGACCCATATAAAGATTGGGAGGCTAGGGTGATTTACATGTAGGTTTGGGAGGCCATGGTGACCTACTTGGAGGTTTGGGAGGCCATGGTGATCTATATGAAGGTTTAGGAGGACATGGTGACCTACATGGAGGTTTGGGAGGCCAGGGTCACCTACACGGAGGTTTGGGAGGCCATGGTGACCTATTTGGAGGTTTAGAAGGCCAGGGTGACCTACAAGGAGGTTTGGAAAACCAGGGTGACCTATATGGAGGTTTGGGAGGCCATGGTGACCTATGTGGAGGTTTAGTAGGCCAGGGTGACCTACAAGGAGGTTTGGGAGGCCAGGGTGACCTATATGGAGGTTTGGGAGGCTATGGTGACCTATGTGGAGGTTGTGAGGCCAGGGTGACCTACATGGAGGTTTGGGAGACCAGGGTGACCTACATGGAGGTTTGAGAGGCCAGGGTGACCTACATGGAGGTTTGGGAGGCCATAGTGACCTATTTGGAGGTTTGGGAGGCCAGAGTGACCTACATGAAGGTTTGGGAGGCCATGGTGGCCTACATGGAGGTTTGGGAGGCCATGGTGACCTACATGGAGGTTTGGGAGGCCATAGTGACCTATTTGAAGGTTTGGGAGGCCAGAGTGACCTACATGAAGGTTTGGGAGGCCATGGTGACCTACATGGAGGTTTGGGAGGCCATGGTGACCTACATGGAGGTTTCGGAGGCCAGGATGACCTTACATGGAGGTTAGGTGACCTATTCAGTTACGTAAACCAGTTCAGCAGTGAACCTTTTCGCGCTACACATCACTGCTCAAGGATGTTCGGGAGGTACTGCAGCAGTGATCCTTCTGCTAGCTTCTACACATTACTGCTCGAGAGAGAGAGAGAGAGAGAGAGAGAGAGAGAGAGAGAGAGAGAGAGAGAGAGAGAGAGAGAGAGAAGGGGGAGGGGGGGTTACTGCAGCAGTGAACCCTTTGCAGACTGGTACATGTCACTGCTCAAGGCACTGAAGCTGTGTTCATCGAGGAAAAACTCAATATACAATTTCTTGACGTACCGCTGAAGGTCTGCTATTAACTAAACAAGTCATTTAAAGAGCTCTGCTGGGCAGAGAGACTCGCCCCCGTTACCAGAGGTGTTCCACCAGCTTAAGAGGAAATCTCGTATCTGTTCGAACCGTGATTCAAAACCTCTGACATCATTCGACTCAAAAAAAGGAAGAAAAAGAAAAACTCGACCCGTGGTAAATCCTATTGACACGAGAGAGAGAAAGCAAGCACGTTTACAGAGATTTTCATAAAAGGGGATCTCAGGTGAAAAATTACGTGAGCAAACAGTTTAAAATTGTCTCAACAGAAGATAATGATTTGAAATACCTCCAGATAGAAGACTATATTCCCAGCAGCACGCCATGTGAAGCAATGAACACACACTATAGATGGGAGGGTTTCGAAGGTTCACTGCTGAACTGGTTTACGTAACGGAATAGGTCACCTAACCTCCACGTAAGGTCATCCTGGCCTCCCAAACCTCCATGTACGGCACCATGGCCTCCTAAACCTCCATATAGGTCACCCTGGCCTCCCAGACCCCCAAATAAGTCATAATAGCCTCCCGAAGCTCCATGTAGGTCATCCTGGCCTCCCAGACCTCCAAATAGGTCACAATAGCCTCCCAAACCTCCAAATAGGTCACCATTTCGTTTATACACAGAGCGTTTCTAAATAACAGCCACAAGTGTCTCTTCCTTCCCTTACCTTACGTACAACTTCACGATCGTTTCGGAGGGTCTTTTAGCCCCTAGAGCTTCGTCTGGGACCTCCTCCTTAACTTAGAGGATACCATACGTTACTTTCGGAGGTCTTCCAACCAACAGAGCTGGGTCTGGGAGCTCACGTCTCCCTTACGATGGTTCCCGAAGGTCTTCCACTCCCAACAGCTGGGTCCCGACTGTCAATAAACGCAAACCATCAGTGATACTAGTGACCAGCCGGTCTACACTATCATACATAAGCAATCTAATAACCTTAAGCGAACGGTACAACTAGCTGAGGGTAGGCAGCTCGTCAGGTCTGACATCCTGGAGGAGAAGGAGGTCGTGTTGTGTGTGTGTGTGTGTGTGTGTGTGCCAGCAGCCAAGGCCAGGGCCACGGCTAGGGCCACGGTCAGAGCTAGGGCTAGGGCCAGAGCTACTGCTAGGGCCAAGGTCAGAGCTACGGCTAGGGCCAGGGTCAGAGCTAGGGCTAGGGTCAGAGCTAGGGCTAGGGCCAGGGTCAGAGCTAGGGCTAGGGCCAGAGCTACAGCTAGGGCCAGGGTCAGAGCTACAGCTAGGGCCAGGGTCAGAGCTACGGTCAGGCCGACCTGCCGGTGCTTGGCCCTCCTCCACCACCCACACAAACAAGGAGTATCCGGCCTCGCTCCACCACCACCACCACCACATACCACACGCCCTTCATTACGGAAGGTGAGAGGAGAGCGAGGGAGAGAGGTGGGATGAAGCGGACGCGGGAGGGAAGGCGTGGGAGAGGGTACAGGAAGGTAAGCGGACGGGGTGAGTGTCTGAAGGAGAGAGAGAGACAAGCGAGTATCACACAGACGGCCGCCACTCCCGATGGGATCAGATCCGCTTCACTGTGCAGAGAGGCCAGGCTGACTACTGACCATCTCCCTATACCAGGCAAAGGAGAGGCGGCAAGAGGGGAGTAGGCGAGCAAGCACTGGGTGTCGCAGGAGCCGCACACTCCACATTCTCCTGTCCATCACTTGTGCTTCGCCCGTGCCTCACCACCATCACTACTGGTGCCCCCTACCTCACCATCACCACCACTGGTTCCCCCTGCCTCACCATCACCACCAGTGACTGATGCTCCTACCTCACCACCACCACTAGTGCCCTTCTTCATCACCACCACCACCATCACCACTGGTGCCCCTCTTCCTCACCACCATCACACAAGACACGGCTGCCCACTTCCTGTCCTCTCCTCCACGCCCCCCAACCACCCCTGGCAGGGGAGGGTGGCAGCAGACATGACATTATTGGGCCGCACGACGTGTCGAACGCACCACTTACCGCTCGACGTGTCGAACGCACCACTTACCACACGACGTGTCGAACGCTTCAGATATCGCTCGACGTGTCGAACGCACCAGTAACCGCTCGACGTGTCGAACGCACCAGTTACCGCTCGATGTGTCGAACGCTCCAGTTATCGTTCGACGTGTCGAACGCACCAGTAACCGCTCGATGTGTCGAACGCACCAGTAACCGCTCGACGTGTCGAACGCACCAGTAACCGCTCGACGTGTCGAACGCACCAGTAACCGCTCGACGTGTCGAACGCACCATTTACCACACGACGTGTCGAACGCTCCAGATATCGCTCGACGTGTCGAACGCACCAGTAACCGCTCGACGTGTCGAACGCACCAGTTACCGCTCGACGTGTCGAACGCACCAGTAACCGCTCGACGTGTCGAACGCACCAGTAACCGCTCGACGTGTCGAACGCTCCAGTTATCGCTCGACGTGTCGAACGCACCAGTTACCGCTCGATGTGTCGAACGCTCCAGATATCGCTCGACGCGTCGAACGTACCAGTTACCGCTCGATGTGTCGAACGCTCCAGATATCGCTCGACGTGTCGAACGCACCAGTAACCGCTCGACGTGTCGAACGCACCAGTTATCGCTCGACGTGTCAAACGCACTAGTTACCACAAGACCATAATGAGAGAGAGAGAGAGAGTGAGAGAGAGAGAGAGAGAGAGAGAGAGAGAGAGAGAGAGAGAGAGAGAGAGAGAGAGAGCAATAACCCCATCAGTCTCGTGCAAGACCTGTAATGTAACACCCAAGGAACACAACACTCACAACCTCCTCATTACTGCCCTCCTCACTCCCTCGGGTTGAGGAGCAAAAATGCGCGCGTCCCACATAACCCGTCAAACACGGTAGACGCACTTTTAATACCACGAGAAATATCAAGACGAAAAAATTGGGAATATACTACAAAATGTACGTTTCATATACATATATATCTTTTTTTTTTCTGCACTAGAATTCCGATTCCACACCCCGTTCTCCCCCCCCCCCATCTCTCTCTCTCTCTCTCTCTCTCTCTCTCTCTCTCTCTCTCTCTCTCTCTCTCTCTCTCTCTCTCCTCAATCTGTGGGTTATGTAGCAATCAAGCCTGAGGGACGAGGAGTGGCAAGCGGCGGCGGCGGTGGCGGAGGCAGTCGCGGAGGAGGAGGAGGAGGAGGGGCTGGACTCTCGGGGGCTGCTGGGGACTGGTTCCTGCTGCTGCCCACGTATGTCTTGCCCACCAACGTAACATCCTCAAGCCTTCCTCCTCCTCCTCCTGGTGTTCCTGCTCCCTCCCCCCCCTCCTTCCTGCTGGTGCTCCTGCTGGCGCTCCTGCTGGTGCTCCTGCTGGCGCTCCTGCTGGCGCTCCTGCTGGTGCTCCTGCTGGTGCTCCTGCTAGTGCTCCTGTTGGTGCTCCTGCTGGTGCTCCTGCTGGCGCTCCTGCTGGTGCTCCTGCTGGCGCTCCTGCTGGTGCTCCTGCTGGCGTCCCTGCTGGTGCTCCTGCTGGTAACAGCCGAGTGTAACGTAGAACCTACCGCGTGTTGGGACTGGTGAAAACGCATGGTTTCACTTGAACAAGGAATAGTGTACTACAGCGGTGGGAGGTGCCCCAATTTTCAACGGATGAGGAAACGTGTCATCTTTAACAGGCGCAAAACAGGGTAGAGGAACACACACACCTCCCCGCCTCATCCACCCTCACTTCACAGAGCGAGAGCGAGAGAGAGAGAGAGAGAGAGAGAGAGAGAGAGAGAGAGAGAGAGAGAGAGAGAGAGAGAGAGAGAGAGAGAGAGAGAGAGAACGGGCAGTTTACACGTGCTAGGGGAAAAAGGGGGACACCCCACCCCACCGCGCACCCTTCCTCCACATACAAAGCCCATCCAAGGCAAGACCTGGGAGTGATCCCATGCCTATACCGAGCGAGCCAGCGTGCGAGGAACGTCTCTGGTGGCTAGTTGCTACCCCAGCCAGCTCGGCCGCACCAACACACGTTTGTCCCCAGCTTCTGTTGTGTGCGCAGTCAGCTGATTCCCAAGGCCAGGTGGGGCCAAAACAGCTGGGTGGGGTGGAGGGGGGAAGCCGCAAAGGGAGGGAGGGCAGGACGGGGGGAGGGGAGGGAGGGTAGAGGGGTGGATGGGCGGAGGTGGTTGACGTGCGGAGGTGGAGATGGGGGTTGAAGGGGGGGGTGGGGGGAGAGGAGACAGGTAATCAACTGAATCGTAACCACAAGAGGAGGAGGAGGAGGAGGAGGAGGAGGAGGAGGAGGAGGAGAAGGAGGAGGAGGAGGAGCAGCAGCAGGAGAAGGAGGAGGAGGAGAAGGAGAGAGCAATAACCATCTGATGATGGGAGAGAAGAAGATACGAGAGAGAGAGAGAGAGAGAGAGAGAGAGAGAGAGAGAGAGAGAGAGAGAGAGAGAGAGAGAGAGAGAGAGAGAGAGAGAGAGAGGATGGCGCGTCGAGACACAACCAAGTCGATGGGGAAACAGGAGGGCAATGTGAGGAGCGGACAGGGGGTGAGGTGGTGTTGGTACAACAGGGTAGGTGTGTGGGCACAACCTCACACACGGGGGAAACCAAGGACGATGCAAGACGTGCGTACAGGCCACCATCACCCATCACCATCACCCATCACCAGATCCCCATCACCCATCACCAGATCCCCATCACCCATCACCCATCACCAGATCACCATCACCCATCACCAGATCCCCATCACCCATCACCAGATCCCCATCACCCACCACCAGATCCCCATCACCCATCACCAGATCCCCATCACCCATCACCCATCACCAGATCACCATCACCCATCACCAGATCCCCATCACCCATCACCAGATCACCATCACCCATCACCAGATCCCCATCACCCATCACCCATCACCAGATCACCATTACCCATCACCAGATCCCCATCACCCATCACCAGATCCCCATCACCCATCACCAGATCCCCATCACCATCACCAGATCCCCATCACATGGCACAAGACCACACAGGATACCACACACTATACACCAAATACACAGAATAAATTCAACATACCAACGTTTACTGTATACACGACTTATATATATAAAAATAGGATAGAGAATTGACATTAGAGCTTTAGCCAGAGCAACACACAAATATACGAACGAAACTACAAACAGGATACACACACACACACACACACACACACACACACACACACACACAGAGGCAAAACAGAGTGAGCAATGAAAGATGAGGGACAATCAAGACGTTCCTCAATAAACGCAGGGAATGAAGAATGACAAAGAGACGAGATAAGAAAGGACAAAGACCCACGAAGAAAAATGATGATTGAGACAGTAAGACTCCACTGCAGACCTACCAAACTTGCGGTAACGACGGAACTGATGAAGAAGACAAGTGAATGGTGACGAAAGGGTGTTCAACAAACAAACAAACAAACACGGGGAACAGACCGAAGAACAGGTCAGATAACAGAAGGCGAAGAACACGACAGAACACACAAGTAAAGTTGACCACACGAACAAACAATAGGAAAAAATGACACCCATCTAAATAACAATAGAGAAACCCATCTGAATAACAAAAGAGAAACCAATCTAAATGATAAAAGAGACACTACGATAAACGATACTAAAAGAGAAACCAATATTGTTAAAAAAGAAACCAGCTTGATAACAAAAAACAAACCTCAATCCTAACAATACAAAATTCAATCTCGATACTAACAAAACAGAAACCAATTCCTTTCAAACAAGAGAGAAACCAACTAAAATATAAAACGAATATAAGAAAAACGAAACCAATCTAATTAACAAAAGAGAAACCAAACTAAATAACAAGATAAACCAAACTAAATAACAAGACAAAACCAATCTACAGAAATAAAGAAACCAGTCTAAATAACAAGATACACCAATCTAAAAAAAACAAGAGAAACCAAACTAAATAACAAGAAAATCAACCAACGAAAATAAAGAAACCAGTCTAAATAACAAGAGACACCAATCTAAAAAACAAGAGAAACCAAACTAAATAACAAGAAAATCAACCTACGAAAATAAAGAAACCAGTCTAAATAACAAGAGAAACCAATCTAAATAACAAGAGAAACCAAACTAAAAAACAAAAGAGAAAATCAATCTACAGAAATAAAGAAACCAGTCTAAATAACAAGAGAAACCAATCTAAAAAACAAGAGAAACCAAACTATATAATAAGAGAAAATCAATCTACAGAAATACATAAACCAGTCTAAATAACAAGAGAAACCAATCTAAATAACAAGAGAAACCAATCTAAATACCAAGGGAGAAAATCAATCTACAGAAATAAAGAAACCAGTCTAAATAACAAGAGACACCAATCTAAATAAAAGAAAATCAATCTACAGAAATAAAGAAACCAATCTAAATAACAAGAGAAACCAATCTAAATAACAAGAGAAACCAATCTAAATAACACGAGAAACCAATCTAAATAAAACCATTATAAAAGGGAAACCAGAGAATAGCTCCTGGCGGCACACCTTACTGGAAACAGGCCAGACAAGAGACGAATTAAGAACAAGGAACACCTGCCACCCTGTCCCACACATGACCAAACGACTAACAGGACAATACATATATAAGACAAAACACATTCGACAATGAACCTCTAATTTGGTTATTCTAGCATAGGAAACGAAATCATAACGAGCGAGGCGATGTGTATATGTGAGAGAGAGAGAGAGAGAGAGAGACAGAGAGAGAGAGAGAGAGAGAGAGAGAGAGAGAGAGAGAGAGAGAGAGAGAGAGAGAGAGAGAGAGAGAGAAACAAAGAGAGATTGCCAAGGATAAACACAGGAAGACTGTGTCAAAATCTATACAAGGATGACGAGAAGTGCATAATATGTATGTGGAAGGGGAAATGGAGGAGGAGTGGAACCTGTCGTCACAGTGGATAGTCACACACAAGGATGGGGAGAGGAGGAGGTGATGAGGTAAATGTGTGTGTGTGTGTGTGTGTGTGTGTGTGTGTGTGTGTGTGTGTGTGTGTGTGTGTGCGTGTGTGTGAGGAAGGAGGGGGTGAGGAATATGGGGGAGGAAGAGGGTATGACCTCATGAAAGGAAGATGAGAGAGGGAGGAAAAACGACGGAGGAGGACTTGATGGGAGGAGTATGGATGAGAGAGGAGGAGGGAGGGAAAAAAAACGAAGGACGACTTGATGGGGGGAGTATGAGTGTGATGAGCCCGGAGGTTGTCTAGGTAAAGGGGGAGGGAAGGGGAGGGCGAGTGGCAGGGCTGTGGTGGCAAGGAAAGAGAGAGGTAATAATGGTCTGGGGGTTGAGGGTTAGGGGGTGGTGATGGGTGGGGACAGGTCAGTGTACATGAGAGGTCCGGGAAATCTGTGAGGAAAGGTGCAACCATCACCCGGGGCACATGGGACCTTTCCTACCACCACCATCACCTTCTCCACCACCACCACCACCACTACCACAGCCACATCACTCGCAGCAAACCTTACGAAAGACTGGAGGGGGAAAAATAAAAATTTGCCACGACAAGAGCCACACCTGCCACGTGGCACAACACATGTGGCAAACAGATGTTCTCCATCCTGCATGTGTGTGTGTGTGTGTGTGTGTGTGTGTGTGTGTGTGTGTGTGTGTGTGTGTGTGTGTGTGTGTGTGTGTGTGTAGGGGGTGGGAGACTATTAGTCATGGGGTTCCCAAGAAATATGGGGCTCAGCCCCCGACCATCTGCTTGGGTAGGATCTCTACAGCAAGTGTGGAGTATTTATCACGAGAGTAAGGCATATGTGCGAGTAGGAGGAGAGAAGGGTGAGTGGCCCCAGGTGAAGGGGGGGATCTGCGGTGAAGCTGCATGTGATGTCACTATGGTCCATTAGAAAGCTGCTGACTGGGTCCTCCATAAACGTTACGGGAGTGCATCGAAAACAGGTATGGATGCGTACAATAAGGTTGATAATACATCTATATATATATATATATATATATATATATATATATATATATATATATATATATATATATATATATATATATATATAATCCCCGGGGATAGGGGAGAAAGAATACTTCCCACGTATTTCCTGCGTGTCGTAGAAGGCGACTAAAAGGGGAGGGAGCGGGGGGCCTGGAAATCCTACCCTCTCGTTTTTAATTTTCCAAAAGAAGGAACAGAGAAGGGGGCCAAGTGAGGATATTCCCTCTAAGGCTCGCTCCTCTGTTCTTAACGCTACCTCGCTAACGCGGGAAACGGCGAATATGTATGAAATATAAGCCTCCGACAAGACAGGATAAAAACCAAGGTCAGCTGTTGCCCAATGTCTTATGAATAAGTTTAAAGTTCAGAAAAATACTTAATGGTAAGAACGAGACCTTAAAACAAGTTTTATGATACATTTGATACAACATGGTTCAATGACGTTTTACAGAATGCAAAAGAAAGTAATGTATCTGTAATACCTGACTACTTAAAATCCATTTAAAAAGTACTGAAACACATCTACAGTAATATAGACGAAAGGATCTCAGTTCTGTTAAAAAAAAAAAAAAGTAAGGTGTTGATCCCGTTCATGGCAGGGGAGCAAAATACTAGTCACAGTTTCTTCACATCCATATTTTTTTTTTTCCCACATCAAATTTCCCCGCTTGGCGACTCCACACAGAGAGGGAAATGGCGCCTTTAACCCCCGACTGACCATGGGCCACCACTACCATCATCGGCAGTAATGCTACTATAATACCACTTACCAAGAAGGAGGACGAGTCACCACCACTTAAATCGGTCATCATGAAACTGCTTCCTCTCACAGTTCACACGAATCCAGAGGCGGATCCACACAAACCACCTCGGATTCTCCCCCGAACACCTCACGACTCACCCTCTAGCCATCACTTTTCAGCAGCCACGGCCAACCTATGACCCCGCCCGTCTGTGGTGGTGTTGCAAAAGGCTAGATGACCTCAAACGACCCCCTGCGCCTCCCCCTTCAATAAAAATCACACCAAACCGTGTTAAGGCCGTTGTGTGACCCTTAACTAAATATCTTTCATACCTGGCCACTGTTTTTACCCCCCGGAACTTCAGCCAGGCTGAGTCAGGACCAGACAGACGCACTGAGACTTACAGGTAAAAAGATAAAAAAAAAAAAAATCCTCACTCAGCACCTCCTTCCCTTCATACTTTTATAATGCAATAATACAGAAGGGGATGGAAAGACTTCTCAGTCTCCCCCCAACCCTCTGGTTCTGTCTCCCTCGGTCGCCTCCTTATACGACACGTGGGTGATATTTTTCCTCCCTTGTCCCTCGGGATACATCCTACAACATTATGAATCGCAGGGTTGCCGAACTCCGCCTGCTGGTGCTGCTCACACCACGAGCGAGAGGTCCCCCTTCAGCAGGGCGGGCTCGCCGCTGGTAGACTAGTCAAAGATCTGGCTCCACAGTTCATCATATCCGAACTCCTGCGGGATCGCCATAAAACAGGTCCTGGGTTGTATTGAAATTAAAATGAATTAATAAATAATAATAATAATAATAATAATAATAATAATAATAATAATAATAATAATAATAATAATAACAATAATAATAATAATACAGGTCACTAAGAAAACATGTTCCTGGGAATCAGTGGCAACGAGACAAAGAAAAAAATGGGTTAATACGAATTCTTTAAGGCAGACCCTGAACTTCGGCGGAAGGGGAGGGGGGGTTATTGGAGCTCTGCCAGGGGGGTGTGGGCACGGGTGTCGTCATCCGGTAATTCTTGCAGGAAAGAAGAGGCTATCGCAACAGGAGTGAGGAAGGTATCGTAATCTACCAGAAACTACAAGCTGTTTTAACGCACCATAATACAGCACAAGAGACTGTGTGGAGGAGAACTTTACTGAAAATTGTGGGCGTCAAGCGGGACGGGACGGGAGCACCCGCTTTCATCCCAACGAGCGAACCACAGTGAGAGACGGATGTTAACAACACCTCATCTCTCGTCTCAAAGTGCCTTAACCACCCAGGCCCCAGCCACCACTAACCACCTGTACCCATCTAAGCCTAGCTATGACTGACACTATCCTCCACTTCACACACACACACACACACACACACACACACACACACTGTTAACTCAGTTATACACTGTACCACTGGCCATCATGAAAGTCGTTCTCATTATAAGTTACAAATTCGTAGTGACGTAACGTAACAGACTAACCTAAACTTAACTATACCTAACCTAACGTAAACCCAATTCAACCCAAACCTAAACTTGACCTAAACCTAATCTAAACTAACTTAAGTTAAACCTTATCTAGTAAACAGTGTATCAGAAGGGCGCTTCTACCTAGACTAACACCTTTCCTTAGATTATCACAGAACCTGAAATACTGACTTGTTACCCCTCGTAACTTCAAGTCCCACTTCCACTCAAGGATTCTGATATGAAAAGGAGTGGTCATACATATGCAAATGATGGGCTGGCTCGTCCTGGGCAAGTGGGCATATATGATACAGGTGGAAGCCTAGCAAGAGAGGTAGGGAGTGAGGCGTTTATACCACGATAGCCTAGTCACAAAACCTGGCCACCGTTCCTCTCACGGAATATAATATGCTACCGTTTCTCTACCACGGAATAGACTATACGCTACCGTTCTTCTATCAGTGAAAATGCTACCGTTCTTCTATCAAGGAATAAAGAACTGAAATTGATAGCAGGAATGCCTACGACGAGATTTTGCCAGAATGGAAGAAGGGCGGGAGAACGCATAACGCTCACGTCTTGTCTTGCTTGATGACTAATACTTTTTGTTCCTCACCGCCACCCCGCACCTCCTACAGTTGACGATCCGAGGTTTATCTGGGATTATCTTCAGCCGTTTATCTAACGTTTCTTTTGTATTCTAATGAATATTCTTTCTCGTTTCTTTTGTATTCTAATGAATATTCTTTCTCGTTTCTTTTGTACTCTGTTGAATATTCTTTCTATCTTTTTTGGCCGGATCCTCACGTACTCTTGTCTGATAATTCTTTGGTACGTTCCCATGCATAAATGCGCGTCTGAGAATTTTGTATCTACCTTTCTTTTATGTTTTTAGATCCATAACATTCTACTCGTGGCCTTACATTTGCTTCCATGAATATATTACCATGTATTTGATGTATCCTTCCCTTCTTCTTTCCAGGCCTTACGGATCGAGTTCCTTCATCCTCTCGTAGTCCTGATGTTTTGCAGACCATCAATTTTGGCTGTTGAAATGCTTCTGAAGTCTCGCTAACTCCTTCATTTCCACTCATTTGGCTGGTGACTGTAAAACGTAGCATCACAATCTTGTGTCTTACGTAGATATTAAACACTCATAATAAGCCTCCGGTCTCTCGTTGTGAAAGTTCTCATTATCATACCGCTTACTTTTTTTCGGCTACACAATACTATCTTCTCGATGTGCTCTCTGAATTCGAGATTCTTACTTACGATAACTCGTACAGCCTTGACGTGCACCCCACGGTGGCCCCAGTGTCCTTCCCTTTCGGGCTTTTGTAAGGATATCTGGATGAATTGTGAATTGTTCCATAATCTACAATTTGTTCAAATTTCTCCTCATCCACTTCCATTTGGATCTATTCACGGCCATTCACAGACATAGGCTCATGTCTTTGAGAAGCATCTCTTTGTCAACTTCCAATGCTATCGCCTTACTCTCGTCTCTTCCACGAAGCGTCCGACAACACACTCCCTCACTTTCCCGTCTACATCCTTGTGGTCCCAATGGAAGATCCATTTGCCATCGCCCGGAATTTTCTCTCAAAAACTCTCCAATCCATTTCCCCTAATTCACCTTCAGTCTCTTCTCTTGCCACTTTTAAATCAAACAGAAACCTGCAGTGTAACATTCCAAACGCTTCATATGTCTTTAGAAAACGGTGAACATCTGTCGCTGCAATAAGTTTAATTATCAATAGTTGGTACCAACTAGATGTTGTCTTTGTGTACTTTTACCTAGCACAAACCCATGGTGGCGTTTCTGAAATTGTTGTCGATCTTAAAGCATACGTATTATGATCTGAAAAAGTTCATTTTCTTTAAATGTCATTAAAAAAAAAAATTAGACCATGAGATGCAAGACTATCTGGCAGGACTATCTGAGTCTACATTGTTTCGTAATTAATTTTGATCCACCTCTGTGTTTCCTGGGGTCATATTTAACCATTTCATGTGTGCCTCTTATGCTAGGTGGATCGACGCTTTGTCTCACCATAATGACCTGGGGTTTTGCTTATAATAAATTTGGGCTTAAGTCTTCTTTATGGATATAGTAGCTGGTATCCCATCCGACCTCCCGGCACACAGTTCAGGTTCAAGTGACCAGTTGTTTCCACATTGTGTCCTTTCCCCGTCATTTTGATTACCTGTGGTTGATGTCCTCGTTGACTGGCAAAATATTTCGTAGTCTAATTTTCTTTCGTTCTGGTCGATCAGCATTTGGTATATTTGTTCTATGTTATACTTTCACATATGCCAACCCTACAATGAAAGGCCCATTTTCAATATTCTTTTTCTGTCTCTGATTCGTTCACAAAGGCAAACAGAACTCGTAGGTTAATGTTCCATACTGTGTATACCTTTCTCGTATGCCACACAGAGATACAGAGTTCCTAGAAAGAGAGAGGGTGGGGGAGG